>NC_048563.1:5074422-5674422 GCF_902806685.2 Maniola hyperantus
TTTTCTTTTATTTCAAACTTTAACGTTTTAAACCTTTGAAACGACCACCACATCGAATAACTAAATTAAGCGAGGCAAGCATCTAGTGGTGCCATCTGTTATGTGCATCCAAAACTAACTATTTTTAAAAATGCAATTTCATTTTTATAGGGCAGTATTTTGTTACATTATACTGTATACATACGTCATACATGGGACTGTAGTGCGGAACCCTCGTTGCGCGAGCCTGACGACTCGCGCTTGGCCGGTTTTTTATTTGTGTGATGGTTGACCCTAAATTCACGGTTTTCAGATTGTTCTCCTTTTGTCTGCTACCCTGTAGGTTTCTTTGCAGACAGACAGACAGACAGACAGACAGACAGACAGACAGACAGACAGACATAGAAAGTGTTTCTATAAGGGTTCCGTACCTCGAAAGGAAAAACTAAAAATGAACGCATGTTTTGACATCGATATGATGTTAGACGCAGCGCCTTGTCGCGATTGTGCAGCAACTCTACATATAATTTCTCGCAGGCATTTTTTCACGTGCATTCTTGCCGCTTTAAAATAATTATGTATCTCTATATTATATTTAAAATAGTTAAATTATTAGAGGGTATGTAATGACCCGCTTTTTTTTTAAGTATAGCCTTATAATTAGCCTTATTATATTATTATAATATTCTGTTCAAGATTCGTGGGTGGGTGGTGATCTTATTAATTATTATAATAGGACATACTTAATTAACGCCTTAAGTTATTATAGTCGCAAAATTTTCATTTCAATCGTGGAGTGGAATTTTCCAAGAATGTGCTCTTTCAATTTTGTCTGTTTTCTCCATTTGTACAAGTTATTTATTATACATAATATATTATAATATACCCAGTAAGTACCGTAGCAATAAATTTTCTTTTTTCTTTTATTCCAGCCAGGCTGATCATAATATTATCTGAGCTGTGTCCACAGCGCGGCGGAGAACAGCACAGCGGAGATCACTGGCCACCGCCAGTAAGTAAATACCTATAAGCACCTATATACTATAGATAAATAGTAAACGTTAACTGGTATCGTTTAATAATATTAACTAGGTACACGCACAAATAGGCATAAAACGTTCATAACTTCAGGTAGAACCATTATAATTATGCTTTTCTCATATTATGTAAGCTTACTGAACAAATTATTTATTGTTTATTTTGGTGTAAGACGCTCTCTACGTACAATGTACATGCGTAAAAGGGGAATATCCACTAATCTATCCTGGTGGTGCCCTTGCGTAAATTCCTTTAAGTTTCAGCTTTGCAACCGTACTCCCCCTACAGGAGTCCAAAAATACTAGATTGATGAAAAAACACCTTTCGCTGATGTTCCTATTAATTAATCACTACCTGTGTTCCGAGTTCTGGAAACCAACGAAATAGATTATAGAACAGAGATCACATATTTTCGAATCGTTGAATACAACCAGTTAGTTACGCACGCTTTGGACTTCCTCCTTCTGGTCGATGCTCGACCGAGCAGTGATTCGATATAACACAAAAATATCGTTGTTTGACTAGACACGATAACCTATCTACCTAGCTACTGTTTAGTTATTGCATATTTTGTGCATTTAATTTGATTTCTTTAGGATTTCTATATCCTTCTTATTAAACATATTAACATGTGAATGTGTTCAATGGCAAATTATTTTTTTCTATGCCGGCCGTTACAATAATATTATTACCTATGTAAACCGGCGATCGAGGTGGTGGTATTTGTCCTGTACCTGTGGTGTTTGTCATTGCATTAATTGCACGTGCAGCATATTTTTTTGTATGGCCCACCCTTTCACAATTGTAACATACATCTTCTTCTCGACTTCAAGACTTCTTGTTTGCTTTCGAAACTTGAAACCCTATCGAATCGTTGATCGTTATCGAACATAGAGAAACCCTTAACCATATTTTGGCAAACTTTACCACTATCGAGGTGGAGTAGCCAGTGGTGTTTGTCATTGCATTAATTATTGCAATTTTTTTTTTATTTTTTTATTTTTCTTCAGTTTCTTTTCGAAACTTGAACACATATCGAATCGTTGGCCGCTATCGACTAAAGAAAATCGAGGAAAATGGAAAATCGCCGGATCCCCACAGAGGATGCGGACAGCGGTGAGAGAAAAGTGATTGTGTTCAGTTTGTTGTAGTGAATTGTCTACGTTCACTCGCTCGCTAACTGACACACACTCACTGTATCTTTCATATCCCGCCGCATTGTTTGTGGGTGGTGCTGCCACGCATCTTAATACTATGTAAAATGTATATTTTGTAGTGTTAAGTGTGAAAGCGTGTGTGGCAAGAAGAGAAGTACATAAAGTAAAATAAAAATTAAATGTTATAGAGAAATGTGTGTGTAATAATATTCGTCGTCCACACACCCATATACTGTGTCGACCGACTGAACCGCGTCTGAGACTGAAACTCCTGTGTTTTAGTTGCGTTGTTTTGGGCTCTGAGCGAATCCAAAACGACGCGCTTTTACGACGGGGGCGACAGAGTCTCTCGAGCGCACGCACTCTCCGTAGTAACTGGTATATAGAAAAAAAGTATATATTTAGTTTAGTATCGGTCAAAAGGAGAATTTCCAGAGCGTGCAAAACACTGACCACAGTGTGCACAAACAGTTATCCATCCCCTGTCCACCTCTCTACTTATGGACATGTTTTACACAAGCACAATATTATTGTGTATGTAAAACGCGCGGGGAGCTCTGTACGTCTGGGCTCTCATACACCGAGCGACGATAGCAATGTCTTTTCCGCTTCTGTTGTTCCAACAGACGAAACGGATTTGTAGCACTAAACGTGCGCGTGTGTAAGTAATTGTCTCGTTTATGAACGTTCCAAATATGTGGACCCCAGTGTCCTCTTAATGTATGAATGAATGAATGAATGAAAGGCCACCGCCGATCATCATCCAATACATCATTTGATTCTCGGGCACCGCGTCGCTTCAGTAACTGGAGCGCACGCGAGTAGCTTCGACCCGCCACCGCCGTCGCCGACACGCGCCACCCGGCGCGCGTCGGTCGGTCGGTCGGTCGGTAAACGGAGCTCTACTCATTAGCAGCGGAGCTCCCTGGTTGATCCTGCCAGTAGTTATATGCTTGTCTCAAAGATTAAGCCATGCATGTCTCAGTGCAAGCCGTATTAAGGCGATACCGCGAATGGCTCAATATATCAGTTTTGGTTCCTTAGATCTTACTCAGTTACTTGGATAACTGTGGTAATTCTAGAGCTAATACATGCAATCAGAACTCTGACCAGTGATGGGACGAGTGCTTTTATTAGATCAAAACCAATCGACGGAGGGCCTCGCGTCCGAAGTCGTTACTTTTGATGAATCTGGATAACTTTTGCCGATCGCACGGTCCAGTACCGGCGACGCATCTTTCAAATGTCTGCCTTATCAACTTTCGATGGTAGTTTCTGCGACTACCATGGTTGTCACGGGTAACGGGGAATCAGGGTTCGATTCCGGAGAGGGAGCCTGAGAAACGGCTACCACATCCAAGGAAGGCAGCAGGCGCGCAAATTACCCACTCCCGGCACGGGGAGGTAGTGACGAAAAATAACGATACGGGACTCTTACGAGGCCTCGTAATCGGAATGAGTACACTTTAAATATTTTAACGAGGAACAATTGGAGGGCAAGTCTGGTGCCAGCAGCCGCGGTAATTCCAGCTCCAATAGCGTATACTAAAATTGTTGCGGTTAAAAAGCTCGTAGTTGCATTTGTGCGCCGCGCTGTCGGTGCACCGCATCCGCGGTGATACTGACACGTTTGCGGAGCATATCGTCGGTGAGCCGGCGGTAACACGCCGGTTCAATATCAAAATCCTATCGCGGTGCTCTTTATTGAGTGTCGAGGTGGGCCGACAATTTTACTTTGAACAAATTAGAGTGCTCAAAGCGGGCTCAAAATGCCGCTTGAATATTTCGTGCATGGAATAATAGAATATGATCTCGGTTCTATTTTGTTGGTTTTCAGAACTCCGAGGTAATGATTAATAGGGATAACTGGGGGCATTCGTATTGCGACGTTAGAGGTGAAATTCTTGGATCGTCGCAAGACGAACATCAGCGAAAGCATTTGCCAAAGGTGTTTTCATCAATCAAGAACGAAAGTTAGAGGTTCGAAGGCGATTAGATACCGCCCTAGTTCTAACCGTAAATATGTCATCTAGCGATCCGCCGACGTTACTACAATGGCTCGGCGGGCAGCTTCCGGGAAACCAAAGATTTTGGACTCCGGGGGGAGTATGGTTGCAAAGCTGAAACTTAAAGGAATTGACGGAAGGGCACCACCAGGAGTGGAGCCTGCGGCTTAATTTGACTCAACACGGGAAATCTCACCAGGCCCGGACACCGGAAGGATTGACAGATTAACAGCTCTTTCTTGATTCGGTGGGTGGTGGTGCATGGCCGTTCTTAGTTGGTGGAGCGATTTGTCTGGTTAATTCCGGTAACGAACGAGACTCTAGCCTGCTAAATAGGCGTCGTCATTTAGGTGTGCACGATTTCGGTCGAGCAACTCACTGGCGGCGTATTAAAATTCTTCTTAGAGGGACCGGCGTCTTCGAGGCGCACGAGATTGAGCAATAACAGGTCTGTGATGCCCTTAGATGTCCTGGGCCGCACGCGCGCTACACTGAAGGAATCAGCATGTTCTCCCTGGCCTAGAGGCCCGGGCAACCCGTTGAAACTCCTTCGTGCTGGGGATTGGGGTTTGCAATTATCCCCCATAAACGAGGAATTCCTAGTAAGCGCGAGTCATAAGCTCGCGTTGATTACGTCCCTGCCCTTTGTACACACCGCCCGTCGCTACTACCGATTGAATGATTTAGTGAGGTCTTCGGACCGACACGCGGTGGCTTCACGGCCGTCGGCGTTGCTGGGAAGTTGACCAAACTTGATCATTTAGAGGAAGTAAAAGTCGTAACAAGGTTTCCGTAGGGGAACCTGCGGAAGGATCATTAACGTACACTTACACTTGCACATTGTTATTGTGTGTGTGTATATGTTGTTAAAGACACTCCAAACACCCATCAAAATTATTACACGTAACTTTTCCTCACGTAATCGTACGCGTCACTCGTGCGGCAGCACGCACGGGCGGGGGCTCCACAGCACCCACAAACTAACTAGATTGGATGCGAGGGGACTAGCACGCCGTATCCGCTCACAAGTATACGTTACACGTTAATCAATACTTATAATAAGTAGGCGGACTCGACGTCCGGACTCGCGCGACGGCGTCGTGCGCGCGCGCTAACCCCGCGTGCTAACGGCGCCGTCGAGCTGACGGATATCGCGTCTGCCTCCCACTTTTATCGTTGGCCTCAGATCAGGGAGGATCACCCGCCGAATTTAAGCATATTAGTAAGCGGAGGAAAAGAAACTAACCAGGATTTCCTTAGTAGCGGCGAGCGAACAGGAAACAGCCCAGCACTGAATCGCGCGGTTGTAACGATCGCGGGAGATGTGGTGTTCGGGAGGTTCCGCTTTCTCGTCGTCGCCGCTCCTGTCCAAGTTCGTCTTGAACGGGGCCGTTTTCCCGTAGAGGGTGCCAGGCCCGTAGCGACGGAGCGAGGCGGCGAGAGGGACACTCCTCAGAGTCGGGTTGCTTGAGAGTGCAGCCCTAAGTGGGTGGTAAACTCCATCTAAGGCTAAATATTACCGCGAGACCGATAGCGAACAAGTACCGTGAGGGAAAGTTGAAAAGAACTCGGGTCAACGCCCCGCATACGACGAGGCATTGACTCCGAGTGGACTACTAACGCAACGTTCGTCGACCTCTAGTGTCAGTCAGATGTTTTATTTGCAATATATCGTAAACTTTTACAAAATTATAAATGACTTTTTAATATTATTTTTTTCGCGTTTTTAGGGTTCCGTACCTCAAAAGGAAAAACGGAACCCTTATAGGATCACTTTGTTGTCTGTCTGTCTGTCTGTCTGTCTGTCTGTCTGTCTGTCAAGAAACCTACAGGATATTTCCCGTTGGCCTAGAATCATGAAATTTGGCAGGTAGGTAGGTATTATAGCTGGCTTTAGGGGAAAAATCTGAAAACCGTGAATTTAGGGTTAGATCACACAAAAAAAAAATTGTGGTCATGAACTAATAATTAGTATTTTCAACTTTCGAAGTGAGTGACTATATCAAGTGGGTATATAGACTATATGAAAGGTCTTCACTTGTAAATTCTAAAACAGATTTTTATTTATTTTTATGCATCATAGTTTTTGAATTATCGTGCAAAATGTCGAAAAAATACGACTGTAGTACGGAACCCTCATTGCGCGAGCCAGACTCGCACTTGGCCGGTTTTTTTATGTGGTATCATATCAGTAATCATCAGTACTATATCACCTGTCTTTGTTTTTGCCAGCGTTCTGGTTACATCCTGTATAATAAATACCTCTAATAGACATTATTCTATTCAATTTTTTTTTTTTAAAGAATATTAGCCATTTTAAATGACTAATATTCCCCTTTCCTCTCCAACTAAGCGTCAGGCTTGTGCTAGGAGTAGGTACGATAATAGTGCAACGGGCGGGGTTTGAACCGTCGACCTTTCGGTTTTCAGTCCACTCCTATACCGGTTGAGCTATTGAGGCTCTGAATTCTATTCTATTCTATTCTATTGACAGGCGCTCTGCATACTGCGGGACCACATGACTACACATACCGGCGAGAAAAAGTACAAGTGTGACATATGTGACAAGGCCTTCTCATATAGACTCACCTACAAGTCGCATATAGCGACACACGGCGACAAGCCGCCTCGCTACACGTGCGACGTGTGCGGCGTAGTGATCACGCATATGTGCAACGTACGGCGACACATGCAGGTGAGTGGTCATCCCCTCTTGTGAACATAATAATAATCTTTATTTGATAAAAATTTACAAGGTATATATAAGTAAAGTTAGTTCCAAGCGATTTAGCGTTCCGGTACGATGCCGTGTAGAAACCAAAGGGGCATGGGTTTATTTTAAAAAAAACTGCCATACCCCTTCCAGGTTAGCCCGCTTCGATCTTAGACTGCATCCTCACTTACCACCAGGTGAGATTGCAGTCAAGGGCTAACTTGTATCTGAATAACTTGTATCGGCATTCCGAACCAGTGGTAAATTAAAACTACCCGACGATTAGAAAGCGCTTGTAAAAAGTCTACTTGAATAAAAACATATTCTATTCTAATAAAAAAAAACTTATTTCCCTTGTATGTTACAGACACATCAAGCCGCGAGACCGATGCATGCGTGCAACATATGCGAGAAAGCCTTCACTAGCGCCAGCGGGCTGGAGCAGCACTTGTCGCACGTGCACTTCAACGTGCCGTGGCCCAAGCGCAACAGACGCGACAGACACAAGCCCAAGACACGGCCGGCACCCACTGACGATACTAGCGACTCGCGAGACTCGGATGAAGGAAGTGAATGAATTAAATTAAATATATGTACATATTAAACTTCAAATTATTTTTTATATTAAAATAAATTAAACTTTAAAATGGTCGTTTTATTTTACTCATTCATAAATTAGATATATCTATCTATAAGTTATAACTATTGCTACTAATATTATTAATGCTAAAGTGTGGTTGTTTGTCCTTCAATCATGTCGGAACGGATCGACGTTGATTTTTTGCATAGATAGAATCAAAGACCTGGAGAGTGACATAGGATACTTCTTATCCCGGAAAATCAAAGTTCCCACGGGATTTTTAAAAAAGGAAGCAACCGGCAAAGCCGTGCCGCCAAGTGATTTAGCGTTCCGGTACGATGCCGTGTAGGAAGGGTGACGGGTTTAATAAAAACTGCCTTATCCCTTCCAGGTTAGCCCGCTATCATCTTAGACTTGATTGCAGTCAAGGGCTAACTTGTATCTGAATAAAAAAAAACCTGATTTTTTGCATAGATAGAATCAAAGACCTGGAGAGTGACATAGGATACTTCTTATCCCGGAAAATCGAAGTTCCCACGGGATTTTTAAAAACGTATGCAACCGGCAAAGCCGTGCCGCCAAGTGATTTAGCGTTCCGGTACGATGCCGTGTAGGAAGGGTGACGGGTTTAATAAAAACTGCCTTATCCCTTCCAGGTTAGCCCGCTATCATCTTAGACTTGATTGCAGTCAAGGGCTAACTTGTATCTGAATAAAAAAAAACCTGATTTTTTGCATAGATAGAATCAAAGACCTGGAGAGTGACATAGGATACTTCTTATCCCGGAAAATCAAAGTTCCCACGGGATTTTTAAAAACGTATGCAACCGGCAAAGCCGTGCCGCCAAGTGATTTAGCGTTCCGGTACGATGCCGTGTAGGAAGGGTGACGGGTTTAATAAAAACTGCCTTATCCCTTCCAGGTTAGCCCGCTATCATCTTAGACTTGATTGCAGTCAAGGGCTAACTTGTATCTGAATAAAAAAAAACCTGATTTTTTGCATAGATAGAATCAAAGACCTGGAGAGTGACATAGGATACTTCTTATCCCGGAAAATCAAAGTTCCCACGGGATTTTTAAAAACGTATGCAACCGGCAAAGCCGTGCCGCCAAGTGATTTAGCGTTCCGGTACGATGCCGTGTAGGAAGGGTGACGGGTTTAATAAAAACTGCCTTATCCCTTCCAGGTTAGCCCGCTATCATCTTAGACTTGATTGCAGTCAAGGGCTAACTTGTATCTGAATAAAAAAAAACCTGATTTTTTGCATAGATAGAATCAAAGACCTGGAGAGTGACATAGGATACTTCTTATCCCGGAAAATCAAAGTTCCCACGGGATTTTTAAAAACGTATGCAACCGGCAAAGCCGTGCCGCCAAGTGATTTAGCGTTCCGGTACGATGCCGTGTAGGAAGGGTGACGGGTTTAATAAAAACTGCCTTATCCCTTCCAGGTTAGCCCGCTATCATCTTAGACTTGATTGCAGTCAAGGGCTAACTTGTATCTGAATAAAAAAAAACCTATGCGAGAAAGCCTTTACAAGCGTTCTTTGTCTGGAGCAGCACTTATCGCACGTCCCGTGGCCCAAGCGCAACCGACGCGACAGACAAGCCCAAGACGGCCGGCACGTAGTGTCGACACTAGTGACTCGCGAGACTCGGATGAAGGAAGTGAATGAATTAAATTTATCTACATATTAAACTTTAAATTAATTTTTATATTAAAATGAATAAGCTTAAAACTGGTCGTTTTATTTTACTCATTCATCAATTAGAATATTATACTGAGTTATTAAATCAAGTCATTATTATTATAAAATGTTGTAGATGGTAGATTTTTTTTATTAGTCCACAAAACTGACTACACTGATCTTATAGCACAAGTAAAGAAATAAATCCGAAAACCGTGACTTTGTGGTTACATCACAGAAAATAAGACATTTTGATTACAATGGCTCTCTTAACGATACAATTAAAAGAGCTCTTGCCACCATAAATATTCCTGCGCTCATTGAGCCGGCAGGGATTAGTCGGGATGATGGCAAGAGACCTGATGGATTGACGCTGGTTCCCTGGGAACGGGGACGGGCGCTAATGTGGGACGCAACTTGCGTTGACACATTGGCCCCGTGTCATATCAGGAAGACAGCATCAAGACCGGGAGCCGCAGCAGAAACAGCTGAAAACGGCAAGCGGCGCAAGTATGCCTCTCTTATAGAGAGTTACATTTTTGTGCCGTTTGCCGTGGAGACCCTGGGGCCATGGAGTCTTAGTGCTAAAAAATTTTTACGAGACATTTCACCGCGATTAATAGCCTCAACTGGTGACAGAAGGGCTGGCTCATTTTTTGCGCAGCGGATCAGCCTGGCTGTCCAGCGCGGAAATGCAGCCAGTATTCTTGGCACCATTCCACGCGGTCATGATTTATATAGTAATTAGATAAGGCTAGCTTTAAGTTTTATTGTATTAAAAAAAAATATATTTTGATTACAGCACCATCTATATGTGATTTGATAAATTAAATTATCAAATCATGTATCAATGATTTGATAATTTAATTTATCAAATCACATATAGATAGCGCTGTTGTCATTATCTTGCAGTGTTGCAAATAAAAATATTTAAAGTATCTTGTACCCTTCGAGAGAGTCCGATTCGCACTTGGCCGGTTTCTTACTGTGACGACAGATTATCCTGAGCTAGCGACTTACGTGGTCCAACGATAAATTTATGGTTGCGGCATAGTGGTGGAACGCGCCCTTAGGGTTACCTACCCCGTTTTCATCTTAGAAAGGTCGTAGAAATAAAACTGCAATTATTATAACTTTTAAGCTATTTTTATTTAAATTATTTTACAATTGGTTAATTTATTAATTTATGGAAGTTTTTAAACAGCCACAACTGGTCGTTTTATTTAAGAAAAATTCACGGCCACAAGTCAAGTACACCCACAGTACACCATTAAAAATAGATCCTTAGTAGTTGGTTATAAGTCCCGCAAATTGTTAATGTGCGTGGCCGCCATTTTAGTGACGTCAGCACTAGACTTCAGTTTCGAGCTGATGGTATATTTTTACTTCAATATAGTCAAATGACATCATTTCGATGGTAATGAGACATGGTTCCCGCGCGATATCAATTTGCGGAACTGTAAACAAATATATTATTAAAGCGAATAAAAACTTGTGGTTGGATATTTTTTACTATTGAACGACCGTTTGTGGTCGTCTAGACACTTAATTTATTTTTCCTGTACCAATCACTTAAAAGTAAAACATATAAAATAAATAGACGTTTACAAAGGACAACTTATATCTACTGGCAATAAGTTGATATTAAATAAAATATGATGTATGAAGTAGTGTAAATAACTACTAAATATAATTTTATTCATTATTTTATTTATATTGCATGCCTAAAAATGCCAGATTGTAAAAACTACCCATAATAAAATAATAATAAAATCTGGTATATACATAGTTTATGCAATAAATATATGTACAATAAATTATTTCTGAGATAAAAATTAGATAGACACAAGAAGCATTTAGACCATGTCGTCAACGATGACGATGACGTCATCGTGATCGGATTTCACGGTGGAAAAAATCTGTTTAAAGATTTTTACTTGGTAGGAGGGCATGTTACCGAAGTAAAACTGTTTTCTGGTGGGGGGCTTCGGCCGCAGCTAGTTACTACCGGCACAGCCGTACCGTCAAACGATTTAGCGTTCCGGTACGATGCTGTGTAGAAACCAAATTAATAAAAACTGCCATACCCCTTCCAGGCTACCTGGCTTACTATCCATCCAGGAGATGGGTTAACGGGTCTAATCTAGAGAGTCGCTGGTCACACTGTATCGTCTCGCCTTGACCCGGGAGCGCTTCCCGCGGACCCTCTTGGGCCAGGGCACGTTGAGGTGCACGTGGGCCACGTGCAAGTCCCGGCCGGGGATGCTGGTGTACGATTTCCCGCAGAAATCGCATTTGTAATACGGTCTCACCGCTTGATGGGACTGAAAAAAAAATTGGTTTAAAATTATTTTGTTTTGTGGAGTGCATGAACTGTACTAATTAGTAGCTACTCTAAATTAAAAACCGGCCAAGTGCGAGTCGGACTCGCACACGAAGGGTTCCGTACTATCGTACAAGATATTTTTTAACATTTTTATGTGCAACACTGCAAGACAATGACAACCGCGCCATCTATATGTGATTTTATACATTAAAATTAATTTATCAAATCACATATAGATGGCGCTGTAATTAAAATGAATTTCAATTTTATTTTGTGAGGTAACCACAAATTCACGGTTTTCGGATTTATTCCTATACTTGTGCTATAAGACCTACCTATCTACCATTCTTGGTGAACGGAAAGTACGGTTTTCTTGACAGACACGACGGCCAGACAGACAGACAGACAACAAAGTGATCCTATAAGGGTTTCTTTTTAGCTGATATTAGTATTTGACTGATAAGTGCAAACTCTGGACATCAATTCTGTTGACCACTGAGATGAGCTAAAATTACGGGAATCGTACAGACAGCTCCTCCAGTCCAAAAACTCTACAAAAACGACCACTCACCACCATGTGTCGCTGCAGGTTGGCCGCGTTCGAGAACGGCTTGTGACACACGTCACACGCGAGGTTGTCGCTGTGCCTGTGAATGTGGTTCGTCAAAGTGCTCTTCTGCATGAAGCTCTTATCGCATATATCACACTTGTAAAGTTTGATGCCGGTGTGCTTCTGCATGTGGTCCCGGAGGTACACAGGCGCCTGTGGACAAGCAGTTTGATTTTGTTGTGGGCTCTTCTCAGACCTGGGCGCGTTCGGAACACTCGTAGCTTTAGTTTTAAGTTTGCGTAATAATTATCACCACTATATCTTACAAATCCAACATCTGACCATCAAAAAGAGTAATTTATTACCTATTTTTATTAAATCATTTGACTTTGACTTTGATTTTAACACGCAACATCGAGTGTTTATCACGCGACATCAAGTTTTCGCGTGCGACGTCACGTGTCTACTCTGATCGGCCGCGTACTGTAGGTTTTGTTGTTTGATTTTTCAACTCCCGCCGTCGCGTGATGACTCCATTGTAAAAGTGACGCATTTATAATGCGTAAAAAATGACTTTCACGCGCCATTTCATGTCAAAAGTACGATTTTAGTCCTTTTTTAAAGGTGAACCGTACTTTTGACAGCTGGCCCATAGAGTTAAAATGGCGCGTGAGAAGTAAATTTGTACGGAATATACTTGTAAAAATGTTCTCACCGTGAAAGTCTTCCCGCACTTTTCACACATCACGTTGCTCTCCAGCGTCACTTTCTCTTTCGGGAACTGGGTCCGGACCTTGTCCGGGTGCTCCGCTTTAAAGTGCATACTGTATTGACGGAGGCTCTCTAATTTGGCACCACACTGAAAACAATTTGTAAATAATAAAAATCAGTCAAGTACGTGCGCCATCTATAATTGATTTATCAAATCACATATAGACTTAGCTATAAGATATCTACAAAATTTCATGATTCTAGGTCAACGGAAAGTCTATAGGTTTTTTGAAAGACAGACAGACAACAAAGTGATCAATGAAAGCGTGCAAATAAATCTGGTTTGGGAGCCCCCTTAAATATTTATTTTATTCTGTTTTTTAGTATTTTTTGTTATAGCGGCAACAGAAATACATCATCTGTGAAAATTTCGACTGTCTATCATGGTTCACGAGATACAGCCTGGTGACAGACGGGCAGACAGACAGACGGACATCAGAGTCTTAGTAAGAGCAGTGGCGTGCACAGGGTTTGAAGCCAGGGTAGGCACTAGTTAAGTAGGAGCCTGTTTACTGGCAGGTCATTATGAAAAATATGCATTGAGCTATTCAACTGGGGTAAGCAGTGCATTTATGCCTCTATGACCTGCACGCCACTGAGTAAGAGGGTCCTGTTTTACCCTTTTGAGTAATATGACTGACCTCTTCGCACTCGATGGATATTTTTTTGTTCATTTTCTTCTGATTGGGACAGTTGGGTCTGAGTTGGCCGACCGGCGCGTGTTTGGGCGACGCCTGCATGTGCTGTAAGTAGGCTTCCCCCGACGCGAAGCGAATGTTGCACAGCTCGCACAACGGACCAGCTAAGTTCTGAAATAGTTATTACATAATCATAATCATAATCATTTATTTATTTTGCTCAGATATGGTAGGTACATGTAAATTATTTACATGGGGTCTTAAAAGTTAGGTAATCAGTTACATATCCTGCCAAGCATGGCGTGCAAAATTATTTCTAAATTATCTTCATAAATTATCTTATTTCATTACATTTTATCTTCATCATGATCAACCCATCGCCGGCTCATTACAGAGCACGGGTCTCCTCTCATAGTGAGAAGGGTTTGGTCATAGTCTACCACGCTGGCCATGTGCAGATTGGTAGACTTCGCACACCTTTGAGAACATTATGGAGAACTCTAATTATTACAATCTCACAAAAGCTAGTAAAATAAAAAGCTGTGATAGGTTAGGACGTCCGCCTTCTAATCGGAGGTCGGGGGTTAATTGGAAATCTGTATGAGCTTCCGGAAAATTAATAAGCTGGCGTGTTCCATTGAAATAATTATTTGTTTTTACATTACATCCTACCTAGTTACATCTGGTTGATCAAAATTAAAAATAGTTATCTTAAATATGTAAATGTAATAAGCTGTTATAGCCTAGTGGTTAGGACGTCCGCCTTCTAATCGGAGGTCCGGGGTTCGATCCCGTCCACGCACCTCTAACTTTTCGGAGTTATGTGCGTTTTAAATAATTAAATATCACTTGCTTTAACGGTGAAGGAAAACATCGTGAGGAAACCTACATGCGTGAGAGTTCTCCATAATGTTCTCAAAGGTGTGTGAAGTCTACCACTGCACTTGGCCAGCGTGGTAGACTATGGCCAAAACCCTTCTCAATCTGAGAGGAGACCCGTGCTCTGTGATGGATTGATCATGATGATGATGACTGCTACTGCTGTCGCGTTGCTGTCGCTACTGCAACGTTTTACGAAACCACCCCGCCGTACTCAGTAGTGTGCCGGCGCGGCGGCGATGGGTTAAGGTGACGATATTACTAACCTGCGTATCAACGAAGCTGTGTTTCTTGCGCATATGCAGATGCAGCCCTCTCTCGCCGATGAAGGAGAAGCCGCACTGCGTGCACACGAAGTCTGAAGGGTGCTTTATACGAATATGAGACATCAGGGAGGTGCATTTACTGAAACAATATGTAACTGTAATCAGCCGCCGCAAGCTGAAAGCGTTCGAGATGTGGGTGTACAGGCGAATGTTGCGAATCTCATGGAGAGATCGTGTACGCAATACCACCGTGCTGCAAAGAATGGGGAAGTCAGTGAGTTACTCAAATGTGTGCAAAGGAGAAAGCTCGAATTTCCTACACACAAGCTTTACTCAACCAGTCAGGTATTAACTGTGAGACAGTTATATATTTTGCAAACGATTCTGAAAGTACATAAATCCACAAAATTTGAACCTTTAATTGTACGAAGGAGAAGGAAACTTAATGTCATTAATATAGCTGCAGCAAAAACGTCTTTTTCTCGCAATCAGTACACCAGAAAATCTGCACATCTCTACAATAAAATCAACAAAATTCTCAATTTCCACACTAGTAAACAGTTTGATATTAAAAAAAACATTGTCCAAGTGGTTACAAGAAAAAACGTACGACGAAACAGAATTACTTGTAGGAATATAAATAGGTAGGTTAAATTTGAAATTTGTTATTTGTTATTAAAAATATACACCTGTACACACTCACACACACTCACTCACACTCACATACAATACACACTGATACACATATGTACACACACACACTCATACACACACACACACTCATACACACACACACACACACACACACATATTTTTAAGTTTCATATTCATATCATATCACTAAATTTAGTTTTGTATAAGTGTTTATTCGTTAATGATGGAGGAGAGAGAGCGGGGACCCTGAGATACAGGTTTTGCAAACTTACTTCAGGGTCCCTGGCACAATTTTAAAAAGACCTTTTAAAACAAATAAATCATTTCATTTCAATCATTTCATTTCAAATCATTTCATTTCATTTCATTTCGAATATCTGGGCCATGTTATGCGCAACCCAAAATACGATCTACTGCAGATTATAATACAGGGCAAGATAAAAGGCAGACGTAGAGCTGGCCGTAGACGAATATCCTGGCTCAAGAACCTTCGCCAGTGGTTTAACATGAGTACAAGATCACTGTTTAGGGCAGCAGTAAACAAGATCCAGTTAGCCTTAATGATTGCCAACCTCCGGTAGGAGATAGCACTTGAAGAAGAAGAATCAGCCGCCGAGTTTCTTGCTGGTTCTTCTCGGTAGGAAGGGCATTCCGAACCAGTGGTAAATTAAACTAGTTGACGATTCAAAAGCACTTGTAAAAGTTTACTTGAATTAAAATATATTCTATCATATTCTAATCGCGATTAGAACCTCGTCGGTTTGGAGGCTTCGGCCGTGACTAGTTACCACCCTACCGGCAAAAGCCGTGCCGTCAAGCGATTTAGCGTTCCGGTACGATGCCGTGTAGAAACCAAAGGGGTATGGGTTTACTAAAAACTGCCATACCCATTTCAGGTTAGCCCGCTTTCATCTCAGACAGCATCGTCACTTACTACCAGGTGAGATTGCAGTCAAGGGCAAACTTGTATCAGAATAAAAAAAATGAACCTATGGAGGGATCACAACCCTCAGCAATGAGGATACTCACGTGAACTTCTCTTCGCAATGTGTACACTTGTATATCTTCCCATCGTGCCATCGCTCGTGATGTACCACCGCAGTTCTATGGTTGGAGACAAACTGACATTTGGTACATTTATATATAACGCGATGGTTGTACATATGCTTTTTGAGCGTGAATTTACTTTTGAATCGAAGCCGACACACGTCGCACTCGAATAGGCCGAATTTCTGCAAGAGATTCAAATTATTAGACTTTCGTATTCAATCTATAGCCTCAATAGCTCAACCGGTATAGGAGTGGACTGAAATCCGAAAGGTCGACGGTTCAAACCCCGCCCGTTGAACTATTGTCGTACCTACTCCTAGCACAAGCCTGACGCTTAGTTGGAGAGGAAAGGGGAATATTAGTCATTTAACATGGCTAATATTCTTTAAAAAAAAAATCTTATACATATAAATTTATTTATTTACTACTAGCGACCCGCCCCGGCTTCGCATGGGTGCAATGTAGATACTAATGTGGTGTCATTGCCTCGGAAACTCTCAAATGAGAGGATTTTTTCCCACCTAATTCACATTATTTCAATTTCTCTAGGGATCTCTAATTTTTTGAGAATTAAACTATAGCTATAAAACTTCCTCTTGAATCACTCTATCTATTGGTGAAAACCGCATTAAAATCCGTTGCGTAGTTTAAAAGATCTACGCGTTCATACATACAGACAGCGGGAAGCGACTTTATTTTATATTATGTAAAGATTACTCACATCCGTATGTCGTTCCATATGTGCGTTGTAGGCCTCTAAATGGTAGTACCCTTTATAGCAAATATTACATTTGTGCGACGAATGCTTGTAGTTGTCCGACTCTTGCCTTTTGAGAATCTCAGCGATTTGCTGTTCTTGGGTTAACTCTATTTCTTCAATCAGTTTTAAATCTAATTTCGTTTTTGGGATTCTTTTGGTTCCGGGAGGAAGTTTTCTCTTTCTTATACGCTTTTTAACTATATTAATTGAGCCGTCTTTTAATTTACTTTCACTAGTAGGTACCTTTCGAATTGGTTTCTTTTTTAGAATTCGAGGTTCTGATTTGATTGGCTTCTTCCTACCTTTGACAGCATTTGTTTTAGTTTTACTATTTGTTATTTGCTTCTTATTGATTAGTTTCTCTTTCTTAATTGTTTGATCTGTAGTCTTTCCCATATCATAGTTTAAATAATCGGTATCATCACACACATCCATATCAATGTCATGGTCTTTAGATTCAGTATCATTTTGCAAATCTTTTGTAGTACTCTGATTTTTTTTATTATCGGTATCGTCTTTTGAAATAACGATCACGCCATCGTAAGTGTCATTATTAAATATTTCAACTTCACATTTTACATTCAAAATCGGTTCGACATCTTCTGAAACGATTCTTTCTTTTTTGACATCTTTCTTTTGTGCGTTATAATGTATTTTTATATCTGTCAGGTGTAGGTCGCAGTGGTCTGGTTTATATATTTTCATGCCTATGTTGGATGATAATTTATTTTCTTTTCGATCTATAGTCCTTATGTTTTGTATTGTTAACTGAAAAATTAATAATTTTAACTAGTCCAACTTGTGACTTGTTAGAAAAAAACTGGCCAAGTGCGAGTCGGACACGCACACGAAGGGTTCCGTACTTTTGTACAAGATATTTTAACATTTTTATGTGCACCACTGCAAGATAATGACAACAGCGCCATCTAGATGGCGCTGTAATTTTTTTTGTGATATAACCACAAATTCACGGTTTTCGGATTTATACCTTTACTTGTGCTATTTAAGACCTATCTACCTGCAAAATTTCATGATTCTAGATCAACAGGAAGTACTCTATAGGTATTTTGACAGACACGGCATACAGAAGGACACACACGCAGACAGATAACAAAGTGATCCTATAAGGGTTCCTTATTTCCTCTTGAGGTACAGAACCTTAAAAATTAATTAATAACTCAGTAATAATATTAAGTTCTCTTACTGTTTCATGCTTCATAACCAATTCCTGCAGCAAACGATACGCCCTCAGACTCCTGTCTCGGAAGTTGCTGCAGCTGCGCAGTCGGTGTGCACATTCTGTGCAGAACTGCGGCACGAAGTGCACCTCGCCTTGCAGCTGCAACTGATAAAATATATTCATCATTATTTATACAACAATGGCGCCGATTCTGATGCCTATCTATATATATAAAAGGAAAAGGTGACAGACTGATCTATCAACGCACAGCTCCAACTATTGGACGGATCGGGCTGAAATTTGGCATGTAGATAGCTGTTATGACATAGGCATCCGCTAAAAAAGGATTTTTGAAAATTCAACCCCTAAGGGGGTGAAGGGGGGGGGGGGGAATTTTTCTTTTTAATTTTGCTAAATAAGGACAGAACATGAATTTTACATAGGCTCGCAACTGGCAGCTAAAGTCACAAGGTTTGACAGCTCTAAATTAAATTTAAAACTGGGGTCGATTCTCTTGTACACAAACTCTAAACTAAACTAATTTAACAGGTCTAAATCTAGTGCTATCCTTTTCCGGAAGCAACATTATGACAGGGATAATAGATTTAGACGTGTCATTTTAGTTTAGTTTAGAGATTGTGTACAAGAGAATCGCCCCCACTGTCACACTGTATCTGCCCTTCCTAAGACCTACCTTTATACGAAATTTCATGATTCTAGGTCAACAGGAAGTATAGGTTATACTTCCCGGGCCTATAGGTTTTCTTGACACAGATGAACGGACAGACAGACAGACAACAAAGTGATCCTATAAAGGTTCCGTTTTTCCTTTTGAGGTACAGAACCCTAAAAAATAAACAAGTAGTTATAACTTACTGAAATACCGGTCAGTTTTTGAAATTCCACATCCAAGTTATATTTGTGGACTGGATACAGTTTACAGTCTTCAGTAGTGTCTAGACATATCATGCAGAACTGAAAAGAAAAAATTGAATTTTAGAAAAGAACTAGCTTATGCTCGCGACTTACGTCCGCGTGGACTACACAATATTCAAAACCCTATTTCACCCCCTTAAGGGTTGAATTTTCAAAAATCCTTTCTTAGCGGATGCCTACCTCATAATAGCTATCTGCATGCAAAATTTCAGCCCGAACTGTCCAGCAGTTTGAGCTGTGCGTTGATAGATCAGTCAGTCAGTCAGTCAGTCACCTTTTCCTTTTATATATTTACATAAAAATATTTTTTATCCAATTAAACTTCTACAAGTATTTTTGAATCTTCAATTGCCAATGCCAAAAAATTCTACCAATGGTTCGGAATGCCATTCGTACCGAGAAGAAGCAGCAATAAACTCGGCGGTTGCTCTTTTCAAAGATTTCGTATACAATATTATGCAGTGCAGTTAAAATGTAAAGATGGAAATAAAAAGCTTAATTATTACTGCATATTAAAGTGCATAAAAATATCTGCCATTCTTTTTTTTATGTACCCAGTGACACTCGCACCATCAAAATGAATATATTTTGAATTTATCAGAATCGTTTGAGCAGTTGAATAGTTACGAGCTGACATACATACATACAAATCAAACACAACCCTCCTTTTGGCCTTCACATCTAAGCAAAATATCTTACCTGTGCTGGTAAAGGTATGGCACTGCTTACTAAATCACTGTCTATATCAAAATCCATATTGTTATCATAGATAGCTGCATCCATCTGCTAATAGGGGCTCTATTGTACTTAGTGTACTATAGGTCTATGCCAATCAAGACGGCTTGGAAACCTGTAATATAATTTAAAAAAATATATCATTCATAAGAAAATATATTTATATATCATTTTTTAGGGTTCCGTACCTCAAAAGGAATCAAAAGGAAAAACGGAACCCTTATAGGATCACTTTGTTGTCTATCTGTCTGTCTGTTTGTCAAGAAACCTATAGGGTACTTCCTGTTGACCTAGAATTATGAAATTTGGCAGGTAGGAAGGTCTTATAGCACATGTAAAGGAATAAATCCGAAAACCGTGCATTTGTCATTATATCACACAAAAAAAAAATTAAAATATGTTAATGAACAAATAACTAGTATTTTTAATTTTCAAAGTAAAATAACAATACCTGTATATTCTAAAACAAAATTTTTATGTATAATAGTTTTGATTGTGCAAAATGCAAATAAAAACCTGAGTATGGAACCCTCGGGCCGCGAGTCTGACTCGCACTGGGCCAGTTCTTTTTATTTTTTATTTATAGACTAGCTGCAATCAGACCTGCATGCAGCCTATGATAGAGCGCGCTTGCCTAGAAGATGCCTTTTCACCCTTGACTTGAAGGTACCCATATTATAATTATTGTATTATAATGTAGTATATATCAGGGTTTGTGTACTTAGTTGGTTGTAGAACAGATTTTACAAAATAGTTAATAGCAGTTCACTTCACCTAATATTTGAGTATTTACCTAAATATTATTTATTTATAAAAAGTAACGTTTATGTCCTCATTTCTAATTCACTTCTGAGTTCTAGTTTTTGTGACCTATCGACCTATTTTATTGTTGTAGGATCCCTGATCACCAACTTCACAACTAAGATAACATTTATATAAAGTGCAATGGCTATACTGAAATTTTACACATATTTCTTAGACTAAACTAATTTCATTTTTTAATACACACAAATCGTAAACAAAATAATAGGTATTTTTAAAAAATAATTTGAAAGAAAATTATTCATCCAAGGAAAAATCACATCTCATTTTATGATCACAGACTACAGTGTATATTGTTTATGATTTTACCAAAGACTAAGAGTAAAATCATAGAAAACTAAACAAGTACCACCGACAAGTAATATACCTATACTCGTATGCTGAGCATGGGTGAGCTTACTATGCTCCACAGAGTACTTTTAACATATGGAAATAGAGTACTAGGTATCTCGCGAGCTAATAGTGGCAACAGCTTAGTAGCGCCATCTGTATCTGACGAACGGAACTAATATTCATAATATGTACATACCTACCTACATATGTAGACTGCTTTATAGGTTCATACCTATACATATAATACATACATATAGGACTGCTATGGAAGGTAGGATTGTGTTCAGATTAATTATTTATTAATATTTGACTCCCTTACAATTTAACATATCATGTAAATTTAAAAAAAATCTATAATAATTAATCTGAACACATATTTTTAAATAATAGAAATTTTTGGATTCTAATCTTCATTTTTACCAAAATTAATCCTAATCACTCTTCCTTATCCTAAAACAGTTTATAAAGTTGCCTGAGGACTGGGGTCTGGTGCCGAGTAGTTTAGTTTCAAGATATCAATATTATGAATCCAGGTCATAAAAAGATCCAAATCTTTTGCACGATTTGGAAATTCATGCAGGACATTTTCTAAGCCTGAAAAGTAAAAATATGAGTATCTTAGTATGGTCACAAGTTCATAACATGTTCACTAAATCTGACTCAATTAATCTAATCACATCTAATCTGAGGTCGGGGGTTCAATCTAGGGCATGCACCTCTAACTTTTCGGAGTTGTGTGTTTTAACTAATTAAATATCACTTGCTTTAACGGTGAAGGAAAACATCGTGAGGAAACCTGCATGCCTGAAAGTTCTCCATAATGTTATCAAAGGGTGTGAAGTCTACCAATCCGCACATGGCCAGTGTGGTAGACTATGGCTAAACCCCTTCTCACTCTAAGAAGTGACCCGTGCTCTTGTAGAGGCATGCGGCCTCTTCTAAGACTGGCAGCTGTAAAGAAGACATTTCACATCGCAGCTGCCACTTAGAACGGAAATTTGAATACGGAGCGATTCGAAAATCCTGCGGCCCTGGGCGAAATCCAGGGGCCACATTCGCTCCTCAGATACCAAGACCGACACATCACTATCGAGCACCGAGCTCCAGCTTTCTTGATTTCGTCTGGTCGGAGACAACCAGTTTGTGTTTTAAATTAATTGTGTTTATCCTGAATTATATCTTGTAAATATGTGAGCAGCCGTTTCATTCATACTCCGTGCTACCACATATTCTCCACCACCGAGACAACCAGTTTGTGTTTTAAATTAATTGTGTTTATCCTGAATTATATCTTGTAAATATGTGAGCAGCCGTTTCATTCATACTCCGTGCTACCACATATTCTGGTGACCCCTAGAAGTCCAAGAAGCACGCAAGCGCGTTGGGATTACTGCCATAATAATTGGTACGCTACAACTGATTGCATCTGAACCCGACGCGCAGGTTCAGTACATACATGCCTCGCGAGGACATATCCGAGGCGCCCTGAGGAGAATCCAGGTTCTATAAAGACATTATTACTTTTTCTTCTGTGCTAAAAAACATTTTTGAACAATTATTTATCTTGTGACATTTATTTTTCTTTTTGTGTGGTGAAAAGCATTTTAAGTGACATTTTTTTTTAAATGTTAAATTCCGGAATTAGAACTCTTTTACACGCATAACTAATAGAGACTTTAAGTGAGTTTTAACTATCAAAATTTAAAAACAGAATATTTACAAACATTTTAAATTTAATTTTATAAGAATTTTGTGTACTAGTTTTTATTTTTGTGAATAGTTTTCTTTTTCGTGTATAGCTAAAAAAATGGATAAAAAAATCAAAGAATTAGAGGAGGAGAATGCGGCTCTTGTAAAAAAAATGAAAGAGTTAGCAGGAACTGCCCTACCTCTAATGGAGGAAAATGAATCGCTCCGTACCAAATTGGCTACCGTGACGGAAGCCCCTACGGAGCATTCCAAAATTTGTAAGGTTGCGGCGAAACTTCCTCCCTTCTGGGCAGATCGCCCCGTAGTGTGGTTCGCCCAGGTCGAGGCGCAATTTGAGATTTCAGGTATCACAGTAGACCAAACAAAATTTAATTATGTTATTGCTCAACTCGACTCACGGGTCATTGGTGAGGTCGAGGACATCATCACTCATCCCCCGCCGGCGGACCGTTTCGCGTTTTTAAAAAAGGAGCTCATCCGTCGGTTGTCCACGTCAGAGGAGCAGAGGGTCCGGCAGCTAATCAATGACGAAGTGCTAGGGGATCGTAGGCCGTCCCAGTTTCTCCGCCATTTGCGGTCACTGGCCGGTCACGTACTGACCGACCAAAATATTTTGCGACAACTTTGGATGCGCCGCTTGCCACAACATTTGCAAGCCATATTAGCCGCGCAGTCCGAAATTTCATTGGATAAGGTCGCCGAATTAGCGGACAAAATTTTAGAGGTCTCCCCTGGCATCATGGCACCTTCTACCGCTGCTAGTTCATCTGATCCCAGTTTGTCTTCACTTCTCAAACGCATTGAGGAGTTAACACAACAGGTTGCTGCGCTAAGTAGAAATAGGGATCATCGTGGACGTACTAGGAGTAGATCTAGAGGTCGTTTTAAATCAACTTCTCCGCACAGATCGCAGAGCAATGGTGGCGAAGCGATGTGCTGGTACCATCGAAAGTATTCTTCACGTGCCGTGAAATGCATCAAACCCTGCTCTTACACAGAGCAGGAAAACGCCAGAGACAGTCAGTAGGGGCGATGCCTGACTGTCCGGTTGACAGTCGCCGGTTATTTGTCACTGAAGTTAAGTCTAAATTGCGTTTCTTAATAGACACTGGCTCTGATCTATCGTGCTACCCGGTGACCTGGATTGATCAACCTCTTAAGCCTACCGAGTATACCATGCGCGCCGCAAATGGCAGCGATATTAAAACATATGGTACAATTCTTTTATTGTTAGATTTAGGTCTTCGCCGTGAGTTCAAGTGGAACTTTATAATATGCGATGTTAGCACCGCTATTATAGGGGCCGATTTCTTATCGTATTTTAATTTATTGCCAAATTGTAGAAGCGGTCGGCTGATCGACAACACGACCGGTCTTTCTCATATGGCATCCATAGCTACGGATGGCCAGGTTAGCGTAAGGACCATAAAGGGTAAGCATGAAATATTGTCTAAGTTTCCTGCTATTTTAAGGCCTCCAGGTCCTGTGCGTGAGATTAAACATACCACGGTGCACTACATCCGGACGACGGATGGTCCGCCGGTATCATGTCGTCCGCGCCGCCTGGGCCCACATAAATTAGCCATCGCGAAGAAAGAGTTCGCAAATATGATAGCATGCGGCTCTGCCAGACCTTCCGATAGTCCCTGGTCTTCAGCTTTGCACCTGGCTCCAAAAGGAGATGCCGATTGGCGTCCCTGCGGTGATTACCGTGCTTTAAACGCGCGCACGATACCGGACAGGTATCCCGTGCGTCACATAGGCGATCTTAACCATAATTTACGTGGATCAACAGTCTTTAGCACAATTGATCTGGTGAAAGCTTACCAGCAGATTCCCGTTGCAAAGGATGACATTTGTAAAACAGCTATTATAACACCTTTCGGTCTGTTTGAGTTTCCTTACATGACCTTTGGACTCCGTAACGCTGGCCAAACATTTCAGCGATTCATTGACGAAGTTGTTCGAGGTCTGGATTTCTGTTTTGCATACGTGGATGATATTCTTGTTTTTTCTAAGGATCAACAGCAACACGCAGATCACTTGCATATTTTATTCAAACGCTTAGAGCAATACGGCGTTGTAATAAACGAAAATAAATGCCGTTTTAATGTTTCAGAAGTAAACTTCCTAGGTTATAAAATCAGCGCCGCTGGCATAAGTGCGCCAGCTGAGCGCATCAAGGATCTTCAGGAGTTTCCCTTGCCGAAGACGGTACAAGGTGTTCGAAGATTCCTCGGTATGGTGAATTTTTATCGTAAGTTTTTACCGGGCATAGCTCGGTACCAGGCTCCACTCATTGATGCTCTGTCAGCCATTCAAGGTAAAGGTGCGAAGCCGTTTATTTGGACGCCTGACTTAGAGCGTTGTTTCAACTCGTGCAAGGAGAGTTTAGCTAACGCCACTCTGCTAGCTCATCCAGTCGCTGATGCTCAACTCGGGTTATTTACCGATGCATCTAGCTCACATGTTGGCGCTTGTTTACAACAACAAGTTGATAAGGGTTGGCAACCAATTGCATTTTTTAGCAAAAAGCTAACTGCGAAGCAATCCGAATGGCCGGCTTACTACAGAGAGCTTCTAGGCGTTTATGAAAGCGTGCAACATTTTAAGCACATTCTTGAAGGTCAACATGCCACCATTTATACTGACCACAAACCCTTATTATATGTTTTCACTCAACGGCGTGACAAACTTCCGCCTGTACAATTAAATCAATTAGTATTTATTTCACAGTTCACTACGGATATTCAGCACGTAAAGGGTGCTGACAACTTGGTCGCCGATGCTTTTTCACGTGTGGAGAGCATCTCTTTAGAAGACGACCTCGCTGCACTCGCGCAGTCACAAGCTTCCGATGAAGAATTGAAAAGCCTGCGCAAGGAAACGTCCATGAATTTAGACTACATAACGGTACCTGGTACAAATATTAAACTGGTATGTGATGTTTCTACGGGAAAACCCCGTCCTTACGTTACTCCACAGTTTAGGAGGAGCATTTTTGAGAAACTTCACAACCTCAGTCATCCAGGTGTTCGAGCAACTGCTCGCCTAGTCATGGACCGTTATGTATGGCCATCCATACAGAAGGACTGTCGGATGTGGGCACGAGCTTGCCAGGCTTGTCAACGTTCGAAGATTACTCGGCATACATCTGCCCCATTATCAACCTTTACTCCACCATCTGAGCGTTTTGCTGTAATTCATTTAGATATAATAGGTCCCTTACCTTATTCCTCTGGTTTTAAGTACTGCCTCACAGTCATTGACCGTTTTACACGATGGCCTGAGGTATTTCCAATGCCAGACATTACCGCAGAAACATGTGCTAGCGTTTTCTTAGCTGGCTGGGTAGCGAGACTAGGGTGTCCAACTACCATAATTACTGACCGTGGTTCTCAATTCAGCTCGCATCTCTTCATGAAGATCGTCGAGTTGACCGGCGCACAGCATCGGATGACGACATCGTACCATCCTCAGTGCAACGGTATGGTAGAGCGGCTGCATCGACAGCTCAAGGCGGCCATTATGTGCCATGCCAACCCGCAATGGACCGAGGTATTACCATTAGTACTCCTAGGTATTAGGAGCGCATGGAAGGAAGACCTTGGATTATCCAGTGCGGAGCTGGTCTACGGAGAACCTTTACGATTACCGGGTGAATTTTTCAACCCACCTAATAACGGTCATGTTTCTGACCCGGCGTACTTTGCTGATAGGCTTCGCAATCATATGTCAGAGTTATCTCCGACTTCTTCGTCGAGACGTTGTAAACCTGTTTTTTACATTCCGAAGGATTTATCCTCCGCTGATTACGTTTTCTTGCGTCGAGGAACAGCAAAGAAGTCACTGGAACAGCCATACACTGGTCCATACAGAGTGTTAGAACGTGGTGAAAAAAATTTTAAAATTGAGGTGAAAGGCAAACCAATGGCAGTAACCATTGATCGTTTAAAACCGGCTTATATCTTTCAACCCCCTCAAGTTGATTTGCCTGCTCAATTTTCTCACCCTTCTCAACCTTCTCAACCATCTCAACCTTCTGTCACCACGCGTTCCGGGCGTAAGGTTCGCTTCCTCGTTCCCTATCAAGCCGCTTAGCAAATAATTTATTAAATTTTTTCTTTTCTCTCCTTTCTTACTCCGTAGGGGGGTGATGTAGAGGCATGCGGCCTCTTCTAAGACTGGCAGCTGTAAAGAAGACATTTCACATCGCAGCTGCCACTTAGAACGGAAATTTGAATACGGAGCGATTCGAAAATCCTGCGGCCCTGGGCGAAATCCAGGGGCCACATTCGCTCCTCAGATACCAAGACCGACACATCACTATCGAGCACCGAGCTCCAGCTTTCTTGATTTCGTCTGGTCGGAGACAACCAGTTTGTGTTTTAAATTAATTGTGTTTATCCTGAATTATATCTTGTAAATATGTGAGCAGCCGTTTCATTCATACTCCGTGCTACCACATATTCTCCACCACCGAGACAACCAGTTTGTGTTTTAAATTAATTGTGTTTATCCTGAATTATATCTTGTAAATATGTGAGCAGCCGTT
Organism: Maniola hyperantus; assembly: GCF_902806685.2. Lineage (NCBI taxonomy): Eukaryota > Metazoa > Arthropoda > Insecta > Lepidoptera > Nymphalidae > Maniola > Maniola hyperantus. The sequence continues at coordinate 5,101,749 of NC_048563.1, forward strand.
TCATTCATACTCCGTGCTACCACACTCTGTAGTGAGCCAGCGATGTGTTGATCATGATAGGAATTTGGTTTAGAAAAACTAAAGAAATACCTACTTCTTTATTCAAATAAACTTGTAAATAGGTGCTTTCGAATCGTCAAGAGAATCTATCACTGGATCGGAACGCCAAATACTTAAAGAAAAACCTATGCGTGAACCATATTGTCATCAAGTTCAAGGAATTTAAAAAAAATTGCATTCAAGGATTAAAGTAGATACCTATGACGGTATTACAATGGCATTTACAAACCTGCAGTGAACCTGAACAGCCTGGAATACAGCCCCTCTTGTAAGAAATGTTCACTAAACTTAACTAGTACCTAACTACAACTATACTGGAGTCCTGTCTCGTAAATAAACACTGGAGTTCTGTCTCAAAACACTGGAGTCCTGTCTCAAAACACTGGAAGTCTCTGTTTCAAACATGGGTACGGAAAACTTAAAATTTCTTTGGTCTCAAAACACTAGAATCTCTGACAGCTTACTTAGCGTGGGTTAGGTTCACTGGTTTGCTAAACGTAGCGTGAAATCACTAAAAACTGGCTTTAAATAGTTACAAAAGGTATTGAAAATAGCAAAATCAGAAAACATTACGACCGCCAGCACAGACCAGGTTGTTTGCCCAATTTCTACCATATCAATAGCAAAAAATTGTCTGACAATTTTATTTTCAAGAATATTTATTAAATCAATGATACATACCAAAGGTAGAACCAAATAAAATATTGGTAAATAGAAATTAATGGTTAGAGAATATTTTTTTCTTTAAATACAAATATGTTAATGTAAACTAAACTACCAATTTGGTAGAAAAATTAAACATGGGATGCCTTGACCACAGAATAATATATCGAATTTGTCCAGTCACAGTAGCGCGGTCTGCTATTGCCTTTTGGTACTAAATGAATTGAAGTACCATGCTATTTGTTCTAAGATTGATGACCCTGCTATGCTCTGTAAATCTTGGATGAATAGCGACAAACTGACAAACATCTGACAAAGCTATCTTGGTGCGTGGCGAAAATTGGAACTAACGTTGCCGTCAAGTGTCCATTTCGTTCTTGTTTGAATATTCCTTTCCCTTTCCTTTTTTCTCCAACAGCGCCTCCCTGTCAATGTCATTCAAGTGCCAAGAGAGCCTACTTGTCGCACTGTAGACAACTGCTTGAGTAAAAAAACTAGATTAAAGTACTGTGTAACCGCGTATCAGATAGCGATAGCACGACGTAACGATTATATATACATGTATATACGTTTTGGTACTTTGTTTACATCACAGAAGGGTCAAAAGGGCTAGAATCCAGAGCCGTAAAACCAGTTCAAAAAAAATATTTCACAGAGTACATTATATATGTTTACATGTTTACTTTTTGCACTTACCTAGGTAGTGGTACTTACAGTGATGTGAATTTTTTTAATTAAAAACACAATAATTTAATAATACTTGCTAGTGACTAACTACTGAATACTTGTTAGTGTTAATACTGGGACTGACAGCATTATGTGTTCTTCGAGGCACAGCGAAAAGGTAAAGACAAAATTCAGAATCCGAGGTTAGGATCATAGTCATATTGTAAATTGCCTACAAAATGATTTCTTTACAGTTTTGCATGATATGTCTGGACTCCAGTGAGGAGTGTAAGTTGTATCCAGTCAACAAGTGTAACTTGGATTTGGAATATCAACATTTGACTGGAATTTCGGTATGTTGTCTGCTCTATCTATTCTATACTAGTACAACAAAGGGAAGTGTCTAGCCGACCGACGACGGAAGGCTAATAATTTATCATGGACAAATAATTAGTATGTTCAACTTTCAGAGTAAGATTACTATGCCAAGTGGTGTATCATATGACAGGGATTCACCTGTGCATTCTAAAACAGATTTTTATTTATTTTTACGCATAATAGTTTTTTAATTATCGTGCAAAATGTCGAAAATATACCCTAGTACGGAACCCTCGGTGCGCGAGTTTAACAGGCCAGTTTTTTAAAAATACCTAAGCAATGTACGAGATCTGTGGTATGGATGTCTATGCACGGTCGGATATATTTAAACTAGCCTATGCTCGCGACTTCGTCCACGTTAACTACACAAATTTCAAACCTCTATTTTACCTCTTTAGGGGTTGAATTTTCAAAAATCCTTTCGTAGCGGATGCCTACGTCATAATAGCTATCTTCATGCTAAAGGGAAACACCCATTCTTGGCCAAAATTGATCAATGGTATGGATACTAAAAAAAACTTATTTAATGACTGAAATATTGCTCGTAACGATTTGTGTGTAACACTCCAGAGTAATTAAAAGACACTCAACTAATTCCGCTCGTAATGACAATATTGGCAATGTATGTATTGCAATAATTCTCACTGAGAAAACAAATAAACAAAAAGTTCCTCCGAGTTCTATGTCCAAAATAGTGCTTGTTTCTTGATCTGTGATCTCAGTCCTAATGCCTTTCATTTATGTCATTGATAAATGTACTTTGGCCAAAATGGCCTTCGACGAATGGGCCTTTCAGCCCGATCCGTCCAATAGTTTGAGCTGTGCGTTGATAGATCAGTCAGTCAGTCACCTTTTCCTTTTATATATTTAGATATGCTCTGTTATTGCAGCTGCAGGATGAGCTGCATTTTGAGCCACAGTTCTGCACAGAGTGCGCTCAGGGACTGAGCAACTGCAGCAAGTTTCGGAACAAGAGTCTGAGAGCTTATCATTTACTATTGGGATTAATTGAGAAGCATGGAATGGTAAGAGATGGAGACCAAATTTTTTATGGGACAATGGTACTGATTCTGTGCACACCTAAATTTTAGAGTATTCGCATCCTCGTCTTACTAATGCATTTAGAAAAGGACAGATACAGTTTGACAGTTTTAAATTTAACTAGCTTATGCTCGCGACTTCATCCGCGTTGACTACACAAATTTCAAACCCCTATTTCACCCCCTTAGGGGTTGAATTTTCAAAAATCCTTTTTTAGCGGATGCCTACGTTATAATAGCTTTCTGCATGCCAAATTTCAGCCCAATCCGTCCAGTAGTTTGAGCTGTGCGTTGATAGATCAGTCAGTCAGTCAGTCACCTTTTCCTTTTATATATTTAGATTTAGAGCCGTCAAACCTCGTGACTGCTGCCAGTCGCGAGCGTATCTTTTAAATTTGTAGCGTGCACTAAAATTTAGAGTCTTTAATCTTAAAAGTCTTCAATCTTTGCTATTATCAACTTTGAAAGTAAGATAACTATACCAAGTGGAGCATCATATGAGAGAACTTTACTTGTACATTCTAAAACATATTTTTATTTATTTTTAGGCATCATAGTTTTTGATTTATCGTGCAAAATGTTGAAAAAATACGACTGTAGTACGAAACTTGGCAGGTATTTCTAAGTTTGTGTATTCTGCGCAGACCAAGAACGCTCCGTTCCATTGCCCGCTGAGCAGTTTGGATTTGATTTTTTGTATATTTTATTGAATATCCAGATTTATTTTGCAGATATCAATGGAAATTATAAAGACAATAGACCGGACAGGCAACAAACTAGCATCTAATATAGCCAAGAAACTATACCCACCAAACCACTATGACTTTCACTTGACAGAAATCAAAGATAATCATAATGCACAAGAAAATAAGCTAAATATTAAAGAAATTAAGTGTGAATTTGAACTTTTAGATAATGATATTTATGATGATGTCAACAATATATCAGAAGATGCAAATGATGAACATAATATTCATGCAGTTAAAAATTTCAAAAATGAAATGGATTCAACAGATTGTGATATTGATATTGATATTGATGATGATGATGATACTAATTATATCAACCATGATATGGGAACCTTGGCTTCAAAGCCACATATTAAGAAAGAAAGAAAAAGTAATAAACCTCAATTAACAATTAAAAATAAAACTTATGTAAATACTGTAAAAGATTCAAAAGTGCCGATTCGTGTTAAAAATACAGCTAATGCTTTCAAAAATTATATGGATTGTGATATTGATATTGATATTGATGATCATTATGATACTGATTATATTAAATGTGATATGGAAACCTTGGCTTCAGAACAACATATTAAGAAAGAAATAAAAAGCAATAATACACAATTAACAGTTAATAATGATAACGAAAGAAAAACTAATTTAAGAAAAAGAAAAGTTCTTGTAAAAGAAAGTGAAAAGCAAATACATCCAAGAAAACTGATCCGTGTTAAAAAGGAACCTGTTAAAAAGATTATTAATGAAGGTACCCAAAGAAAAATCACACGAAAAAAAACTAGGCATTCCAATAGGAAGAAATTTGTTTCGAGTAGAAAATTAAATTTGAAACTGTTCCAAGAAATAGCGTTGACCCAAGAACAACAAAAAGCGGAGTTTATGAAGAGGAAAGAGTCTGATAGCTACAAGTGTTCCTTGTTCAAATGTACTATGTGTTACAGTGGATTCCGCCGTTCGGAGACATACAACGCACATATAGTCAAACATACGGATGTAAGTTTGTTACGTCCCTTTCACACGGCAGTCCAGTTTTTTGCGGGATCCCGTTTGATGGCGAATGTGCTTATATGCTAGCGTTCACACGAGCATCCCGCATGCGGGATGCTGCAAGAAAAGAGATCCGGTCGACTTGTGCCGGATTCGCTACAGAAACAAATATGTCTTGAGATCACATTTACAGAGAGAGAGAGAGTTTTATATACAAATGTACCAAATGTCCGTTTGTCTGCAGCCATCGTACTGATTATTTAGAACTTTTCTTGAAGTGTAGGTAGCACTATAAAAAATATAAAATATACTGTTTCAGAAATTCGGACTAATTGAATGCGAAATGTGCCGCATTCGCTACAAAAGCGAAAGGTTCAAGAAGAAACACTTCAGTTATAACCACCGCTTTATATATAAATGTACCGAGTGTCTGTATGTCTGCAACAACCGAAACTCGGCAATACTTCACCAGCGGTGGCATGATGGCAAAATATACAAGTGTACACATTGCGACCAAGAGTTTACGTGAGTATCCTGTAGTAGGGCCATTACGAACGTGCGAACTGGGTCATAATTCTTTTTGTCGGTCCTCTCGCTCGCACTTACAGGGCTTATGGAACTGGAATCCGATGCTCTGGTGTTGGGTAACAGCAACAAAAGAATTGTCGTTAGTTGATAACAGGTTATAAAAAGTGTCCATACTTTTTACCTGCGTCTACTTACCTGCGTCCGAACGGCATCCCTTTATTGAGAACGAGTTCTGCGGCTGTCTCGCAACTCTTGATCGTAATGATTTATGATCCCGTTTGCACATTCGTAATGACCTTAGTATAATTGTTGAGAGTTCAATCACAAACGCTGGCACTCAGTTTGGCCGTGTCGTTAATCCTACATAGGCTAGCGACGTGCAACCATACACGCTGGAAGTCAGTATGGCTGTGTCATGATGAGTTTGTAAACTACTGACGTTTATTTTAATTTTATTTTGTTTATTTAGACGCCGCCCGTTGCTATGCGCACGAAGATGGCGCATCTCCGTGCGTATACAGACGGCAACTTCCATATAAATTACAGATTCTAATGGTTGCCGTCGACTTGCCAAGCGACTAGTCGAACGTGCATAATGGGTCTTAACCTTGTGGTGACAATATGGCCATAATGACTGCGGAAGTATGGCTGTATCGGATCTCTAATTGGAAGTCAGTATGACGGTCGTGACCCCTTTTTAGCTTTGTGACACCCAATCACGAACACTAAAAGTCAGTATGGCCGTGTCGTATCCCTTTACTAGTGGCTTTCAACCACAAACACTCGAATTCAGTATGTGCTGTTGGCCGTTATGCTTACGTCATGTAGCTAAAATAATGTTCAGCTACATTACGTAAGCGTGTATTAACGTTTAGAGTATTGTAACCGCAAGTCCTTGTTTCAGTAAATATTCGTCGCGGATGTCTCACTTGCGTATAAAGCACCCTTCAGACTCCGTGTGCGCGCTGTGCGGTTTCTCTTTCATCGGCGAGAAAGGACTGCAGTCGCATATGGACAGGGCACACAGATTCGACGAAACGCAGGTGGCGGACACGTTTTTTCACAATTCAGATTATATTCGACAATTTTCTTTTTTTATTCAGATACAAGTTAGCCCTTGACAGCAATCTCACCTGGTGGTAAATGATGATGCAGTCTAAAATGGAAGCAAACTAACCTGGAAAGGGTATGACAGTTTTTAGGGTTTAGTACCTCAAAAGGAAAAACTTAAAAAAAAAATCAAAGTGGTCCAGAAACCTCGAAAAAATCGATGTACATACATTAAAAAAAAAACGGACCGAATTGAGAACCACCTCCTTTTTGGAAGTCAGTGAATAAGAAGTCCACTACAATCTCTGTCTGGTATTTGTTTAGTTATCTCTCAAGTCTTTAAGAACTACATAGAGCAAAGATAGGCGGACCAACAAATTCCTGAAAGGCACTGCAAAGGTGCTGCAAATGTTAAATGGGCGGCGGTAATCAGTTAACATCAGGTGACCCGCCTGCTCGTTTGCTCGCTATCTCAATTGAACAAAATTATTTCAGGACTTAGCTGGACCGTTGTGTGAGCCGTGCAACATTCGCTTCGCGTCTGAGGAAGCGTACTTACAACACATGCAGGTGTCGCCCAAACACGCGTCTGTAGGCCAACTTAAAACCAATTGCCCTTACCAGGGCAAAATGCCCAAAGGAGATGACGTGTCCATCGATTGTGAACAAGTAAGTCGACACACACTTTACAGCTATGCCCAAACTTACCACAAGCATAGCAATTTTGAAAGAATGCAGGTGTCGCCCAAACATGCGTATATCGGTCAATTTAAATCCAATTTCCCTTAGCTGGGCAAAATGCCCAAAAGAGATGACGTGTCCATCGATTGTGAACAGGTAAGTCATAGTGCTGAACACCCTTTACAGCAATGCCCAAAATTGCCACAAGCATAGCAATTTTGAAAAGCCGAAATTTAAAATTACTTATTTAATTGTAGTTTGTAGTAGGTTGCAGGATGTCTGCGAATAAAACATTGTTTTCGGAGATTTGAAAAGGACAAATACAGTGCCTTTTTAGGGTTCCGTACCTCAGAAGGAAAAACGGAACCCTTATAGGATCACTTTGTTGTCTGTCTGTCGGTCTATCTGTCTGTCAAGAAACCTACAGGGTACTTCCCGTTAACCTAGAATCATGTTTGACAGGTAGGTAGGTCTTATAGCTGACATTTGGAGAAGAATCTGAAAACCGTGAATTTGTGGTTACATCACACACAAAAAATTAAATTGTGGTCATGAACTAATAATTAGTATTTTCAATTTTCGAAGTGAGTGACTATATCAAGTGGGGTATCATATGAAAGGTCTTCACCTGTGCATTCTAAAATAGATTTTTATCTAATTTTATGCATCATAGTTTTTGAATTATCGTGCAAAATGTCGAAAAACTACGACTGTAATACGGAACCCTCGTTGCGCGAGCCTGACTCGCACTTGGCTGGTTTTTTTTTTCAGTGTGGTATGAAACTGCAGGGTGCACGCAAATACGCAATGCACTTTAGAAAGGAGCACCCGGACAAGACTCGCGCGCAGCGCCCACTGGCCAGGTGCAAGCTGGCGGCCAAGGTCATGTGTGACCAGTGTGGGAAAGTCTTCTTGGTGAGAGAAATATTTTACCACGCGACGTCGCGTGTCCATGTTGCTATTAGTTTAACACAACGCGATATGGCGTGATGACTTGTGCCTATTTCCACAGTATTGTGTCTTACGGAATCTTGCTATGGGGTAAAGCGGCGGATATTGGAAAAATTTCAGTATTACAAAAAAGGGCAATACGTGCAATTTATAATTTAAAACCGCGCGATTCCCTACGAGAGAAATTTAAGGAAATAGATATTCTTACAGTAGCTTCTCAATATATTTACAATAACATAATTATTGTTCGACTTAACATTCTCAGCTACAAAAAAATCTGTGATTTCTGTGACAGACAAACTAGGGACCGTAATAAGCTTGCAACTCCTACGCTCCGCCTCGCGAAAGTGGGAAAGTCATATTTTGTGGTGTGTGTAATATTTTATAATAAAATTCCACAAATAATTTTAGACTTGCCTTTACACAAGTTTGAAAAATCTATTAAAAGTGTGCTTTTAAAAAAAGCATATTATACAGTCGAAAACTATGTAAATGATAAGAAAGCTTGGATTTGACTCGCTGACGTATGTTATTGTTGGCATAGCAACAAAATCGTATGATTTCTAGGAAAACATGCCTCGCGCTTGCTGTACTAAGAAATCAAGTTTAGTTTTAAGTTTGCGTAATAACTATCACCACTATATCTTACAAATCCAACAACTGACAATCGAAAAGAGTAATTTATTACCTATTTTGAATAAATAATTTGACTTTGACTTTGACAAGGTTCGGACAAGCTTTCATTGAATCACAAGCATTTAGCAATCCTATAGACAACCTAAAACTAAGGGTCGCTACAAACTCATCACGCGACGTCGCGTGACGAGTCTATTAATAGCACCATTACGTAACGTTGCGTGACGAGTTAATCAATAGCTAACCTTGACACGCGACGTCGCATGACGAGTTAATCAATAGCCAACATTGACGCGCGACGTCGCGTGGTAAAATTAAAATTACGTGTCCACAGTCGCCTTCGTTCCTCCGTCAGCACATGCAAGTGCATACCGGCGTGAAACTGTACAAGTGTGAGATATGTCACAAGGGGTTCACCACGGCCTTGTCTCGAAGGTTGCACGTCAATGGACATACCGCCAAGGCCAGCTTCCCCTGTCACGTGTGTCACAAGACGTTCACGTACGAGTCCAACCAAAAGCGACACATGCTGGTGAGTGGTCATTTCTTGACCATCTTTTTTCTTTCAAAGGCACAACATGTCTTTTCCTCTAGACATGTTGGTGATTTGGCATGATGGTTCACAGCCAGCCGCCTACCTTCTTTTTCTTTCTTGTTTTTTATTCAGATACAAGTTAGCCCTTGACTGCAAGCTCACCTGGTGGTAAGTGTTGATGCCGTCTAAGATGGTAGCGGACTAACCTGGAATGGGTATGGCAGTTTTTATTAAAGCCATGCCCCTTTGGTTTCTACACGGCATCGTATCGGAACGCTAAATCGCTTGGCGACACGGCTTTACCAGTAGGGTGGTAACTAGCCACGGCCGAAGCCTCCCACCAGACCAGACCCTGTAGTTGTCATTTCTTTTACAGTCGCATCAAGCCACGCGTCCACTCCACAAGTGCGACATATGCGACAAAACGTTCACGGGTCGCATTGGTCGCGACCAGCACGTGTCGCACGTGCATATGAACGTGCCGCGGCCCAAGCGTAACCGCCGCGACAGGCAACCCGACACATGAACACCTGTCGATTATGAGACTGCGTCACAAATCGCGCAAGTGCGGTAGAATGACAGCTACAATGTCACGATCACAATCACCTCTGATTGGTTGACGCTCGCTCACTATTGGCTACAATGCATTGTTGCAACAAGAATAGGCACTAATTCAGCCAATCAGAACTATTGATATTGTAATATTGTATGATGCAGGTTTTACGAAATCGTCCAAGCGTTGGCTATATTTTGTGGCATTAAAAAGTTTGATCAGTATTTGGTCTATGGTTTTGAATTTTCCTATACAATTATATACACGGTCAAAAGGGCTAGAACCCAGAGCCGTAAAGCCTTCTAAAAGAAACCTGCGATCGAGGTTCTTCTTCTTAATTTGCTTTATGGCTTTCAGTAGACGTAGTAGTACTTCCAACTTCATTGGTAGTGCCACACCGAGCACAATTCACTTCGCCAATGTCACGTAGAAGCGATCAAGGTTAATAAAACAATGAATGTATGATGCGTAAAAAAGAGTTTTCACGCGACATTTTAGTTTTATGTGTCAAATGCCAAGACAAAAGTACGATTTTAGTCCATATTTTAAAGGTGAACCGTACTTTTGACACGTAGATAGAGTAATAAAGGTAGATGCAGGAACGTTTGCTTTCTCATTCGCACTAAAAAGAGAGCACAGATAAAGTTACTAATGTGATAAACAGAGACGCAGCTAATCTATTTTTTGTCCCTTATCATGTAACTGGTTTTTTTCAAGAATACATACAAGAAGTTGCAAAACAAACTTTGAGAATTCGTGGCGTAATTGTATTTCTCATTAATTATTTACTTGTTTTCACATAAAAAACGTTTAATACAAAATATATAGTTGATCGGTTAATATAAATATTGACTACTAAACAATGGTAATAATTGTCGTGTTATTCATCGTTACGTCGTGCTATCGCTATCTCATACGCGGTTACACAGTACTGTAAGGGTGGTAAATTGGGCGGAATAGAAATATACCCGGATACGGAATAATCTACCACCTTACAAAGATTAGAGGAAAAAAAAAATAATAATTTACTTTACTTGATCTATCTACCTAGTAAAGAATAGAAGCTAGCCGTCGACTCCCTTGTAATGTATATGAGGTGTTATAAATGAAATTTGCTAGATGTTAGGCAAAATTGTTTTTAATGTAACTTTTACCGGGGTCGCTTAATACATAGTGATGGCTAATAATGCTTAGTTATTCTAGCTTAATGCCAAGACTTAATTTAGATACATTAGAATGCCTTAGGTAGATAGTACATAAAATCTATGTTTTAAATTTAAGATGCCATTGGCATGGAATAGACAATGACACAGTAAAATTCATAAAATTGTTTCAAAATAAAAGCTCAGTAGTAAAGACAGGGTTCTTACTGTACACATACACTAAGAAGGTTCACTAAACTGTTGCAGGATACAAACATTTGCTTACTTGTAGGTGCGAAGACTGCAAGGTAGCTGGACGGCATCGGCCAAGATCCAAAACTCAATTTATTTGATTCTTCACAACCGAAATGTTTCATTACAAAGATTTTCACCAAGTCTTATCCATAGCAATTAAGTTGTCAACGTGAATGTGCAAAAGAAATAAATACGAAAACCGAAAACGCAAACGGAAAACTAAAACGGAAAACTGAAGCTAAACGTAAAACGTAAACGTAAAACGTAAAAACGTAAACCCTGTAACAAAGAAAAACAAGATTATAATTTGTGCTGTGTGAAAATTTCGACACGTGGAATTTTCCCGATCAAACACAACTCACCTATTGAACTCCTGGCCACCAATGGTTTTCAGAAGTCCACCCACAACCCATTATCCTCATTTATTTGGGAAGTTAAAATAACTGGAACTGAAAGAAATCATGAGATTAGGATTTTCTCTAACCAAACCGCCATTTTGTCGAATCCACATTACTTGATTTTTCACTCACCATAATTGATGAAACATTGAAATACGTTAGGATGACTAACTTTATAACTATTGTATTTTCCCAGGCGAAGCCATGGGCGAAAAAGAATGAGATTTTCCTGGAACGAAAAAAATTCGTCTTCACATGTTGACTCCAGAGAAAATTCTAAATCTCACCAATCGGTGTTGCCTGACGCAACCCGAGTGTCGCCGCTCTCAGTTAGTTTGATCATGAAGCCAATTCATTTTTGAATATTTGCGGAACCTAAGGATATATTATAAGAACCGTTTTGTTAATGACTTAACAATAAACAAATGATATTATGGTTTTATTTAATTATTTTGTTTTATTTTTACGACAATTGACAACGAAGCAAACGCCATCTATTGTGGCTCGAATGAACTCTGAACATCGACCCACGCGTAGTTCTGCACCCTGATGCTAGGTGGCACCAACATACTTTGAACAAAAATAGATTTTAATTAAAAGCGAAACGCTAATTAGTAGTTCAAAATTTACAACGTCACAATACTTCCCCTCCTACGAAAAGGTTCAACAGGTTGAACCACGCTGCCCTCAGCGTCATCCAACAACTACTAACAATTTGCCTGAAACAAACAAACAAAAAAACACAGAAGTTACGCGTGAACGCACATCTACTACTAACAAGGAAAATTGTCTAACAAAATAAATATACTGAAAACAGTGTAAGGTTTTATACATTATACTTAACTACACAACCCTAACTTCTAAAAGAATATATACAAAAAAAAAAAACTTCATGGTGTCTAAGACACTTGAGTGGAAACATCTTGGCATCATTCTTCAGCTGACTGATAGAATGCGTCTAGGCCTACGGTGGTTCACTCTTTTAAACTACCATCTTAATATTTGTTACTCAACAAATACGGAAAAACTGGTTGTGAACGGGTCCATCTGATATGGCAACCGTTCTCTATGCCATTCGGAAAATAAAACCGAATCAAAATCGGAATATGAGAAAAAAAAACGAAATAACTCTCCTAGAAAATAGATCTCGGAACAGAATCGGAAAAATAACAGAAATGATCCATTATCTAGAAGGAAAACGAAAACAAAACACAAAACCCCCCCTTTTCGTTATCCCCAAAGTACGATATTTGCATTTTTACTTTCTCAACCGGTTGGTCTACCACAAGCATTCCAATCATCACATATTCATCCCTACATACATCCACTACATTCCTCCTCAACTGAACCATGGTAATGTAACTGTTAACTCAGAACATCACTACACTCATACAAATTCCTAATTGAATATTGGTAACTTAAATATTCAAACAGTTTAGACCAAACTAAGTAATGGCAAATATCTACTTCTTAATATCCTTAATATGCCAAGTGCCTATTGGGTGGTTGTCAGCTACTCTAACTAGTTCGTAAACCAAAGGTGACAAAACCTTGACAACCCTGCACTTTTCATACTTAGGTGCCAGCTTAGCTGCGAAAAAATTTGTAGCGTCGCTTTGTGGATAGGTCTTTTTCCACACTATGTCCCCAACAGAATAGCTTGCAGACCTACGCCTTAAGTTGTAATGCGTTGCATACTCTGCATGAGCCTGAAACAAATTTCTCCTAACCTGACCAAATATGTCCTCCAAAGTTCCAAACTTTCCTGCGTATTCCTCCCTTGGAATTCCGGCCTCGTACTCCTTATCCGTGTCCTTATAGAAGGAACCATTTAAGACCGGTTCTCTAGCGTGGACAAGGAAGAACGGGGAGAATCCAGTGGATTCATTAACCGCACTGTTTATGGCGAACTGGACCTTGTACAGGTTTTCGTCCCAGGACCTGTGGTTATCTTTCACAAAAGCGGCTACAGCAGTCATAACAACCTTATTGTACCTCTCAACAAGGTTAACTTGCGGAGTGTACAGTGGTGTGTAGTGTAATTTCGGAATATTATAACGCTTAATGAGATTACGGAATTCAGATCCTGTAAATTGGGACCCATTGTCCACAATCACAGTCTCTGGAACACTATGGTTCAAGAATACAAAATTCTCTAGCGCTTTAACAACAGCGGCACCTGTGGCGCGCCGTAACGGAAACAACATTGTATATTTCGAAAAACAACACGTCACCACAAAAAGAAATGTAAATCCTGATTTAGACCTAGGCAAAGGTCCGACTAAATCAGCCGAAATGACCTGAAAAGGTCTCTCGCAGACTTTAGGCTTCCCAAGCAGACCTGGAGTGGCTGATGTCGTGTGTTTATACGCAGAGCAAGTATCACAATTCTTAACGTACTCAACCACGTCCTTATACATACCACGCCAAAAATATCTGAGGGATAATCTGCGATGAGTTTTGAACACACCAAAATGACCTGCAGTTGCATCTGCATGGTTTTGTTGCATAATTCTAAGGATGTCGTTCTTGTGGACTACCTCTTTCCAGTCGAACTCACTGAGAAGCTGGTATTTACATTTACTGTAACGATATAGTTTATCGTTCAAAATACTAAAATTCGGAAAATTTGCTGGATTGATTTTACAGCCATTAAATGTTTTGTCATACCAGTCATCTACCAAAACTTGTTGACTAGAGTTATCATTACGATCACCAACTACATCTACGTGTATGAGTCTCGACAAGGTATCCGGAACTACATTATCACAACCCTTCCTATGTTCGATAACAAAATTATACTGTGATAATCTACAACCCCATCTGGCGAGTCGTCCTGAGGGATTTTCTAAATTTAAGAACCACTTTAGGGATGCATGGTCTGTGATAATTGTGACTGGCTTGGAACCAAAATAAGCCTGAAATTTCTCCACTGCAAAAATCACAGCTAGAGCCTCGCGTTCCGTCGCGCTGTAATTCCTTTCGTTTTTATTTAGGCTCCTACTGACATACGCAATGGGATGATCGCAACCATCGGTTTCTTGCGTTAGCATACCGCCAACACCATATGCAGAAGCATCACAATGTATTTTGAATGGTTTTTCAAAATTCGGTACCGCAAGAACAGGTGCGGTTACCAACGCATTCTTCAATGTATTAAATGCTACCTCTGCCTGTTCGCTCCACTCAAATTTAGGTGCGTTCTTTCCTTTACTCGTTAGTCTATTGAGTGGTGCAGCGATGGTTGAAAAATTCCTAATAAAGCGCCTGTACCAAGAACAAGTGCCTAGGAAAATCTTTACCTCCTGTGCAGTTTTTGGGGTCGGAAAGTTCAAAACTGCGGCAACTTTTCCAGGATCTGTGCGTAAACCAAATTCATCCACTATATACCCTAAATATTTCAAAGAGTTTCGAAAAAAATTACATTTATCAAAATTTATGGATAGTTGAGCCATTTTTAGTTTATCCAGAACTCTGTTTAATAAAATTAAATGGGTTTCAAAATCAGCAGAACAAATAACAATATCATCTATATAACAAAATACTATTCCATTTTCAATATCACTACAAAAATTTTGATTAAATAACTGGTCCATTAACCTCTGCTGTCGTGCTGGTGCACCGCATAGGCCAAACGGCATGACTTTAAATTTGAATAACCCTCTACCAGGAACTGTAAAACTGGTTTTTTCCTGAGAGTCGTTAGCTAATGGAATTTGCCAGAAACTTGAACTTAAATCAATCGATGATAAAAACCTTGCCTCTTTCAAGCTATCTAGAATTTGTGGAATGTACGGTATTGAGTATGAATCCCCCTTTGTCACTGAATTTAATTTCCTGCAATCTAGGCAAAATCTCCAGTCTCCATTTGCCTTTTTCACTAAAATTGCTGGGTTATTCCAAGGGCTTTCACTCGGAGTAACTACGTCCATTTCCAGCATCCTATCTAACTCTTTACTTAAAGCTTCCTTCTTTTCGGGAGAAAGTGGATATTGTTTTATTTTTATTGGCAAGGCATCACCGGTGTCAATAACATGTTCAATTAATTTTGTTCTACCCAATCCAATTTTCGCTGAAGAAATATCTAAAAATTTATTTACTACAGATTGGGCTAATTCTTTCTGTTGAGATGATAAGTTTTCAAAAGAAGTGATGGTATGAATTTGTTCATTATCAATCGCACAAATATTGTAAAATTGAGAAGGTGCCTTAATTAATTCTAAATTATCAAAAATGCCAGGGGCTAACTGAAATGTTTTCCAAAAGTCACAACCAAAAATAACATCCGCTATTATAGAGGGTACTACAAAAAATTTTATTATGTGAGTTACGGAATTATAAGTAATCGGAATAAACATATAACCCATGCAATCAAGTTTGTCTCCATTTGCCACTGAAAATGTGGTATCAATACTGCTATGCAATTTATAACCGAATCTCAAAAAAACCTTGTGCGCCTGGTTACCCAAAATTGACGCGCAAGCACCGGAATCTAGTAAACCTGTAATCTCAAAACCGTCAACAAAAACCTTTAAATGTGGCCTAAAGTCTCGTTTATCCACTGAATACAGAACTGTGTCAGGTAAAAGGGATGTTTTGTTGTTAATGACCAAGTTCTTTACTTGTGTCTCTGCACAGTTCTTACTAATTAGTTTTTTGAATTTTTGTCCGGAGCGGGTTTACTAATCGCCTTTTTACTACAACTTGGACATGTCTTTACTGTAAAGTTCTGACGTCCACACGAAAAACATCTAATAAATTTCGGAACTGTCCTGCAAAATTTAAAGGAATGGTTACCCTTGCCGCACTTGTAACATAGTTGTTTATTTGTTTTCGTAAAATTAGTGCCTTTACTTGTATCAACCTTAGGTGCAGGTGTGACTGAAAGTGTGTTTATCTGTTTTGTCACTTGTTTGTAAGCAAACTCTGAACTTAAAGTTGCCTTACTGTTAGTAGGCTCAGAAAATAAGGCGGAACGCTGCCTCGCAGCCTCTAGTTTGCGACACTTTTCCTTCAACATTGCGACAGACTTAATGTCAACAAGAGCTAATTGTTCTGAGTAAAAAGGGCGAATATTATGTAATAAAATTTGTAACTTTTGTTCTTCGGAAAGTGGTGTTGACAACCTTGAAAACATGCCAAACATTACAGCGAAATAGATAGACACAGGTTCTTCAGAGCCTTGTGTTCTTGCTCGAATTTCACCTAGCAACCTGTAGTCATAATCTACTGCATCAAATTCCTCTAAAAATAAAGTTTTCAATTCTGACCAAGACGAAACTTGACATTTGTTGCCTCTGTACCATAACAATGCTCGGCCTGTAAAAAGATGAAATGCAGAAACAAATAATTTTCCATCTGAAACGCCATAAGATCTTTTATATTCCTCAACGCGTTCGATGAAACTGCGCGGATCACCCTGTCCGTTGAAATGTAACTTCCACTTGGCAACATTTTTATCACCAGTGCAGTCAACGGCGGTACTCTCGGAATCCAGTGATTCGTCGTGAGACGACTCATTGTCAGCATCTAATCTGGAAATCAAACTCTGCAACTTTGTATGTAATTCACTCTTCCTACTTATTAAGCTGAGTTCGGAACACTGTATTCTCAAAATTCTAAAGTACAAATGTGAAGCTAAAGCTTTAGACCTACAGAGGGCATGTCTCTCTTTAGTGTCAGAACACTTTTTTAATAAATCTTCTAAGTCTTGAAGTTTTTTAGTAATAACCCCTAACTCACTTTCAGAAGTGAAATCCGTCTCTAAAATTGATTCAGAAGGAATTTCCTGAATTAATTGTTTTAACTGTTTCTTTAAACCTAGCACTGTAGGTGCTGGAGTTTCGGAACGAATGGATACCTCATAACACAATTCGTCCTTCAAAAGTGAATGAAACTGGGCAAAAGTCTGTTCCATTGTGTTAAGTCAAAACACATTTAACAAAATATCGAGCTTGTGTAACTGTCTATGTTTAGCCTTATACAAATTGGTTAAACACAAACACAAAAGAAGTTATTTAAACTATTAAATATACACAAGCAAAATACACAACAAAAACAATATTCTTAAGTCTATCCTAACCTATTTTATCAATTATGTTCCTATTCCAAAATATTGTTAATAATACAAGCACATATTATTACTATAGTAAACAAAATATAACAAAATAAACTTCCCAAAATTGAATAAATGATTGTAAGGTGCAGTATCACCTTTATGAGTACACAGTGTGTTACAACCTTTACAATTACAAAAGTAAACAGGCAACAAAAT
Organism: Maniola hyperantus; assembly: GCF_902806685.2. NCBI lineage: Eukaryota > Metazoa > Arthropoda > Insecta > Lepidoptera > Nymphalidae > Maniola > Maniola hyperantus. The sequence goes on from NC_048563.1 coordinate 5,119,286, forward strand.
TGCAATGAACTCTGACTAGCATATTATCTTTCAAAAAAACAAAGAGATTGTGCAATGGTTTGATGGCTGTTACTTTACACTTTTAACACATAACCTAAAATACAACAAAATCTGTTTCTAAATGTCACTTTAAACTACCAGCATTCACTTAAACTTAACATGTTTTGTGTGTGAAGTAGCTTTTATCATAACCTTAACACAGCTCTAAACAAAATTTCAACAAAATAATGAAGTATCAAGTCACTGACAAAAAATTGTTCATAACTTCCTACTTGAACTTAATGTAATCTCTGAATATAGTTTATATATTTAGTTTCACAAGTTGTAACTCTTAGTATTTATAAATGTATGTGTGTAACTAGTTAACAGCACATAGCGTTTCAAAACTTTAATTATACTAAGTTACCGGAATTTTCAAACATAAGATGTACTTACTATTGAAAGCAATACCCAACAACAACTCAGTTAAGCAATGTTTATTACTAAACTGAAGGCAAACATTCACTTATACACCTCCAAGGTAAGTCAAATAACATAATTGAACGGCATAAACACCATTTATAAAGTGTTGATTAAGTAAGAAAAAATGTTGGACTATACTCAGAAAATTACTTAAACTATCAAACAAAATTTCTAACTATTAGTTATTATTTAGTTAGTTAACCATAAAAACAGCTTAGTGCTCTTTGCAATGTGTCACTACTTAGAAAATTGTACAATCAGCGGAGTACATTTCATAAAATTCACAAAATTTCTCAAAATATACTGAAATAACTATATAAAAAAACGTTCGGGCGCCATTTGTAAGGTGGGTAAATTGGGCGGAATAGAAATATACCCGGATACGGAATAATCTACCACCTTACAAAGATTAGAGGAAAAAAAAAATAATAATTTACTTTACTTGATCTATCTACCTAGTAAAGAATAGAAGCTAGCCGTCGACTCCCTTGTAATGTATATGAGGTGTTATAAATGAAATTTGCTAGATGTTAGGCAAAATTGTTTTTAATGTAACTTTTACCGGGGTCGCTTAATACATAGTGATGGCTAATAATGCTTAGTTATTCTAGCTTAATGCCAAGACTTAATTTAGATACATTAGAATGCCTTAGGTAGATAGTACATAAAATCTATGTTTTAAATTTAAGATGCCATTGGCATGGAATAGACAATGACACAGTAAAATTCATAAAATTGTTTCAAAATAAAAGCTCAGTAGTAAAGACAGGGTTCTTACTGTACACATACACTAAGAAGGTTCACTAAACTGTTGCAGGATACAAACATTTGCTTACTTGTAGGTGCGAAGACTGCAAGGTAGCTGGACGGCATCGGCCAAGATCCAAAACTCAATTTATTTGATTCTTCACAACCGAAATGTTTCATTACAAAGATTTTCACCAAGTCTTATCCATAGCAATTAAGTTGTCAACGTGAATGTGCAAAAGAAATAAATACGAAAACCGAAAACGCAAACGGAAAACTAAAACGGAAAACTGAAGCTAAACGTAAAACGTAAACGTAAAACGTAAAAACGTAAACCCTGTAACAAAGAAAAACAAGATTATAATTTGTGCTGTGTGAAAATTTCGACACGTGGAATTTTCCCGATCAAACACAACTCACCTATTGAACTCCTGGCCACCAATGGTTTTCAGAAGTCCACCCACAACCCATTATCCTCATTTATTTGGGAAGTTAAAATAACTGGAACTGAAAGAAATCATGAGATTAGGATTTTCTCTAACCAAACCGCCATTTTGTCGAATCCACATTACTTGATTTTTCACTCACCATAATTGATGAAACATTGAAATACGTTAGGATGACTAACTTTATAACTATTGTATTTTCCCAGGCGAAGCCATGGGCGAAAAAGAATGAGATTTTCCTGGAACGAAAAAAATTCGTCTTCACATGTTGACTCCAGAGAAAATTCTAAATCTCACCAATCGGTGTTGCCTGACGCAACCCGAGTGTCGCCGCTCTCAGTTAGTTTGATCATGAAGCCAATTCATTTTTGAATATTTGCGGAACCTAAGGATATATTATAAGAACCGTTTTGTTAATGACTTAACAATAAACAAATGATATTATGGTTTTATTTAATTATTTTGTTTTATTTTTACGACAATTGACAACGAAGCAAACGCCATCTATTGTGGCTCGAATGAACTCTGAACATCGACCCACGCGTAGTTCTGCACCCTGATGCTAGGTGGCACCAACATACTTTGAACAAAAATAGATTTTAATTAAAAGCGAAACGCTAATTAGTAGTTCAAAATTTACAACGTCACAGTACTTACATCTACCTATTATTCTATCTACGAGTTTAGTCCATATTTTAAAGGTTAACCGTACTTTTGAATTGACAGTTGAACCCTAGAGTCAAAATGGCGCGTGAGCGTTTTGTACGGACTATAATCATTACAATATTCAATTTTGATTCTACAATCAATTTGAAATCCAAAAAAAACACTGTTATTATATAGTTAGGTAGATTTAGGTTTTTACTTCAGCTGACAATTGTAATATATTATGTAGGTTGCAAACGCATCGAATTAGAAGAAAGGTGATGCAAAATTATGTAGGTTAGATAACGAAATATTGTGGCTAATTCCATTGTACACAATCTCTAAACTAAACTAAAATGGCATGTCTAAATCTAATGCTATCCCTTTCATAATGTTACTTGCGGAAAAGGATGGCACAAAATTTAGACCGGTTAATTTAGTTTAGTTTAGAGATTGTGTACAAGAGAATCGGCCCCACTATGAAAACAATAGCATGTAAAAGCAGTGATAGCCTAGTGGTTAGGACGTCCGCCTTCTAATCGGAGGTCGGGGGTTCGATCCCGGGCACGCACCTCTAACTTTTCGGAATTATGTGCGTTTTAATTAATTAAATATCACTTGCTTTAATGGTGAAGGAAAACATCGTGAGGAAACCTGCATGCCTGAGAGTTCTCCATAATGTTCTTAAAGGTGTGTGAAGTCTACCAATCCGCACATGGCCAGCGTGGTAGACTATGGCCAAAACCCTTCTCACTCTGAGAGGAGACCCGCGCTCTGTAGTGAGCCGGTGATGGGTTAATCATGATTATGATGAATAGCATGTAAGATTTTGTTATAATTACTGTTTGTTCATAAGTTGGGTTGATCATAAGACATCACTCAATAAACACGTCTCCATCAATTTAACAAAACCAAGAAATAAAAGATATATAAAAGGAAAAGGTGACTGACTGACTGACTGACTGATCTATCAACGCACAGCTCAAACTACTGGACGGATCGCGCTGAAATTCGGCATGCAGATAGCTATTATGACATAGGCATCCGCTAAGAAAGAATTTTTCAAAATGCAATCCCTAAAGGGGTAAAATAGGGGTTTGAAATTTGTATGAAAGTCTGTCAGTTTTGAAGTGTCTATAAAGAAGTTTTGTAGTTAATATTTTTGCAATTAGTAGTATGACATATTTTAGTAAGCTCATGTTAAAATCTCATAGTTAAAGATCAAACCTAAGGGTGTAAAATAGGGGTTTAAAATTTGTGTAGTCCACGCGGACGAAGTCGCGGGCATAAGCTAGTAAAAGATATATTTCACAGTCCCCACTCCCCACTGATTGCCAATTTTTTTCTTACAGTTGCATAAAGACACGAGGCCCACCTATAAATGCAAATATTGTGGAAAATCCTTCCAAAGCACGACAGGCCACCATTTGCACGTAAAACACGTGCACCTCAACGTGCCCTGGCCCAAGAGGACTCGCAACGAACGTGCGAGTGCCAAGCGAACACAGTGTGGACTCTAGTGACACGCAGTGTTTCCATATGTAAATCGAGAATTACCGTGTTCAAGGGTTAAAATTACGGTGTTTCTAGATTAAATTACGGTGGATTAGCTAAAAGAATACCGTGTAAATTACCGTGTCATTTTTAAAAGAAAAAACGTCACGAATTTGCTTTTTAATCAATTATTAATATTATTCTGAATCTGACTCTCCTAGAATAGCAATATCTTTTTCATATACGGATTTATTCATATTAATATTTTGTTAAATCTCATTAGTTTTACATTTCATTCCTTCCTAATTGCTTGAATAAGGACGAAAATAGATTGCTGAGATTCGATGCTTAAACCGAGAGCAAGAGAAATGTTGCCATTACGAAATATGCTAACGTGACTGAGATTCGTACTCGTATTACGCAGTATACTATGAATTTTTAACGTGATTTTTGTATTACGGTGACACGGTCAAGGTAATGGCCATATTACCTTGACGGTAGATTAGGGCTGAATTACGGTGCATCTACGGTAATTACCGTGTACATGGAAACACTGACTGACACGTAATATGAACCAAAGGTCGAGATGACAATCGGGGAGGGAACGCCCCGCACACACTCACAACCCCCGCGCTAACTCGGTTCGGGCTAGTGCGGGTGTGCGGGGCGTCCCCCCTCCTCATATATCGATTGCCATCTCAACCTGTCGTGGACTACACGTAGCTGATATCGTTCATTTGTATTATCATGATTAAAATAATTATTTAAAAATGGAAATTGCAGTTTTATTTCTCTGATCTTCACCGTTAGTACAATTCACGACAGTTAGGGAACTTGGAACAAACCTGTGACAACTGGTACTGGTACAGACGCTCAGAATCAGGCTCAAAAACACTATAACCCAGAGTCGTAAAGCCAGTTGATTAAAAGTGCTTGGTAGTTGGGTTTCTGTCAGCTGTCAATGATAAAAACGTAGAGTGATTCGTAGATAGAATAAAAGGTAGATGTAAGTACTGTGTAACCGCGTATGAGATAGCGATAGCACGACGTAACGATGAATAACACGACAATTATTACCATTGTTTAGTAGTCAATATTTGTATTAACCGATCAACAATATATTTTGTATTAAACGTTTTTTATGCGAAGACAAGTAAATAACTCATAAGGAATACAATTACGCCACGAATTCTCAAAGTTTGTTTCGCAACTTCTTGTATGTATTCTTGAAAAAAACCAGTTACATGATAAGGGACAAAAAATAGATTAGCTGCGTCTCTGTTTATCACATTAGTAACTTTATCTGTGCTCTCTTTTTAGTGCGAATGAGAAAGCAAACGTTCCTGCATCTACCTTTATTACTCTATCTACGTTTAGTACACTTTATCACAGCACCAAAGAGTATATAATCACTATGCACAGCACCACAGAGTACATTGAATATACCACAGCCTTGGACGATCTAACCTAGGTTAGATCGTCCAAGACCACAGCACTTAATTTTGTTTACTTTTGTACTTTACAGTTATGTGAGAAATTAAATTAAATTATAATAATTGTTAGTTAGTGAATGACTGTGGGACCAAACGGCATTATGTGTTCCCCGAGGCACAGCGAAAAGGTGAAGATCAAAATTCAGACTTCGAGGTTAGGTCATCATAGTCATATTGTAAATTGCCTACAAAATGGTTTCTTTACAGTTTTGCATGATATGTCTGGACTCCAGTGAGGATTGTAAGTTGTACCCAATCAACAAGTGTAATTTGGATTTGGAATATCAACATTTGACTGGAATTTCGGTACGTTGTCTGCTGAAATTAATAGAATTCATTGACCGAGCAAAGCTTGGTCTCCGAGTCTTGATGTCCGTCAGTCCGTCTGTCACAGTCTTATAACTTCTGAATCACTGAACATAATCCTATATCATTATATGTAAACTGATGGCCTTCTGCCGAATATCTCTACATATAAAAATGAATCGCTAAATGTGTTGCTGATCGCAAATCTCGAGAACAGCTGAACCGATTTAGCTAATTCTTTTTTATAATATTCCTTGAAGTACGGGGATGGTTCTTACGGAGAGAAAAATTTAAAAAAATTGCCTGAAAAAGTATAGACTGTTAGGCGGTATGAGGTTCGCCGGGGCAGCTAGTTGCATAAAAAAATATAAAAAGCTTGAAATAAAGCTTTTTATATTTTTTTATGCAAGGGAGGCTCTCATACAAAATGGGTGGCTTTAAATTGAAGGCTGAATTCGATGCTATATGTCAAAAACCGGCCATATAATAAATTTTCAAAAATATATTTATAATGCACTGTCATAATTTTAACTTCTCTAAATTTAGTTCTCAGGGACTCTCGTGGTCCCATACTATATATGGCTCGAACAGCCCTTTTCTGCAGCACAAAAATAGAATTAATATCAGCAGCACTACCCCATAATAATATACCATATGACATAATGCTTTGAAAGTAACTAAAATATACTAGTCTCGCCGTTTCTATGTCTGTCAACTGGCGAATCTTTTTACTGCATATGCGGTAGAACTAAGTCTAAGCACTTAAACGTTTCCGTCTGTTGTGCGTGCATTGCCCCTCAAGTGAACCTATAAGGGTTCCGTTTTTCCTTTTGAGGATATTAAGATATGCTCTGTTATTGCAGCTGCAGGATGAGCTGCAGTTTGAGCCCCAGTTCTGCACAGAGTGTGCTCAGAGACTGAGCAACTGCAGCAAGTTTAGGAACAAGAGTATGAGAGCTTATCATTTACTTTTGGGATTAATTGAGAAGCATAAAACGGTAAGGGACTTATTGATAGAGCAAAGCTAGGCTTTCTTGGAGGCCTAGCTAGGTCTAGTGACTACCCACCACCTCCCATGGCCCCACCAACCTCGCTGTTATATGGGCCGAAACGCTGGCGCCCGTTCGGTACTTGCACAGTGCCTCTTTCCCGGGACGCCTTTTTGACTCCCTACAAATTCTTTCTATCCTTTCCTTTCTAGTCTTTCTCCCCTTTCTGGGGCAGACATACACACAAACGCAGATCCCCGCGTGCCCCGCTGTCCGGATCCTTCCTCAAACACCCACTGGTCCACGATCACGGTCCGAGCTGTTCTGCCTCTTGTGCCAATGAACTCCCGTAGCTTGCCGAAGTTTTCCGCCGAAGCAACGAGGACCTAGTCCAGGTCTAGTGACTCATGTCATTGGTTTAGCAATGAGGCAGTCTGGCAGTCCAAGCCTGAGTATGGGTCTCCTCTCAGAATGAGAAGAGTTAGGTCATAGTCAACCACGCTGGCCAAGTGTGGATTGGCAGACCTCACACATCCTTGAGAACATTATGGAGAACTCTCAGGCATTCAGGTTTACTAGCACATACACTAATCATTATCATCAATCAATACACATCCACAGCTGGACATAGGTATCTTGTAGGGACTTCCACACGCCACGTCTTGCGCCGCCGCCATCCAGCAGCTCCCACATGCTCGTTTATTGCGTCTGTCTTCCTAAGTGGGAGGTCTTCCAACGCTGCGCTTTCCGGTGCGAGGTTGCGATTCTAGTTGGGACTCCATCATCTATCGGTTTTTCAAACTAGTGCCAAATATTAATATGTCATAATATGTTTTCAGTTTTATTTTTATTTTTATTTTATTTATTTATTAATATGTTTTCAGTTAACAAAGAAAATTATCCAGACAGTTGACAGAAAGGATAACAAACTAGCATCTAATATAGAAAAGAAACTGTACCAATCAGACCACTGCGACCTACACTTGACAGAAATTAAAGGAAACCAAGATTTGAGAGTGTATAGTACTCAAGAAAACAATGTGAATATTGAAGAACAAAAAATTTTTCCAAATAAACTAATAGGTAAATTAATTATTAAATTACTAGATGATGCCCGCGACTTCGTCCGCGTGGATTTAGGTTTTTGAAAATCCCGCGGGAACTTTATGATTTCCCGGATTCCTATGTCCTTCCCCGGGATACAAGCTATATCTGTACCAAATTTCATCAAAATCGGTTAAATGGATGAGCCGTAAAAAGCTAGCAGACAGACAGACAGGCACACTTTCTCATTTATAATATTAGTATGGAATATATTAGTATGGATTTACATGTTATTTTTTAACTAGCTTATGCTCGCGACTTCATCTGCGTGGACTACATACATTTCAACCCCCTATTTTACTCCCTTAGGGGTTGAATTTTTAAAAAATCCCTTAGCTGATGCTTACGATAGAATAGCTATCTGCATGCCAAATTTCTGCCCAATCCGTCCATTAGTTTCAGCTGTGTGTTGATAGATCAGTTAGTCAGTCAGTCAGCCACCTTCTCCTTTTATATACAGGATGTAACCAGAACGCTAGCAAAAACTTAGCGTTATTTTTATACTACCTAAACACAATCCGATACCATTTGCCTCATTTTGTAGTTTTAGTGATCTAGTATTTTTCGAATCCGCAATGTATAGCGTGCAAAACTCTGGTCAATGCCCCGCCTACGACGTGACATTGACTCCGAGTGGCCTACTTACGCAACTTTCGCTGACCTCTAGCGTCAGTCAGATATTTTATTTGCAGTATATCGTAAAATTTTACAAAATTACAGGATTTTTTAATTATTTTTTTCGCGTTTTTTTTGTGGTATCGTATCAGTCGTCAGACGTAATCATACGTCATATACCTGTCTTCGTTTTTAGATATTTAATATAGTTATGTATAACTAACGATGTTATGATAAAAGAAATTAGATAATTATTAATTTATGAAGATAATTTAGAAATAATTTTGCACGCCATGCTTGGCAGGATATGTAACTGATTACCTAACTTTTAAGACCCCATGTAAATAATATACATGTATAATATGTAATATACATGACCTACCATATCTGAGCAAAATATTATGATTATGATTATGATTATGATTATGATTCAATTTACAGACACAGTTATAGATCTAGACATTAAGCATGAAGTTCAAGTTAAAGATAATGACGATGTACTTTCAAACAATGATGACAATACTGACATTTTCAAAAATGAGGTTGTCAATAAACAAGATATCAAAAATGATGTAGAATCTAGCGATTATGACATTGATATAGATATTGATGTTTGTAATGATAATAATCATGATACGGCGACTTTGGCTGAACATGTTGAAAGAGAAAAACGAAATAATACAAAACAAGTCACGCTTAAAAACAATGCTAGAAAGAAACCAACTGCTCGGAATGTTAATGCTTTAAAAGGGAAGAAGGAAATTAAATCAGAAAAACAGATGAAAAAGAGACCTGTCAAAAAGATTTTGACAGTTGAAAGTAATAGAAAAGATGCTGCTGTTAGAACTAGGACTAGAAAGCGTGTCGAAAAACCTCCAGTCAATAAGTTAGACTTGAAATTGGTCGAAGAAGTGAAACTGACTCTGGAAGAGCAGAAGGTCGAGATAGAAAAGCGAAAAAACTCAGACAACTATATGTATTCGTGGTACAAATGTGACTTTTGTTACAAAGGTTTCCACCGTTTGGAGCCTTATAACGCTCATATGGAAAGACATACGGATGTGAGTTATCTATATATACAAAAAAGAAAAGCTGACTGATCTATCAACGCACAACTCAAACTACTGGACGGATCGGGCTAAAATTTAGCATGCAGATAGCTATTATGACGTAGACATCCGCTAAGAAAGGTTTTTGAAAATTCAACCCCTAAGGGGGTAAAATAGGACGAAGTCACGTGCATAAGCTAGTTACTACATAACAACTCTCTCTGCATCATATTCCTCATTCCTGACGTTGTTGACATTTAATTAATCACAATGGTAAATTTTACCCCCTTAGGGGTTGAATTTCCTAAATTCCTTTCTTAGCGGATGTCTACGTTATAATAGCTATCTGTTTGCCAAATTTCATCCCAATCCGTCCAGAAGTTTGAGCTGTGCGTCAATAGATCAGTCAGTCAGTCATCTTTTGCTTAGAACACTAGCAAAAACTAACTGCTATTATAATTCTACCTAAATACAATCCAATACCGATAACCATTTGCTTTATACTTGTAGTTTTAGTGATTTAGTATTTTTCAAATCCGCAATGTATGGCGTGCAAAATTCGAGGTCAATGTCCCACCTACGACGTGGCATTGACTCCTCGGCACCTATCTACGCAACTTAGAGCCTCAATAGCTCAACCGGTACAGGAGTGGACTGAAAACCGAAAGGTCGACGGTTCAAATCCCGCCCGTTGCACTATTGTCGTACCTACTCCTAGCACAAGCTTTACGCTTAGTTGGAGAGGAAAGGGGAATATTAGTCATTTAACATGGCTAATATTCTTTAAAAAAAAAAAAAAAATTTGTTAAACTCCTGCGTCAAACAGGTGTTTTATTTGAAATACATTGCGAACTTTCGTCTAAAATGACGATGTGTAAATCTGTTTCAGAAATTCGGTCTGTTTGAATGCGAAGTGTGCCGCATTCGCTACAAAAGCGAAAGGCTCAAGAGGAAACACTTCAGTTATAACCACTGCTATATATATAAATGTACCGAGTGTGCGTATGTCTGCACCCACCGAAACTCGGCAGTACTTCACCAGCGGTGGCACGATGGCAAGATATACAAGTGTACACACTGTGATATGAAGTTCACGTGAGTATCCCCATTTCACGCTGCGAAGAAAATTGCACATCAGTATGGCCGTGTCGGACTATCTATACACAATACAATATAATAATGGCTTCGATGCCATCTGGCGCAAGAAAACAGCATCACTATTGTCCAGAGTCCGTGGAAGCAGCAACGGAATCCTGCGCATGATAGCGGATAAAATGGATAGTCCTCTGATGGGGAAACTCGTGCAGAGGACTAAATCCCTTTTAATTATTAAGTACTAACAGTGATTAAGTATTTTGTTACTAACTCCTTAGTGTTTAAGTATTAACAAAGTTATTAAGTATTTATTGTTGCTAACACATAATGGATCAATTGGTGTCCGATTTAATAAATAAATTGAAATTGAAATTTTAGCCCCAAGGGACGCACTATACAGAACAATAATTAAATTGATTCCAGTAAATGCTCGACACTCAAGTCGCACGAGCGTATAAAGCACCCTTCAGACTCCGTGTGCTCTCAGTGCGGTTTCTCGTTCATCGGCGAGAAGGGGCTGCGGTCGCATATGGACAGGAAACATCGCTTCGACGACACGGAGGTTATATCGCACCTTTTTAGTTTAGGGTTCCGTACCTCAAAAGGAAAAAAGTAACTTTTGTAGGATCACTTCTTTGTCTATGTGTCTGTCGTGTCTGTCAAGAAACCTTTAGGGTAATTTTTTTGACCTAGAATCATGAGATATAGAAGCTTAAAAAACAATATTAAATTCCTCATCATTTCGTTTCATGTCTATAAGATCTAATTACAGTACCCAGCAGGAAATATTGTACATCGATCTTTAGAAAGAGATAGCGGTTTCGTAGAGCATTGTCTCCTGTCGTTGAGACCGACAAAACGTCACATAGGTATGAGTGACAGACACAACGCTCTACGAAGCCGAAATCTCTTTCTGAAGGCCGATGTACTACAACATTTCCTGCCGGCAACTGTTTTTTTTTTAATATCTTATTAGAACGGCAGTGAGACTTACACTAACTAGATGATTAATAATAAATTTAAATACAAATAACGGTACAAGAAACAAGACACAAAAACCAAAACGATAAAAGATTAAAGGATTTTGTATAGCAAAGATAATAGTTAATAACTATTTCAGAACTTAGCCGGTCCGTTGTGTGAGCCCTGCAACATCCGCTTCGCCTCCGAGGACGCGTACATGCAACACATGTTTGCGTCTCCCAAACATGCGCCCGCCGAACTCCTCAGACCCAACTGTCCGCTGCAGAACAGAACGACCAACACGAATCAAATGCCCATCGATTGTGAACAGGTAAGTCATTATGCTCAACAAACTTTGCAGCAATGCCCAAAGTTACCACAGGCTGTGCATTGTTTAGTACTCGAAATACAAAGGATTGGTTACATTGTACTAGCCGGTCCGTTGTGTGAGCCCTGCAACATCCGCTTCGCCTCCGAGGTCGCGTACATGCAACACATGTTTGTGTCCCCCAAACATGCGCCTGCTGAACTCCTCAGACCCAACTGTCCGCTGCAGAACAGAACGACCAACACAAATCAAATGCCCATCGATTGTGAACAGGTGAGTCATATTGCTCAACAGACTTTACAGCAATGCCCAAACTTACCACAGGCTGTGCATTGTTTGATACTGGAAATACAAGGGATTTGTTACATAGTTGAACATGGTTTACTGGAATGCCCAAATATACCACAAGCAATGCATATACTTCTTAAAATAATTATGGTCCATACTAGCTGATGCCCGCGATTTCGTACGGCTGGATTTAGATTTTTAAAAATCTCGTGGGAACTTTTTGATTTTCCGGGGATAAAAAGGAGCCTATGTCTTGACTTTGCAGCCTTGCATAGCAAAGCAATATTTTATTTTTTATTTTATTTTATTGGTTTGCCAACTGATAGTACACATATTATAAAATAACAATTACAATTCACAGAGAAAAAATTTAGAGTGTACACCCAATTACTGGCAAACCGGCATGCATTTTAAAAGTTTGCAATATTTTTTCTTTCTTCCTTTTCCAGTGTGGTATGAGACTGGTGGGTGTCCGCCGATACGTTATGCACTTCAGGGCGAAGCACCCGGGCAAGACCCGCACGCAGTTCCCGAAGGGGATCCCCAAACTGCCGCGCGACAAATCCAGCTCCGTGATCAAAACCCACCCCAAGGCAGTGTGCGAGAAGTGCGGGAAAGTATTCCCGGTGAGATAAGTAAAAAGACTGTGTTCACGCGACGTCGCGTTATTCGCAACTCGCCCGCGATTGAGTGGACCCCAGCGCGATGATTCGCTAACCCAGTGTCTAACACTGAATGATAGCCACCGAGCTCATGTTACATTGGTTTGTTTTACATGCAGATAGCTATTATGACGGAAACATCCGCTAAGGATTTTTGAAAATTCAACCCCTAAGGGGGTGAAATAGGGGTTTGAAATTTGTATAGTCCACGCGGACGAAGTCGCGAGCATAAGCTAGTTTGTCATAAGGGATTAATATTTAGACGTGTTTGTCGGCGACGGATCGCATGATCACGCGATGTCGCGCGACATGTCAATTGGATAGCAACTTTACACTCGATGTCGCGTGATGTAATTTCCGATGTCATGAGCTTTATTTAGAAAATAAATTACTTACGTGTCCATGATAGTCCGCGCGTGTTCCTCTAAACATGTATCACGCGATGTCGCGTGATGTAAATATTTTTTTTCTTGTCCACAGACGTCCAGGCGTCTCATTCAGCACATGCAGATGCACACCGGAGAGAAACTGCACAGATGTAAGATATGCGATAAGGGCTTTACCACGAACATGTCTCTGAGGATCCACGAGATGAGGCACAGCGGCCAGAACAGCTACCAGTGCGATGTGTGCCTCAAGGTGCTGTCCAACCCCGCCAACCAGCGGCGACACATGCTGGTGAGTGGTCATCATCATGACCAACCCATTGCCGGATCATACTCAGTTTAGATAAATTTACACACGGACAGACAGTTGTTTTTAGGGTTCCGTACCTCTAAAGGAAAAACGGAACCCTTATAGGATCACTTTGTTATCTGTCGGTCTGTCAAGAAACCTACAGTGTACTTCCCGTTGACCTAGAACCATGAAATTTGGCAGGTAGGTAGGTCTTATAGCAGACATTAGGGGAAAAATCTGAAAACCGTGAATTTGTGGTTACATCACAAGAAAAAAATTAAAATGTGTTCATGAACAAATATTGCTGTTTTCTACTTTCAAAGTAAGATAACTATATCAAGTGGGGTATCATATGAAAAGGCTTCACTTGTACATTCTAAATTAGATTTTTATTTATTTTTAGGTATAATGGTTTTTGATTTATCATGCAAAATGTTGATGAAATATGATTGTAATACAGAACCCTCAGTGTTCGAGTCCGACTTGCACTTGGTTTTATTTAAATTAGAGCTTGCTTTGTTACAGCTACACGAAGACACGAGGCCTCTCTACGAATGCAGCCATTGCGGCAAGTCGTTTACGAGCGCGGCCGGGCGCGACTTGCACGTGTCGCACGTGCATTTCCACGTGCCGCGGCCCAAGCGCAACCGCCGCGTGCAACGAGCCACACTTGACACGAGACACAGCGGCAGTGCTAGCGACTCGCGAGACTAGTCACTGTATCACTGTGTAACCTCATGTCGTTCAAGGAAAATCACCCGCTGCGCAGGTACAAGATCGGAGGTCTTTGAAAAAGACGCCAAATAATATTATGTAGATCGACATATCACCTACTGAGCCGCGAGACTGGTCACTATGACACTGTGTAACCAAAAGAGACCTCACGTAATTCATTGAAAATCACCCACTGCGCAAGTTCAAGGTCGGAGACTTTGACCAACAGCAGCTTACACTATAGTACCAGGGTGAGTCAAATTACACTGTGTAACCATGAGACCTCACGTGATTCAATGAAAATCACCCACTGCGCAGGTACATGATCGGGGGGTCTTTTAAAAAGACGCCAAATATGTAGATCGACATATCACCCACTGCGCAAGTTCAAGGCCGTAGACTTTTGACCAACTGTAGCTTACACTAAAGTGCAATGCAAATCACCCACTGCGCAGGTACAAGATCGGAGCTCTTTTAAAAAGACGCCAAATATGTAGAATAAAATATGTTTTTATTCAAGTAGCGTAACTTTTTACAAACGCTTTCGAATAGTCGGGTAGTTTTAATTAACCACTGGTTCGGAATGCCGTTCCTACCGAGAAGAACCAGCAAGAAACTCGGCGGTTGCTCTTTTTAATTCGACAGTAGTAGTAAGTAGATCGACATATCACCCTCTGCACAAGTTCATGGTCGGAGACTTATTTATTAGGGTTCCGTACCTCAAAAAGAAAAAAGGAACCCTTATAGGATCACTTCGTTGTCTGTCTGTTCGTCTGTCTGTCGTGTCTGTCAAGAAAACCTATATAGGGTATTTCCCGTTGACCTAGAATCATGAAATTTGGCAGGTAGGTAGGTCTCATAGCAGACATTAGGGGAAAAATCTGAAAACCGTGAATTTGTAGTTACATCACACAAAAAAAAATTAAAATGTGTTCATGAACAAATATTACTGTTTTCGACTTTCAAAGTAAGATAACTAATATCAAGTGGGGTATCATATGAAAGGGCTTCACCTGTACATTCTAAAACAGATTTTTATTTATTTTTATGCATCATAAGTTTTTGATTTATCGTGCAAAATGTCGAAAAAATCTGACTGTAATACGGAACCCTGGCCTGACTCACACTTGGCCAATTTATTGTGTTTAAATTATTAGAATTATGTATAGGTACTTATCAAATTTCATTATCTCATAATAATTAATATATCATAGTAGTGTAAATAAAGGAAAACAATAAACTGTAAAATAAATAAATGTCTTTAATTTTTGATATGCATTTTTTTTTACACTCCCATCCCATTCTATCCATATACTCCTCCCTCCCGCCCTCCCTGACGACCTCCCTGGCGCAGTGGTAAGCGCTGTGGTCTTATTAGTGGGAGGTCACGGGTTCGATTCCTGGCAGGGATTAGGAATTTTATAATTTCTAAATTTCTGGTCTGGTCTGGTGGGAGGCTTCGGCCGTGGTTAGTTACCACCCTACCGGCTTACCACCCTACTTAACTTCTTAGGTATATAGGATTGCGCTGACTGCAAAGGCGTCAGGTGACAGTTTTAAAGCGTTGGCAGTACTGGAACCCAAAGCCGTAATACGTGTACAAAGAGTTTAATATCCACTGGTCTGTGATACAAGGATACAGGCACACAGGGCTTGAAAACAAATCACCACCCAGAGCCGTAAAACCAGTTAAAAAAAAAACACCAAAGAGTATATAATAATTCGAAAGGGCTAGAATCCAGAGCCGTAAAACCAGTTAAAAAAATAAAACAAAACATATAACAAGTTATTATTATTTTGGTAATTATATATTATGCCCACTAATGCCTGTAATTAGTGCTAATTCTTCCTACAGATAAGCAAAATGGAGCACAATACAAAAAGTGAGCTAAGAAATCAGCAGCAGAGTGCTTTACAGGTAAATGTCTTCCGTCAACTTAACCTGTACACGAATCTGCAATTAGTACTGTAAAAACAGTATTGGACGGGAACTGTAAAATGGGGATGATCACAATAGAATAGAATAGAATCAGTACCTTTATTATAAACTAGCATATACTCGCAACTTCGTCCGCGTAGACTTCAGACATTTCAAACCCGTATTTCACCCCTTTAATGGTTGAATTTTCAAAAATCCTTTCTTAGCAGATGCATACATCATAATAGCTATCTGCATGCCGAATTTCAGTCCGATCTGTCCAGTAGTTTGGGCTGTGCGTTGATAGATCAGCCAGTCAGTCAATCCTTTTATATATTTAGACTAGCTGTTGCCCGCGACTTCGTACGCGTGGATTTAGGTTATTAAAAATCCCGTGAGAACTCTTCGATTTCCCGGGATAAAAAGTAGCCTATGTCACTCTCCAGGTCTTTAACTATACCCATGCAAAAAATCACGTCGATCCGTTGCGCCGTGATTGGAGGACAAACCAACAATGATTCCAAACCTTAGCCATGTATTGTACAACTAGCTTATGCTTGCGACTACGTCCGCGTGGACTACACAAATTTCAAACCCCTATTTCACCCCCTTAGGAGTTGAATTTTCAAAAATCCTTTCTTAGCGGATGCCTACGTCATAATAGCTATCTGCATGCCAAATTTCAGCCCAATCCGTCCAGTAGTTTGAGCTGTGCGTTGAAAGATCAGTCAGTCAGTCAGTCACCTTTTCCTTGTATATATTTAGATTTGTTTGTTTTCAGTTCTGCATGATATGTCTGGACACTGATGAAGAACATAAAATGTACCCCGCCAACACATATAACTTGGGTCTGCAATTTACACAGTTGACTGGAATTTTAGTAAGCACTTCTTCATTTTTAGAATTCCGTACCTCAAAAGAAAAACGGAACCCTTATAGGATCACTTTGTTGTCTGTCTGTCAAGAAACCTACAGGTCCCGTTGACCTAGAATCATGAAATTTGGCAGGTAGGTAGGTCTTATAGCTGGCTTTAG
Organism: Maniola hyperantus; assembly: GCF_902806685.2. Taxonomy (NCBI): domain Eukaryota; kingdom Metazoa; phylum Arthropoda; class Insecta; order Lepidoptera; family Nymphalidae; genus Maniola; species Maniola hyperantus. The sequence continues at coordinate 5,136,317 of NC_048563.1, forward strand.
GGGAAAAATCTGAAAACCGTGAATTTGTGGTTACATTACACAAAAAAAATTAAATTGTGGTCATGAACTAATAATTAGTATTTTCAATTTTCGAAGTAAGATAACTATATCAAGTGGGGTATCATATGAAAGGGCTTCACTTGTACATTCTAAAACAGATTTTTATTTATTTTTAGGTATTCTTGTTTTTGATTTATCGTGCAAAATGTCGATAAAATACGATTGTAATACGGAACCCTCGTTGCGCGTGCCTGACTCGCACTTGGCCGGGATTTTTAGGGTTCCGTACCTCAACCGATAAAAAATAGCCTATGTCCTTCCCCGGGATGCAAGGCGCAAGCTATATCTGTACCAAATTTCATCAAAATCGGTTGAACAGATGGATGGAAGTAGGGATGAGACGTATTTACGCTACCAGGTTTTAAAACCAGGGCTTTGCTTGGAAGTAGGGCGCCCTGGTGCGGGTGGAATTTACTTGCAAGTAATTCTTCACAAATAGGATTGTGCTCCTTATACATATGAAAACACGGACCGAATTTCTATGCAAGTATTTTTGCAAGTATTTTCCACAAATAGGAATGTGGACTTTATATGTATGATGACACGGATCGATTTCATATGTCATAAAAAGATTTCGACCTTCAACGTATTTTTTACCTGACTACGGCAAAGCCAAAAGTAAGGGTTATGAGAACGGCCGGGGCTTCGAACTTGCAAGTCTTTCTTCACAAATAGGATTGTGCACCTTAAACATATGAAAACACGGTCCAATTTTCTATGCAGTAAAAAAACTTCGAACTTGCAAGTATTTCTCACAAATAGGATTGTGGACTTTATATGTATGACAACACGGATCGATTTCATATGCCATAAAAAGACTTCGACCTTCAACGTATTTTTTACCTGACTACGGCAAAGCCAAAAGTAAGGGTTATGAGAAGGGCCGGGGCTTCGAACTTGCAAGTCTTTCATCACAAATAGGATTGTGCACCTAATACATATGAAAACACGGTCCGCTTTTCTATGCTTTTAATACTTTAAAGTATTTTAAAACCTGGTTTTAGACCCTGGTATTTTTACGTACTCTTACTTGGAAGCCCTGGTATTGAATTTAGAAAGTATGTCTCATCCCTAGATGGAAGGGACAGGCCGTAGCAGACAGACAGACAGACACTTTTGCATATTTATAATATTTGGATTATGATCGTTGTTTCCATAGTGGACAACCGATATTCAAAAATAAATCAAATAGTTCCCACAGGATATTTGCGTGAAAGTTTGCATGGTGGATAGTTAACTGTGTAACTACTCTTATACACTTCCTTGTGTACTAAAACTGAACTGTAATGTTACACACGTGTGGCGCCACCTAGTTTCATACGATGAAATTAGCCAAGTTTTAAACTAACTTAAACCAAGTTTTAAAAACCTACATAGTTGAAAAAAAACCGGCCAAGGGCGAGTTGGGCCTAGTTTTTTCAGGGTTCCGTACATAGTTCGGTTTAAAGACATTTGTTTCTCCATAAAGAATACAACAGTTCACTTATTCGAGAATTAGGAATAATCCATTAATGGTCTGACATAAGTTTATCAAACTCAAACTCAAATTATTTATTCAGAATTGATAAAATGTTACGCTTCCTAATAGTCATAAATTTTTATTTCTAAGATGATATTATATAGTGGTGATAATTAATACATACTTGCTACGAGGGTTCCAAACGCGCCCAGGTCAAAGAAGAGCCTACAACAAACTCAGCTAGAACTATCACAAGCTGTTAAGCAACTCATTCCCAAGCTTTCTTATCATTTAAATAATCCTTTACATTGTAATAGGATTTTTCAATTAGTTTACGTTTTATGAAAACTTTGAACTTGTTGAGAGACATCTCCAATATGTCTTCTGGAAGCTTATTATAAAACCGGCCAAGTGCGTGGCGGGCCACGCGCAGTGTAGGGTTCCGTAGTCACAATCCTCAAAAAACAGATATAACCCCTTAACCTGTGAACCCAACTTAGCCATGATAGTTTTCCTTTAAAATTGATTATATATACTACTGCTGTGAATTTTTTCACGTTCCTATCATTGAATTTTATCGTGTGAATTTTATCATTTGGATGATAGGGGGGGGGGGACGAGGTTGATAGGGGGGGATGAGATTAACCGAGGACGGACGGACTTGGCGTAACTATAAGGGATAATAAAAACGTATAAAATTACAAACAAACGAATTACTAACTTTACTTAGCCTTATTTGAATAAAAATGTATTGTATTGCAGCTGAAAGGGGTGCCCCAGTTCTGCACGGAGTGTGCTCAGAGGCTGAGCAGCTGCTGCAGGTTCCGCAGCAAGTGTCTGACAGCTCACCAGTTGCTGAGGGGGCTGGTGGAGAGGCATACAAGTGTACGACAATGAGTTATTACTAGCTGATCCGCGCGGCTTCGCCCGCGTGGAATTAGGTTTTTAATCCTTACAGCATCAGGTCAGGGCTGAGGAGTTGGATCCTCGAGTTCAAAAAGTCTTTACTTGGTACTTGGTAGGTACCTCCAATATCAATTTATAACCGACAGTTTCTAAATCCCATCAGTTTTGGTGGTCAGGTCCTGTACAGCATCAGGATTGAGGAGTTGGAATCCAATATTTTTATGGGATAATGTCGAAGCTGAAGGTTTCGCCGAAAAGTAGCCGAAAACGGTTTTTTCGCCGAAGGTAGCCGAAGACGGTTTTTTCGCCGAAGGTAGCCGAAGACGGTTATTTTCGCCGAAGGTAGCCGAAGACGGTTTTTTCGCCGACGGTAGCCGAAGACGGTTATTTTCGCCGAAGGTAGCCGAAGACGGTTATTTTCGCCGAAGGTAGCCGAAGACGGTTTTTTCGCCGAAGGTAGCCGAAGACGGTTATTTTCGCCGAAGGTCGCCGAAGATGGGTTTTTCGCCGAAGGTAGCCGACGCCGAAGCCTAAATTGAAGACTAATAAATAATCATTTTTTAGATATCAATACAGAAAATAAGGGCAATAAGCCGTAAGGAGTATCAATTAACATCTAATATATCTAAGAAGGCGTACAAAGCTAACCACACCGATGTATACCTGATAGATATTACTGATTGTAATACACAAGAAAATGATGACAAAACTGACGTATACCTGATAGATACTACTGATTGTAATACACAAGAAAATGATGAGAAAACTGAAATAAATATAGATAGTAAAAAACTAGATCCCATTTTAGATAAGGATGGGGAGGTCTTGGATGATAACTTTATTGACGAAGTATTTGTTAAATCTGACGTGGAATCTCTAAATGACGATATTGACATTGATATTTTTGATGATACTGATGATTTTCAAACACTAGCAAAAGATTTAGACAATGATAAGGAAGAGAAACAAATTATTGATAATATTCAGCCTCTAAAAATAAAAGATAATGATGTAAAAAAGACTGTAGAAACAACGTATGAATCGACGGACGAGATAAAATCGATACAAACTATGAATGATGATTTTGACAATGATGATGATTTTTTAGATTATGACATTGATATGTGTGATGATAGTGATTATATTGATAGAGAAACTAATAAGGAAAAGTACTTATCTAATAATAATATTACAAATAGCGAAACTACTTTGAATGCTGTCAAAGAAATTAATAGTGCAATCAAATCAAATAATAGCACTTCTGATGAAGAAGATGAGAAGAAAATCGTGAGAGAAAATGTGTATAAAAAAACTCCAATGCTATTTTCAAAAATAGACGTAGACTTATCGAACCAATTCAAAAAACTTTTCAAAATAATTGTGCTGACACATGCACAACAGATTGCTGAAATTCAGAAGAGAAAGGATTCGGACAACTTTAAGAAATCAAAGTTTATTTGTTCTGTTTGCTTCAAAGGTTTCCAAACTTCGGATCTATACAAGGACCATATGCTCAGACACACGGATGTGAGTAATTTTTAATAGGAATTATAATGTGTTCACGAAGTAATTAGTTTACTAAACCACATCGTAGATGGCGCTGTCCGTAATTAACTTGCAGTGTTGAAGTGTTATCTCTTATACGATGCTACTGAACCCTGCGGTCATGTGCGAATCTGAATCGCACATGACCGTTTTTAGGGTTCCGTACCTTAAAAGGAAAAACGGAATCCTTATAGGATCACTTTGTTGTCTGTCTGTCTGTCGGTCTGTCAAGACTCAAGAAACCTACAGGGTACTTTCCGTTGACCTAGAATCATAAAATTTGGCAGGTAGGTAGGTCTTATACATTCGGGGAAAAATCTGAAAACCGTGAATTTAGGGTTGTATCACACAAAAAAATATAGTATATTCAACTTTTAAAGTAAGATAACTATATCAAGTGGGGTATCATATGAAAGGGCTTCACCTGTGCATTCTAAAACACATTTTTATTTATTTTTATGCATCATAGTTTTTGAATTATCCTGCAAAATGTCGATAAAAAAAAAATCTGTTTCAGAAGTTTGGCTCACTCGAATGCAGTATTTGCCGCATCCGAGTAAAAAGTACATTACAGTTAAGTCAACATGAATACATTCACCGCATCATGTTCAGATGTAGGAAGTGTCCGTTCCAGACATGTCACAAGTCGGTGGCGGACCGCCACAGACGCAGCCACTTCGGCGGGGCGCACAAGTGCTCAAAGTGCGACTTTGAGTGCAGAGAGTAAGTATATTTTATTGCGTTGTTCAGAAACGCACTGTCGCCAGTTATCGGACCAATAGCGCTATTGAATAGATAAACTATAGAAATAATTCCGTTATACCTCTTCTCATATTTATTTTATTTATTTATTTATTTTTTAGGTACGGTCTTAGTTTTCTTATATTGTTTGTCTTTTTTTTAGTTATTTGTTTAAAAATAAATAAATAAAATTGATTTATTTCAGGTTAACATACCCATAATAACAACTTTGAAATTAATAAAAGTAAAATAACAATACATAAAATAATTAATAAATAAAAATAAAATTAAATATCTAGTACCTTCTCTCCGGCATTGGTACTGGAACATGTCTTTCACAGCAATGCCGAAGATAAGGACAGTCGAGTCGGGCTGCAATCATCTGCAGAATGGTGTTGGGGCTTTCCCGCACTCTGCGCACCAACGACGCGCACCGCTTGCGTACATTAGTATAGAAGCAGTCGATGCGCGCGTCCGCAAACATGCCTGAGGCGCTGCAGAATCGGGGCAACCCCATCAACATTCTGAACGCATTGTTGTAAAGGACCCGGAGGTCACTGTATCGTTTCTTCGTGTAGTTAACCCACAGGCTGCACGTGTATAAGGACGTACAATACGCTCTAAAGAGCGTAACCTTAACACCGGTGGAGCAACGAGCAAACCTGCGGGCTATCATGTTTGCTCTTATCGACAGTGCCCTCCGTTCCCGTTCAACATCTGCATCATCCTTGAGGTCGGTAGTAATCACGTGCCCCAGGTATCTGAACTGCTCCATCGTGTCTAAAGAGACGCCAGAGAGCACCACAGGTGGTACATTCTGAGGACGTTTTGTACCGGCGGCCTCAAAGACCATACATTTACTTTTTGCAACATTGTATTTCAAGCCATGACGACCTGCGTATTCCTCACAAGTCTGTACTAGTCTCCTCAGTCCACAAATCGACGCACTCAGCAGCACCATGTCATCTGCATAACTTAAATTATTGACGCAAACGCCGTCAACATGGCAACCGACACGCTGCTTGCTGAGTGCGACGATCAATTCATCCATATACAGGTTAAATAGAGTTGGAGATGTTAACCCACCCTGCCTGACACCACATTCGAGCTGATATGAATCCGACATTGCCCCCGCCCAACGAACACTGTTTGACTGATGCGCATACCAATATTGAAACATATTGATAAGTTCGTGTGGTAATTCTACACGCTTAAGTTTTTCCCACAGTAGATCATACGCCACCATGTCAAAAGCCTTGGATAAGTCGAGGAAGCACGCATACACTGGTGTCTTGCGGTCTGTGTAATATTTGACGGTGTGCTTAAGACACAGTATAGCACTTTCAGTAGACAGTTGAGGACGAAACCCAAACTGGTTGTCATGAAGTGCTACATATTTGTTCAACTGTGCATTAAGCAAACCGTCAAAAACCTTGGCCATGACAGTGGCAAGAGAAATTGGCCTGTAGTTACTTTTGTCAGCCAAGTCACCAGTCTTATTTTTCACAATGGGTACTATCACTGTTTTCATAAGGTTGTGCGGCAAGTAAGAATGGCTCACGCACAGCGAATAGAACATAGCCAGTACTCTACAAATATGAGATCCGGCATGCTGAAGGTGCTCGATGCTCAGTCCATCATGACCCGGAGACTTGCCTCTAGATATTTGAGTTATGGATCTATATACATCCTTCGCAAGGAATGAAGTCCCAACCACCTGTCTATTCATCTCAGCATCGAGCACTCCCATCGCCGGACCTAACGGTGATTTAACAGAAAAATGGGTCTTGAAAATATTGGCTATATCCCTAGGATCACTCATACCATCGATGCTCACCGGAAGACCAGGCCGTATATTTTCCTTACTCGTATCCTTCCAGAAACCGCGAAAATCACCTTTACAATGTTTTTCCGCCAGAGCATCCATTTTTATTTGCTCCTGATGATCCTGGCACCATTTTAATCTAGATTTAAACAATCTACGGCTTTCACACATATCGCGGTATAATGGGCCAGATTTAGGCCGACCACACATCACCCATTCCTTGAAACTAGACCTAGCTACCCGGTGTGCATCGCTGACATGTTTGTTCCATCCTACTACTATACGCGCTCCACGCCCTACCTTCCTCGCACCTCCTCGACTCACCACCGCCGAGTCGCTCAGAGCGGCCACAATGTCGGAGTAAAGCTCGTCCAGAACACGCCTGTGATCATGGCTATTACAAAAAGAATCAGCACAGTTTATACAGTCAGAAGGAAAGTCAATTAATTTTAATCTTTTATTGCACTCCTTGGTATACACATCCACCTGCTCCTTATTTCTTACACCCCATATTATGTCTTTATTTAAATTAATAATTTTATGCGGAACCGTAGGGGTAAGTAATTTTAAATTACACTCGATAACAAGTGGATAGTGGTCAGACCAGCTAGTGTTATACTTTACATCTACGCTTATAACAGACTGCTTGGCCGAGCGAGTTGCTATACAATGATCCAACCAGCTGGTGGTCCCGTGCACGTCACTTATAAAAGTAAACGTATTCGAGTCCAGCCCCATCGTGTCTACGTCTAGACACGACCACTGCTGTTCGTTACAAATATTCATAAGTTCATTGTAAAACAACTTACCCGGATCAGCATTGAAGTCGCCTAAAACGAATACAGATTCAATTCCATGCTCGTCAATAATAGCACTAACTGCACTCAAACAATTTGTAAATTCTTCCAAATTATCGATGGAATTGGTAGGCATATAAACGCACATCACTATTAAACCTTAAACCTTAAACCTTAGTTTAGTTGTTTGCGTATTTTGTTTTTATAATATACTGTACTAGGTAAATACCTCGTCCGTGACTTCACTTGTTAAGGCTCCCACTGAAAACCAGCGCTGCAGCTTGTTGCAGCATGATGCTGAGTGGGAGACCTATATTTGGTCACACGTACTCGTATATATGGGTATTATTTTTTTATTATTATAATTTTTGTTATCAGTTTAATTATGTAGATTGACTTAATTAGCTTTTAAGGTTTATTGTAGTATTGTGATCAAATAAAAGTTTTCTTTCTATCTTTCTATAAACCGTCGTTAAAAGTACCTCAGAAACCGGGTATAAATATATTATGTCTACCATTTCTTCGAGAAGCCTGGTTACAATGAGGAAGTTTCCAGGCAACGTTTGATAAAATTTTCATAGATGGCTCTGCATACTACCACCACTAAAGACGAAAAATAATATCTATATCTATATGATCTATGCTTTAAATCTTAAAATTTAAATCCGATGCGAAATTAATTATTAACTACTTCTATTATAGTTCACATATTTTGTGGGGAGGAAACGTAAGGAAAACTGCAGTGCAGGCCAGCTGTTACTCTTCGTCTGTCATTGATTGACACGACCTAAACATTAAAGCATATAAAGATGTAGGTATTATTCTTCGTCTTTAGTGGTGGTAGTATTCAGCGCCATCTATGAAAATTTTATCGAACTGTTAGACGCGATGTTAGGTGGGGGTGTCCGGTGAATAGAATAGAATAGAATAGAATGTTTTTTTATTCAGGTAAACTTTTTACAAGTACTTATGAATAGTCAGGTAGTTTTAATTTACCAAAGTCAAAGTCAAAGTCAAATGATTTATTCAAAATAGGTAATAAATTACTCTTATTGATGGTCTGGTATGGTGTTAGATTTGTAAGATATAGTAGTGATAATTATTACGCAAACTTAAAACTAAAGCTACGAGGGTTCCAAACGCGCCCAGGTCTGAGAAGAGCCCACAACAAACTCAGCCGGGTATTCTTTTTATTATCACCACTTTACAAAATTATTGAAACTTATTAGAACTATCACAAAGCCGCTAAGCAACTCATTCCCAAGCTTGCTTATCATTTAAATAATCCTTTACATTGTAATAGGATTTTTCAATTAGTTTACGTTTTATGAAAACTTTGAACTTGTTGAGAGACATCTCCAATATTTCTTCTGGAAGCTTATTATAGAAACGAGCAAATAAATTGCTAACTTTACTGAGCCTAGAGGCGGGCATTACATGTTTATTTTTATTTCTAGCATTTATATTATGACAGTCAATTTTTTTTTTAATTTATCTATGTTTTTATGTACGTACAGTAAATTTTCAATATGCGGCTTAGGCTAGGGTTGTAACAGAACGTTGCCTGGAAACTTTCTCATTGAACATAAATGTTACAGACACAGCAGGCTCATGGTGCACAAGCGTGTAAAGCACCCTTCAGACTTTGCGTGCCCCCATTGCGGGTACTCCCTCAACAGCAAGGCCGGCCTGACACAGCACTTCACCAAGAAGCACATCTTCGAGGACACGCAGGTTGGAGATATACAACATTAGTTTTATGATTTATGATTTATTTATTCATTTGCTTTCATGGTTACATGAAGCCCCGTTAGGGCATTGCAAAGTTAGGTACATTAACAATACATACATGCTAAATATATAATTATTATACAATTACATGCAAACTACGTGTTACATTATTTTATAATAGAATTTATCATGTAATTATATAGGGCATTCATTTTGAATCGAAATTATTTTTATTTATTGATCGCACTAATTAATTAAGTTTGTTATAATGTCAATTAGTTTCTTCTTTGTTAATAGTTTAGTAATATTAAGTAGGTATGTTAATATAAAATAGTTTCGATTATCAGTAAGAATGTCATATTAAACTTAAATTAACAGGTTATAGTAAGTACAACATAGTCTGAAGCATGGCTTCAGACTATGTTGTACTATATTTTAGCCTATATTTTAGCTTTAAGTTAAAACTATATTTTAGACTATATTTTAGCTTTAAGTTAAAACCGGCCAAGTGCGAGTCAGACTCGCGCACTGAGGGTTCCGTACTACAATCGTATTTCATCGACATTTTGCACGATAAATTAAAAAAAAAATTATTAATAAAAATAAATAAAAATCTGTTTTAGAATGCACAGGTTAGGTGCACTTTTCATATGATACCCCACTTGATATAGTTATCTTACTTCGAAAGTAGAATTTTCTAATTATTAGTTAATCACAATTAAATTTTTTTCTTGTGATGCAACCACAAATTCACGGTTTTCAGATTTTTCTCCTCATGTCAGCTAAAAGACTTACCTACCTGCCAAACTTCATGATTCTAGGTCAACTGGAAGTTTTTTGACAGACAGACAACAAAGTGATCCTATAAGGGTTCCGTTAACCCACTGTAATACAGTGTTTACTAGTGCAGGGGTTGCCCATTCATACGTCTACTAGACCTAGGTCTACTTAATTATTACTTGTTTTTTTTTTTTATCAGTACTTTATATGTAATAATATGTAATAGATAAATTAAATTAAATTAAAGTTTTTCCTTTTGAGGTACGGAACCCTAAAAAACATTAAAACTCTGTTTTGTTAAGAAAATAATGAAAAATAATGCTTTAAATTTTTTCCCCCATTATAATACAGTTCGACCTATTTTCACGGCTATTCTATTGGAAAACTACAATGTTTTTTTTTCTTGTAATATTTATCAAGAACAGCTATGACAAAATATTACGTTGAGTACTAAGATTTTGGATTTTAAGATATTTTTTATCTTTTTACAGTACTTAGATGGTCCGTTGTGCGAGCCTTGCAACATTCGCTTCGCGTCGGAGCGGGCGTACACGCTACACATGAAGGTGTCCCCCAAACATACGCCGGCCGACGAACGCCAACGCAACTACCAACCCCAAAACAGTAGTTGGATCGATTGCGCACTTGTAAGTGATGTTGCTCAACATATTTTACTGCTATGCCCAAACTTACCACAACTAGAGCATTGTTCAGTCATTCCCCTTCGTGTGCGAGTCCGACTCGCACTTGACCGATTTTTTAACCTTTTTAATTCTTCCGTATTTTTTTTGCAGTGTGGTACTTGTAACTTGTGAGTGATGTTGCTGAACATATTTTACTGCTATGCCCAAACTTACCACAACTAGAGCATTGTTCAGTTATTCCCCTTCGTGTGCGAGTCCGACTCGCACTTGACCGATTTTTTAACCTTTTTAATTCTTCCGTATTTTTTTTGCAGTGTGGTACTTGTAACTTGTGAGTGATGTTGCTGAACATATTTTACTGCTATGCCCAAACTTACCACAACTAGAGCATTGTTCAGTTATTCCCCTTCGTGTGCGAGTCCGACTCGCACTTGACCGATTTTTTAACCTTTTTAATTCTTCCGTATTTTTTGCACTGTGGTACTTGTAAGTGATGTTGCTGAACATATTTTACTGCTATGCCCAAACTTACCACAACTAGAGCATTGTTCAGTCGTTCCCCTTCGTGTGCGAGTCCGACTCGCACTTCACCGATTTTTTAACCTTTTTAATTCTTCCGTATTTTTTGCACTGTGGTACTTGTAAGTGATGTTGCTGAACATATTTTACTGCTATGCCCAAACTTACCACAACTAGAGCATTGTTCAGTCGTTCCCCTTCGTGTGCGAGTCCGACTCTCACTTGACCGATTTTTTAACCTTTTTTTTAATTCTTCCGTATTTTTTGCAGTGTGATATCAAATTGAAAGGTTTCAAGCTGTACGCTAAGCACTTCGAAGCGAAACACCCGGACCAGCCTCCGCCGACACGCTCTAAGCGCAAGGCCTACAAGTACACAAGCTATAAGTCTAAAGCAAATGATATGTGTGAAGTGTGCGGCAGATGCTTTGTGGTGAGTTTTTTAGAGTTCCGTACCTCAAAAGGAAAAAAGGAACCCTTATAGGATCACTTTGCTATCTCTCTGTACGTCTGTCCATCGTGTCTGTCAAGAGACCTATAGGGTTTTTCCCGTTGACCTAGAACCATGAAATTTGGCAGGTAGGTAGGTCTTATATCACACGTGAAGGGAAAAACCCGAAAACCGTGAATTTGTGGTTACACCACCCAAAAAAAATTTGAATGTGTTCATGAACAAAGATAAGTATTTTGAACTTTAAAAGTAAGATTACTTTACCAAGTGGGGTGTCTTAATATAAAAGGGGTTATACATTCTATTTTATTTTATTTATACATAAGTAGACATTTTAATTTTTTTTATTGATATACCCACAAATTCAACGTTTTCGGCATTTTTTCCGTCTACTTGTGCTATAAGACGTGCCAAATTTCATGATTCTAAGTCAACGGGAAGTTCCCTATAGTTTTTCTTGAGACAGACAGACAACGAAGTGATCCTATAAGGGTTCCCTTTTCCTTTTGAGGTACGGAGCCCTAAAACACTGAATCTCTCACAGGGCCCCCTGAATCTGCGAGAACACATGCAGCAACATAGCCTAACATGGCATATTATGCTGAAACATACAGATGATTGCTGTCTGTATGTCTGTCTGTCTGTCAAGAAACCTACAGGGTACTTCCCGTTGACCTAGAAATCTTGAAATTCGGCAAGTAGATACGTCTTATAGCACAAGTAGAGGAAAAAATGCCGAAACCCATGGCTTTGTTGACAGACAGATGAAGTGATCCTATAAGGGTTCCCTTTTCCCTTTGAGGTACGGAGCCCTAAAACACTGAATCTCTCACAGGGCCCCCTTAATCTCCGAGAACACATGCAGCAACATACGGGCGTGATGATGTACCAGTGTGACATATGTGATAAGACGTTCATGAAGAAACCTAGCCTGAGAGGACATATTATGCTGAAACATACAGATCCCACAAGCAAACATACAGACAAATTCCAGTGCCGCGTGTGCTGTAAGGTGATCTCCACATTTGGCAACCTGCAGCGACACATGGTGGTGAGTGGTCATTCATCCTCGCCCAGCCGTACTACACTGCTAATATTATAAACTAGATGATGCCCGCGACTTGGTTCGCGTGGATTTAGGTTTTTGAAAATCCCGTGGAAACTCCTTGATTTTCCGCGTTAAAAAGTCTAGAAAGCCTATGTCCTTCCCCGGGATGCAAGCTATCTCTGTACCAAATTTCATCAAAATCGGTTGAACGGATGGGCCGTGAAAAGCTAGCAGACAGACAGACAGACAGACAACAAAGTGATCCTATAACACCTTTACTTAGATTAGTTTTTTAAATTGTTAGCTCCATTTTTTTACATTTATATTATATTCTAATCAATTCTAATATTAATTTAATCCGCTTCATACTGTGTATATTGTTATGGGTTGTATTTTCATTGCCTGAAATAAAAAATTATTTATTATTATTTGTAAGGGTTCCGTTTTTCCTTTTGAGGTACGGAACCCTAAAAAAGAAAAGAAAAATATTTCAGGTACATCAAGCCGTGCGGCCCTCTTATCAATGCAACGTGTGTGGCAAATCCTTCACAACCAATGCCGCCATGCAGAGCCACGTGGCCCACGTGCACCACCACGTGCCGTGGCCCAAGAGGGTCAACAGGAAACGAACCAGAGCCAAGCAGAATAGAATAGAATAGAATAGAATAGAATGTTTTAGAATAGAATGTTTTTTATTCATGTAAACTTTTTACAAGTGCTTATGAATAGTCAGGTAGTTTTAATTTACCATTGGTTCGGAATGCCGTTCCTACCGAGAAGAACCAGCAAGAAACTCGGCGATTGCTCTTTTTAATTTTTCAATTTACAATGTTATTATACCGTACTATACAAGCCATTGCAGCCCCATGCATTGCTGGAGCGAGTCAAATCCAAGCAGAGGCGCAGTTCAGACATAGAAAACTAACTAACATATGCATGCAATCACACACTCCCACTTACACACACTCATACAACAACACACACACACACACACACACACACAATCACACACACACACTGTTGTAATTTTATTATTGTATATACATTTATTCTAAATCTATTCTGTTAAAATAGTTTTCATTATAATTTTAAGTAATCTCTTGTGGCCTTCTGTTAAAACTAGATTTAGATTTAAATAATAATTATATAATTCCGCTGTTGATTACTTTCAAATAAACAAAATAAACTATTACCACGTAAAGCTGTGATAGCCTAGTGGTTAGGACGTCCGCCTTCTAATCGGGGGTCGGGGGTTCGATCCCGGGCACGCACCTCTAACTTTTCTGAGTTATGTGCGTTTTAATTAATTAAATATCACTTGCTTTAACGGTGAAGGAAAACATCGTGAGGAAACCTGCATGCCTGAGAGTTCTCCATAATGTTCTCAATGGCGTGTGAAGCCTACCAATCCGCACATGGCCAGCGTGGTAGACTATGGCCAAAACCCTTCTTACTCTGAGAGGAGACCCGTGCTCTGTAGTGAGCCGGTGATGGGTTGATCATGATGATGATGATGACGTAAAGATGTGACACTCACTTCCCCCGGCAATTTATTGTTTCAAATACACACACAAACACACACGGTATAAACGCGTAGATAGAATAATAGGTAGAGGTAAGTGCGTATGAGATAGCGATAGCACGACGTAACGATGAATAACACGACAATTACCATTGTTTAGTAGTCATGGCCCCGATTCTCTAGTCTCTCTCTAAACTAAATTTAAAATATCTGCATCCTTTTCTTTTTACTAATGCTAAAAAAGGAACGGAACATGACTTTCACATTTAAAGACTCTAAATTTTAGTGCACAATACAAATTTAAACAGTAGGTTCGCGAGTGCGTGCTAAAATCACGGGTTTTACCATCTAACAATTAAATTTAGAAATGTCAAACTGCTTCTGTCCTTTTCATATTACAATAGTAAGAAGAGGGTGCGAATACTCTAAAATTAGGTTGTGCTTAGAATCGGTGCCAATATTTGTATTAACCGATCAACAATATTTGTATTAAACGTTTTTTATGTGAAAACAAGTAAATAACTCATGAGAAATACAATTACGCCACGAATTCTCAAAAGTTTGTTTTGCAACTTCTTGTATGTATTCTTGAAAAAAACCAGTTACACGATAAGGGACAAAATATAGGTTAGCTGCGTCTCTGTTTATTACATTAGTAACTTTATCTGTGCTCTCTTTTTAGTGCGAATGAGAAAGCAAACGTTCCTGCATCTACCTTTATTACTCTATCTACGAGTCCTCATAATTTAAAGTTGAACACTTTTGACATGACAGTTGACACATAGAATTAAAATGGCGCGTGAAGAGTCATTTTGTATGAACTATACCAATTTTTTAATGAAATCTCGCAAATTGCTAATGCTAATTTCATCGTATGAAACTAGATGGCGCCACACGTCTGTAACATTGCGGTTCAGTTTTAGTACACAAGGAAGTGTATTAAGAATAGTTACACCATCCGTTGTTAACTCTCCATGGAAATATCCATGCAAATATCCTGCGGGAACTCTTTGATTTATTTTTGTATATCGGCTGTCCACTAAATGGAAACACCGATCGTAAAAAGGTGATGAAGTTATATCGCACTAGGTGATATAAATTATATTATAGTTTGGTAAAAAAAATAGACATTTAAGGTTACATTCTTTCGCATAGGGCTAAGAATTGCTGTAAGTCCCGCTAATTGCTAATGCGCGTGGCCGCCATTTCAGTGACGTCAGCGCTAGACTGAAATTTAGACCAGATGGTATATTTTTATTTCGGCTGACATCAAAATGACGTCATTTCGATGTTCATGAGACATGGTTCCAGCGCAATAGCAATTTGCGTGACTTATACTAGGGACTAGGTATCACTATTTGGAAAGAAGTGAAAACGTACAGTGCGACAAGGCTATCTTGGCGCGTGGCGAAAATTAGAACTAACGTTGCCGTCAAGTGTCCCCTTTGTTCTTGTTTGAATATATATTCGCCCTTGTTAAATAAAAATTGCAGTTATATACCACAGCGCTTACCACTGCGCCAGGGAGGAAGGTAAGGTTTAAAATAAAACAAAAACACAATATTTTCTATAATATACATTTATTTCCTTATCTAAATGAGAAACAATGGTTGACATTATTGCCAAATGGCCATTTACAACTTTGCAGAATTGAATTTTTTTAAATAATCCATACTAATTATTATAAATGCGAAAGTGTCTGTCTGTCTGTCTGCTAGCCTTTCACGGCCCATCCGTTTAACCGATTTTGACGAAATTTGGCACGAAGACAGCTTGCATCCCGGGAAAGGACATAGGCTACTTTTGATCCCGGAAAATCAGAATTCCCACGGGATTTTTAATAACCTAAATCATCATCATCATCTAGTTGTTTTATACAAATAACGCTCTATAGATCTAGACGTTAGACTTCCACTTAATTAAGTAATTCAGATTTTTCACCCAAGTAACGCCGGGGCGAATCAGCTAAACAAAAAAAAGTAAATCTTACAAAACTTAAAGAAAATTAAAGGTTCGTACGCACCTGAGCGGCGCGGCGCGGCGCTTCAGCGAGCTGCACGTCGCGGCACAGAGCGTCAAAATATCATTTCTATCATTTTGTATGGCGCATATCGCACTAGAGCGGCGCTGCACAGCGCTTCACCGCGCGTTGCCGCGCGGCACGGCTGGAGAGAATATTTTGAAGCGCAGCGAAGCGACGCGCAGTGCAGTGACGCTAGTGCGACATAGCCAGCGGCGCGGCACGGCGCTTCGCGCTCGTACGCGAACGGGTATAAAAGTGACGCGCAAGTGACGCGAGGTGCCGCGTACTGAAGTTGTAGTGCGGTAGGCACCGTCGAGCGGCCTGAGGTGACGCGTTCTGCAGTCGGACTGAAGCGCCGCGCCGCGCCGCTCAGGTGCGTACGAACCTTTAATCAACACTTATTATTAAGGTAAATCCCACACGAGCTATATAGTACATTCAATATTAACTGGCGTGTTTCCACTTGAGACCGTAAATGATAGGAAAGCTTGGATTTGACTCGCTCCAGCAATGCACGGGGCTGCAATTGCTTGTACAGTATGGTATAATAGTATTGTAAATTGATCACTTGAAAAGAGCAACCGCCGAGTTTCTTGCTGGTTCGTCTCGGTAGGAACGGCATTCCGAACCATTGGTAAATTAAACTAGTTAACGATTCAAAAGCACTTGTAATAAGTCTACTTGAATAAAAATATATTCTATTCTATTCTCTACCATCATTAGCAATAGCAATAGGATTAAGACTGAGATCTATACAGCGGGCTCAGACTTTAGACAGGGTAAAAACGAGACAGAGCTATATCTCTCACATAAATCTGTCTCGTTTTAACTCAATCTTAAGTCTGAGCAAAGTCAAAGTGAGCTTCTATATTATGTGTATTCAAAAGTATCAACCCATGGTTTGCAACCATCGATATAAATGACAAGATATGATCAAGCGAACAAAAATTTTCACGGTTTTAGCACCAAATAAATCAGCGCCACCTCTTAGATACTAATGAACGACCCGTTTGAAATCCAGACGTCACTGAGGTTGCATTGGTGCTAAAGCACCACTGAGTGCCATTTTGTTTGTTCAATGGCCCTGTCCCGAAGTAATATTATATAAGGTTATGTTTGCAACAAAATATATAAGGTTGAACCGGCTCCTTTAAAAATGAATGGGCTCTTTGAGTGTTTATTACGCCTATTGATGACGTTCAAGTGGAAACACGCCAGTTAATATTGAATGCACTATATACACAAATCAAAGTGTGGATGGATTCACATTTAGTTTTAGGTGAACGTCAGGATGGCTGGACCACCACAGAATTTGGAAGTTTAAGCCATGCCAGGATTTAGTACCTATTTGGTACTATTTGGTACCTGAGATCAAATAATTAGTACCTCGATAAATAGGGAGAAATTTTATAATCAAAGTGGTCAGCCATTCTGACCGTCAGGATGGCTGGACCAAGTCGGTTTTACTAAGTTGGCGGCGTTAAAGTTAATATGTTTTATCGTAAGGATTTAGTACCTAGTTAGTACTTAAATATAAACACTTTTATTTATTTATTTGATACACAAAAAAAAAGTTATAACCAAAATCAGTTTTGTATGGGAATAGGACCATGTCAGTTTTTCTCAGTTAAAGGCGTCATAATGAATTAATTTTTTCGCAGAGATTTAGGTCCTAATTAGTACCTAAACATAAATAGTTTTTTTAGATTTTTCGGACAAACCAAAAAAATACTCCAAGAATTGTACAGGAGTAGTAGGTAGCTACTCTACTATACATGGGGCCAAGTCAGTAGGATGGGTAACCGACTTTAGAGGTCCAATTTGGTCTTTACATTTAATCCGTGCCTCGGAGAGCACGTTAAGCCGTCGCCATCGGTCCCGGTTATTATCACTAACATTTGACAATATAACTGTAAAACCTAATAATCGAAATTTCATTCCCGTAGTGAGTTGTATGCAGAAGAATAATGTTGTTGGATGCAAAAGAATTGTTGTATGGTGAGGTAACCCACCGCATTAGTATCCCAAGAGAACTTCAGCCATTATATGATTTATGGAAAGGAGTCACGACCCTTAGCAATGAGAATTAACGACTATAAGAAGAACCTTTATAAAAACAAAGAAACAGCAGAATAAGCCAGTACCAGCCAGAATAAGCAAGGCCAGTAACTCAGTAGTGGGTCGGCGGCGGTGTGTTGATGATGATTATCTACCTACCTGCGTCGCGGAGACCAATCCCTAATCTAAGACTACTTATAATTATGAAAATAAATCATAAGGACAGACATATTTTTTTTTAAATCAGACTTACATACTAAATTAGATCTTAAATCAATAGTTACCTAACTTACAGACTTTACTTAACTTTCAGACTTAAGTACATAATAAAGTTAAATCTAAAATTAATAAGTACTTAACTTTCACCACATCTAGGTACCCTTTTGGCACTTAAATTAGGACTTTGATTGCTGGGTGACTAGTCGACCGTGCGTAATGGGTCTAAGCGAAAACTATCATATAGATTAGGTGTTATTTAATGCATATTCCTTTTCAAAAATTTAAAAATAAAACATGTCAGTACGTGGTAGAATTGGCGCGATTGAGTATTATATTTAAGTGTTTGCGTTTTCTTAAAACCGATCTAGTGCGAGTCGGACTCGCACGCGACGGGTTCTGTACCATCGTACAAGATAATATAACACTTTTATGTGCAATACTGAAAGTTAATGACGGGTGGCGCCATCTACATTTGATTTAGTAAACTAATTATTTGTTCTTGAGTCTTGACACGTTCTTCCACTTCCTTAACACACTTCCCCGCTCCACACCCGGGCAAGGAGGCCATGCCTCGAGGCCCGTACCCCCATATTGACCTAAGTCAAACGGAGAAGACCCCGCTGCTGTTGAAGGTCATCTAAATATATAAAAGGAAAAGGTGACTGACTGACTGACTGATCTATCAACGCACAGCTCAAACTACTGGACAGGACGGGCTGAAATTTGGCATGCAGATAGCCTATTATGACGTAGGCATCCGCTAAGAAAGGATTTTTGAAAATTCAACCCCTAAGGGAGTGAAATAGGGGTTTGAAATTTGTATAGTCCACGCGGACGGTCGCGAGCATAAGCTAATTTTATATTAATTTTTAACCACCGACCCAAAAAGAGAGGTGTTATAAGTTTGACGTGTGTATCTGTGTATCGGCATCGTAGCTCCTAAACGAATAAACCGATTTTAATTTGGTTTTTTTTTTTGTTTGAAAGGAGAGCGTTCTTAGCTATAATCGAAGAAAATCGGTTCAGCCGTTTGAAAGTTGAAGTCAGCTCTTTTCTAGTTTTCTTATAGAGGTTTTTATGTCGGGGATTTTTTAAATTTTGAGTTATTTGTGATGTAGCCACAAAGTCGCGGTTTTCGGATTTTTTTCTTTACTTCTTCTATAAGACCTGCCTACCTGCTAATCATGATTCTAGTTCAACGGGAAGTACCCTACAAGTCTAGATTCCCTTATCTTGACAGACAAGACAGACAGACAGGCAGACAAAGAAGTGATCATATTATAAGGGGTCATTTCTTCCTTTCGAGGTACGGAACGTTAAAAATGAGTGCCTATAGGTACTTACCTTGTTCATCGGAAGAATTTTTAATTCGTGCGTGAGTCCGACTCGCACTTGATCGATTTTGCATCCCGAATTTAACACATTTCCGGTTGCAGTTTAGGAAATGTATGTAGAATTCCTAAATAAAGTAAGATGATGCGGGGCTATTCCGTCGGCGGGGCCATTGCGACTTTTGCCTGTAACTTTTATACTACAACTAGAGGATGCCCGCGGCTTCACCTGCGTGGATTTCGGTTTTTTTAAATCCTCTAGGAACTCTTCAATTTTCCAGGATAAAATGTAGCCTATGCCCTTCCTCGGGATCTAGCCCAAGTTTGCACCAAATTTCATTAAAATCAGTTCAGCGGTTGGGCCGTAAAAACTTAGCAGACAGACAGACATACAGACACACTTTCGCATTTATATTACTAGCAGTTGCCCGCGACTTCGTCCACGTAAAATTTCTGGTTTCTCATGAGATCTGAAATTTTTCCGCTGCAAAAGACCTCACTTACCTACTCACTCAGTCTCACCTTAAGGCACGGAACCCAGAATACCTAAATGCCAATTTTCATATCTCTAACTCAAAAACATAGGATTTTCGTATAACTCATATGCCGTATTTCGTATGCCGGCCTATCGGTATTTTACAGGACATATTTCGGAGAGTGTGCTCAGGAGCTGTTCGAAGTTGTCCCTCCCTCAAATTTCTACCACCGTACCGCAAGACTCAGGAAATATTCTTCTTAGATTGTCATTTAGATGGCACTGCTAACGCGTTAACTGTTTGATCGACAGTCATGTGTGTGTCGGACACCATTTTTGACAAGTGTGGTGAAAATAATTAAGCTCCACGGATTTTGTTTCGAAAATGAGTAAAATTTATCATTTTTTATGGTTTTTATGGGTAAACGACGATTTAAGAAACGGAATTATTATGTGCTATTCAGTTTTACTATGCGCTTTGTTTTTACTGAGTTATTTGATGCGACATAATAACCCCTCAAATTCTAAGATGGGGGTTATTCCAACCAAAATCTTCTGACGTAATAGCCCCACTATTTTAGTATGATAATTGAAAAAGTCAGTGATGTGCTAGGGTCGATAAAATAACGATAAATGTTTATATGGGGCTCTTACTATCTGATTTATAGTTAAGTAGTGTTCGAACAAACCCGACTTTGTTTTATATATTAAGATAATATATTTTTTAGTTATTTCGTGTAATGTGTTAGCGACTTTTTTACTAGCAGAGTAGAGCGTTCATCACTGGCACTATGAATATTGCACAAAAATGATAAAAGTAACTGTGATCGTTACGTTTCACGCGCTGGCCGCGCAGCCGCCGCGTACTTGTGTCCATAAATATCATTATAATATTGTTGTGGCTTAGTCAATAGATTGAATCCATACTAATATTATAAATGCGAAAGTGTGTCTGTCTGTGTCTGTCTGCTACCTTTTCACGGCCCAACAAATTAACCGATTCTGACAAAATTTGGTACAGAGATAGCTTATATCCCGGGGACGAACATAGGCTACTTTTTATCCCGGAAAAATCAAAGAGTTCCCACGGGATCTTTAAAAACCTAAATGTGGATTTAGATTTTTAAAGATCCGTGGGACACTTAATTTAGTTTTTTTTTTACTATCCTACAAACAATTACCTAACGTTTTTTTAATACACTGACTATTATTACAAGAGTACTTGGTATTAAAACTCTTACTATTCGCCGTTAAAGAAAGATAAAGCTTTTATTCAATAACTTAACGATAACAATTTGAAACCGATGAGAATTTATCGAGTTATTCGGCACATCACTAGCATGTATGGAGGCGCGTCGCAATTGCCCCGTAATTTACAAAAAAAAAAAAAAGATTTTAAAGGAATTTGAATCCCCCTACCTTTTTGTAAAACTTAGAATAGTATGTTTTCCGCCGTGATTTGTATGAGCCACTAAGTATTAACTAAATAGAATCACAGATGGCAGAGACACAATCAAAAGTCGAAAAAGCCCCGCAGCGGGGTTATTCCGCCATTTTCCAGAATTCAAATACAAATTCTTGGTTGTTACAAAAATATTGATTTTCTACAGAAGTAATACAGCGTAACCATTAACAAATAAATTATTTTTATGATGCACTTACTCATTTGTTGTTATTGCTTGCTGTAGTGAAATAGCAAAGATTTGAATTTTACACGTCACTTTTTTTGGCCGAATAGCCCGGCATGACCTTATGAAATAAATAATGTTTTATACATTGCCTGGATATTTTAGGTATTCCAAAAAATGCCTAAAATATTCATTTCCACAATAAACAAATATTGGCGATAACATCTTTAGGTTGATAACTACCTACTAGTATTATAAAGAGAAAAGACTCTGAAACTACTAGACTGATTTTAATAATTCTTTCGCCATTAGAAAGCTACCTGTTTTAACCAGATTTATTTTTGGTAAATTATTTTCCTTTGTACAATTTATATTCTTTCTTCTTTCAAATAAACATTACACTCATTTATACTAACCCACTACTCACATGCAAAACTTCTTCTAGGAGTATTTTTTAATATTTTATCGAAAAAAATTTAAAACCTATTTATCTGCAGGTACCAATTAGTTAGCTAAATCTTTACAAAAAGATAAGTTAATTATTACGCCTTTGATTGAGAAAAATCGACGTGGTCCCATTTATAGTAGAGTAGGTACCTACTACTCCTTTACAATTCTTGGAGTATTTTTTTTGGTTTGTCGGAAAAATCTAAAAAAACTATTTATGTTTAGGTACTAATTAGGACCTAAATCTCTGCGAAAAAATTAATTCATTATAACGCCTTTAACTGAGAAAAACTGACATGGTCCTTCTCCCATACAAAACTGATTTTGGGTATAACTTTTTTTTGTGTATCGAAAAAATCAAAAAAAAGAATTCATATTCAGGTACTGATTAGGTACTAAATCTTCGCGTAAAAATTAATTCATTATAACGCCTTTAACTGAGAAAAACTGACTTGGTCCTATTCCCATACAAAACTGATTTTGGGTATAACTTTTTTTTTGTGTATCAAATAAATAAAAAAAAGTGTTTATGTTTAAGTACTAACTAGGTACTAAATCCTTACGATAAAACATATTAACTTTAACGCCGCCAACTTAGTAAAACCGACTTGGTCCAGCCATCCTGACGGTCAGAATGGCTGACCACTTTGATTATAAAATTTCTCCCTATTTATCGAGGTACTAATTATTTGATCTCAGGTACCAAATAGGTACTAAATCCTAGCATGGCTTAAACTTCCAAATTCTGTGGTGGTCCAGCCATCCTGACGTTCACTTGTTCTTGTTTGAATATATATTCGCCCTTGTTAAATAAAAATTGCAGTTTTATTTCAGTGAACTTTATTTTGGATGTGGGAGAATCCTTATTTCCCTATCCGTCATTATCATCAACCAATAGACGTCCACAGCTGGACATAGGTCTCTTGTAGGGTCACACGCCACGGTCTTGCGCCGTGCCCTTTGTTCTTGTTAGACTGTGTTGTTCCCTTATAAGATTGTGGTCAAGGGTTATAGTGCATTCAAAATAAACTGGCGTGTTTCCACTAGAGACCGTCATTAGCAATAACAATAGGATTAATGGCGGGTGAATTCAAAAGTAAGACCGTCCCTAATGGGTCTTAGGGTTTGCAAATCATAGTGACTTTTATTTATTTTTATTCAGATACAAGTTAGCCCTTGACTGCAATCTCACTTTGTGGTAAGTGACGATGCAGTCCAAGATCGAAGCGGGCTAACCTGGCAGATTTTAATAAACCCATGCCCCTTTGGTTTCTACAAGGCATCGTACCGGAACGCTAAATCTCTTGGCGGCACGGCTTTGCCGGTAGGGTGGTAACTAGCCACGGCCGAAGCCTCCCACCAGACCAGACCAGAAATTTAGACATTATAAAAACTCCTAATCCCTGCCAGGAGTCGAACCCGGGACCTCCCACTACTAAGACCACAGCCCTTACCACTGCGCTAGGGAGGGAGGTAAGGTATAAAATAAAACAAAAACACAATATTTTCTATATACATTTATTTACTTATCTAAATGAGAAACAATGGTTGACATTATTGCCAAATAGCCATTTATAACTTTGCAGAATTGAATTTTTTTAAATAATCCATACTAATTATTATAAATGCGAAAGTGTCTGTCTGTCTGTCTGCTAGCCTTTCACGGCTCATCCGTTTAACCGATTTTGACGAAATTTGGCACGAAGACAGCTTGCATCCCGGGAAAGGACATAGGCTACTTTTTATCCCGGAAAATCAGAATTCCCACGGGATTTTTAATAACCTAAATCCACGCGGACGAAGTCGCGGGCATCATCTAGTTGTTTTATACAAATAACGCTCTATAGATCTAGACGTCAGACTTCCACTTAATTAAGTAATTCAGACATTTCACCTAAGTGACGCCGGGGCGAATCAGCTAAACAAAAAAAAGTAAATCTTACAAAACTTAAAAAAAAATTTAATCAACACTTATTATTAAGGTAAATCCCACACGAGCTGTATAGTGCATTCAAAATTAACTGGCGTGTTTCCACTTGAGATGATAGGAAAGCTTGGATTTGACTCGCTCCAGCAATGCACGGGGCTGCAATTGCTTGTACAGTATTGTATAATAGTATTGTAAATTGATCACTTGAAAAGAGCAACCGCCGAGTTTCTTGCTGGTTCTTCTCGGTAGGAACGGCATTCCGAACCATTGGTAAATTAAACTAGTTAACGATTCAAAAGCACTTGTAATAAGTCTACTTGAATAAAAATATATTTTATTCTACCGTCATTAGCAATAACAATAGGATTAAGATTGAGATCTATACAGCGGGCTCAGACTTTAGACAGGGTAAAAACGAGACAGAGCTATATCTCTCACATAAATCTGTCTCGTTTTCAAAGCAAAGTCAAAGTGAGCTTCTATTTTATGTGTATTCAAAAGTATCAACCCATGGTTTGCAACCATCGATATAAATGACAAGATATGATCAAGCGAACAAAATTTTTCACGGTTTTGGATCCAAGTAAATCAGCGCCACCTCTTAGATACTAATGAACGACCCGTTTGAAATCCAGACGTCACTGAGGTTGCATTGGTGCTAAAGCACCACTGAATTGGTGCCATTTTGTTTGTTCAATGGCCCTGTCCCGAAGTAATATTATATAAGTTAATGTTTGCAACAAAATATATAAGGTTGAACCGGCTCCTTTAAAAATGAATGGGCTCTTTGAGTGTTTATTACGCCTATTGTTGACGTTCAAGTGGAAACACGCCAGTTAATATTGAATGCACTATATACACAAATCAAAGTATGGATGGATCTACATTTAGTTTTAGGCTCCATCAATTTTTTTTGCCTTGTTTACACATACGCTAACCACGTTTACACCAAGATCTGAAGGTATAGAATACTGAGTATAAGTCCCGCAAATTGCTAATGCGCGTGGCCGCCATTTTAGTGACGTCACTAGACTGAAGTTTCGAGCTAATGGTATAAATATTTTTAACCGACTTCAAAAAAGGAAGAGGTTCTCAATTCGTCGGAATCTTTTTTTTATTTCGGCTGACGTCTAAATTATGTCATTTTGATGTTAATGAGACATGGTTCCAGCGCAATAGCAATTTGCAGGACTTATAAGACTCCTGCGGTAGTGGGGCGTTGCGGGAGGGTGACGTCACGTCATCACACCCCTCCCGCACCGCCCCACTACCGCAGGGACCTATTATGTTTGTAAAACACAGAAATTTTTATTAACGCTAAAAGAAGTGACAGAAGTCAAACAAAACTTGTAAAATAAAGCTGACTTTACAATTTGGTAACGCAAAAAAAAATGTCTAAAAAAGTGGCCAATTCTTTGTAGGTAGTAGGCACACAACATCTAGACCTGTTGCGGACTATAGAGAAAAACCGGCCAAGTGCGAGTCAGGCTCGCGCAATGAGGGTTCCGTACTACAGTCGTATTTTTTCGACATTTTGCACGATAACTCAAAAACTATGATGCATAAAAATAAATAAAAATCTGTTTTAGAATGTACAGGTGAAGACCTTTCATAATATGATACCCCCCACTTGATATAGTCACTCACTTCGAAAGTTGAACATACTAATTATTAGTTCATGACCACAATTTAATTTTTTTTGTGTGATCTAACCCTAAATTCACGGATTTCAGATTTTTCCCCAAATGTAAGCTATAAGATGTACCTACCTGCCAAATTTCATGATTCTAGGTACCCTGTAGGTTTCTTGACAGACAGACAGACAACAAAGTGATCCTATAAGGGTTCCGTTTTTCCTTTTGAGGTACGGAACCCTCAAAAATATGTCTACAAAGTGGCCAATTCTGTTGTAGGTACACAACATCTCGAGCTGTCGCGGACTATAGAGAAAAACTACCTTGAGAACCAGAACCTAGCATTTAGATTTTTTTTAGGAATTAATTTACAAACAAAAAATGCGCAGTACGGCGCTAGCAAAGGTCAAAATCACATTTTTATACGTCACTGACCCCCCCCCCCCCCTAAATTATCCCCATTTAGATTTTTTAGCAATTAATTTCTAACACAGTTCAAAAAAATAGTTCAAAATCACATTTTTATACGTCACTGAGCCCCCCCTCCCCCCCTAAATTATCCCCATTTAGATTTTTTAGCAATTAGTTTCTAACTTCAAAGAAATAGTTCAAAATCACATGTTTATATATACACGTACAAATTAACTGTGCACTGCAAACCGATGACGTCACTGTGCGAGCGAGCGAAAAATGTTGAGAGAGCGAGAGCAAAACATTTCGTTAGGGTTCACAGTTAAGTCGTACGGGATATAGAATAGATGGCGTCATGAAAGTTGAAAATAGACCCCCCCCCAAGCTATCCCCCTTTAAACAAGTTTATCATACAGTTATCGTGATATTGGTACTGATTCTGAGCATAATCTAACTTTAGAGTATTCGCATCCTCTTCTTACTAATGTAATATGAAACGGACAGACGCAGTTTGACAGTATTAAATTTAATTTTTAGATGGTAAAGCGACCTGTAAGTGCGAGCGAAACAGACAGATAACTTGACGACTCAGTTTAAAATGCGTCGACTATGCTCCTCTTAAATGCCATACCCTCATTTACAACTTTTATGCCCCTTTTCAACTTTTTTGCCCCATTTTTTAAACCTCAATGCCCCCCACTTTTTCAACTTTTTTGCCCCATTTTTTTACCCTCAATGCCTCCACTTTTTCAACTTTCATGACGCGTGACTATAAGTAGGTATATATACAATAGCTACAGTGAACTTATTCTGGCGGTTTGTATGTCTGTATGCCTTGCATGCGCGCCTTCCTGCGCTCGGAGGGGGTTGCGCCTTTGATCTTGTTGATAACGTGGGGTTTGCTGGCGCTCGGAACGTACGATGTTGAATTTGACTGTAAAAAATATACTCCTATATTATATTTATATCGGAATAACGTCTTGGACTGTAGTAATAAAATGATGTTGTTTTGTATAGTGGTAGTTTATGCCCCCTTTTAAATTTTTTTGCCCCATCTTTTCAACTTCAATGTTTCAACTTTTATGCCCCATTTTTTTACCCTCAATGCCGCCACTTTTTCAACTTTCAAAGAAATTACTTTATTAGGGTTCTTTGCCTCATGCCTTTTGAGGTACGGAACCCTAAAGAAGATAATATAAGGCAACTCACACTCTCCCAGTCCTCTTCACATTCGACTGCAGAGGATGGCGCTTGCACCTGTACCACGGGGCGGTAGTCGTTGTCCGTGATGTACAACTGCGAGTCCAGCAGCACGCGCTTCGGGCACCTCTCCACGTGGTACTGCAATAACAATTGTTCTATCATCATCAAGAAAATTGGTGACCTACACCAGCGATTCCCAATTGGTGGTCCACGGAACCCCAGGGTCAGTCCATGGAACCCAAGGGTCACAGGGGTTCCATGGACTGTCCGAGAGTTACCTAAAGAAAACGTTTGTGGAAAAGACTCATAACCGCGCCGCAATGTCACGCCTACGCGGCAGTCAAAGATGGAAGCTACCTGTGGCCCAGTGGCGTGCAGGTCATAGAGGCATAAATGCACTGCTTACCCCAGTTAAATAGTTCAATGCATATTTTTCATAATGACCTGTCAGTAAACAGGCTCTTACTTAACTAGTGCCTACCCTGGCTTCAAACCCTGTGCACGCCACTGCTGTGGCCCTACCGCGGTTGTTTGACAGCTACAATGTCACGATCGCAATCATCTCCTGATTGGTTAATGCTCGCTCACTATTGCCCACAATGCATTGTTGCAACAAGAATCGCACAAATTCAGCCAATCAGAACAATTGAGTTGGCAATAATGATTGATGCAGGTTTTAGACAATCGCCCAGCCGGTAGGTTTCTACACGGCATCTTACCGGGAACGCTTAATCGCTTGGCGTTACGTCTTTACCGGTAGGGTGGTAACTAGCCGCGGTCGAAGCCTCCCACCAGACCAGACTCTGGCTGGAAATCATACCGAGACTTCAAACTTTTAATACAACAGTGCACGCACTGCGCCACGAAGGTAATTTACGTCATAGTATTTATTTGTCACAATAAATGTTTTGCAATACCTATAATAATAATTATTTATCATTATCAAAATAGCCAGCTAGGGTTCCGCCAAAAAAAGTATGATCAATTAGGGTTCCATGGCCAAATAAAATTGGGAACCCCTGATCTACACAATAGTTTAACTAGAAACCATAACAAGCTTGCAGCTCCGCCTCAGGAAAGTCCAAAAGTCATTTGTGGGTATTGGTATAACCTTTTATAATAAAATCCCGCAAACTATTTTGGACTTACCTTTGCACAAGTTTAAAAAATCTATTAAAAATATGCTCCTGAAAAAAGCATATTACACAATTGAAGATTATCTAAATGATAAAAGAGCGTGGATTTGACCTGCAGCTCGTTCCGGCAACGCACAGGACTGCAAATACTTTTTTATACATGGCATAATCAAATATTTGAAAAGACCAACCGCCGAGTTTCTTGCTGGTTCTTCTTGGTAGGAAAGGCATTCCGAACCAGTGGTAGATGCATCCGACGATTCAAAAGTACTTGTGAAAGTTTACTTGTACAATGAACCAAAAGCTTAATTTGTAGGTGTACATCTCCTGAGGATGCTCCGGTGTCGGGGCGAAACGTGCGTCTAGTGTGTTTGGGATTTGTGTGGTGCTGCGTATTGCTTGCTTGGTGGCTGCTTCTTCCTGCTTGTTTAGCAGTGGGAGGGCGGGCGGTGCATTTCGCATGCTGCATGTTGCACCATACAGATTCGACCTATTTCAGCGGATTATAGCCAATTAAGCTTTTGGTTCATTGTATATCATGGACTTCCGCAAAGTAACACCTGCTTCTATACAAAGTTTACTTGAATAAAATCATTTCATTTCAACTGATAGACATCCACTGCTGGACATAGGTCTCTTGTAGGGACTTCCACACACCACGGTCTTGCGCCGCCGCCATCCAGCGGCTCCCTGCGAATCGTCTGATGTCGTCTGTCCACCTAGTGGGGGGGGGGGTCTTTAAAAACTAGATAACTCAACATACATCCATTTCAATGTCGTTGATCACGTGGGTAGAGTCGAAGGGACACATCCCTTTCTTGCAGTCCTTGTGCTGCTCCTGCACTTCTGGAGGTGGACATGCACCCTAAAGCGTTCCACCTGATGCGCCTTGTTGTATGGGCATGGCATGAGTTGATAAAAACTATGAGACACACTTCTAGATAGAAGAGTTGTTTGATCTCATTCCACCCTCCTTTTTCTACAACCGCACCGCACGCCACCACAATCAATTCCACCCTCACTGCCTGGGTTTCTGGAGCACTTCAACCACCCGCTGTGCCAGATCCTTTTTTCCACGCACATGCAAACTGTGGAATCAACTCCCTTCGGTGGTGTTCCCTTTAGATTACAACATGGGGTTATTCGAGGAGCGGACCAACAAATTCCTAAAAGGCCGGCAACGCATCGGCGGTTCCTCTGGTGCTGCAAATGTTCATGGGCGGCGGTAATCACTTAACATCAGGTGACCCACCTGCTCGTTTGCTCGCTATCTGTATTAAAAAAAAAGAAGATAACTCAACAATACAACATACGTCCATTTCAACGTCATTGATCACGTGGGTTGAGTCGAAGGGACACGTGGCTTTGTTGCAGTCCTTGTGCTGCTTCCTGCACTTCTGGAGGTGGACATGCATTCTATAGTGTTCCACCTGATGCGCCTTGTTGTACGGGCACGACATGAGCTGGTGAGGGGCCGGGTCTGCCATTGCTGCAAACCAAAACATATCTGAATATACAGGGTGTAACCAGAACGCTAGCAAAAACGACAGTACGAGAGAATCATTTATTTAAAATAAAACAACTAATTAATCAATCACGTTTTCAAAATGACCGCCGTTAGCAGTTATACAGGCTAGGGCTCTGAACGCAGTGGCGTGCAGCTCATAGAAGCATAAACACACTGCTTACCCTCATTGTAATAAATCAATGCTTATTTTTCATTATAACCTGCCGTAAAATAAGTTCATACCTAAATGCATACCCTGGCTGGAACTCCTGTGCACGCCACTGTCTGAACGACATCCTTTGGGTAGTTATTCATAATTTAGAAAGATTTCCTGATATTTCTGTAGCATTGATCCTCTCTTTTAGTACTATCGACACAGCATAAACTTTTTGTTTCATGTAGCCCCAAGAATTTATTATAGTTATCAAGTTTATACAGAAAATGTTTATTATTCTGATTACTGATAGTCTTTGTTTATAACTAAACCATAATGTCATAATGTCCTAATTTAAATAGTTATAGATTTTTTACTAACAAATAGGTTTAAGTTTCGTGTAATTACTAACACTAATATTAATAATTACTAACAATTAGGTTTAAGTTTCGTGTAATTACTAACACCAATATGATCCTTGTTGGTCGAAATAAAACATTTTTTTTTTTTTTTTATAATACCCCTTGCCTTGCAAGTTGCAAGCCCACACAATCAATTACGAAAATAATGTACATCGACCTTTAGAAGGAGATAGCAGATTGGTAGGTATCGGTCTCTGTCGTTGAGTGAGATCGACAAAACGTCACATAGCCTCACATAGATGTGAGTGACAGAGACAATTTTCTGCCGCGTACTGTAAAGAGACGCACTAACTAATATGCGGCCTATACGATCTTGTTACCGGGATCTTCCAATGAAATCATAATACGAGTTAAAGATCAACTCCATGAAGGTTTAAAGCGCCGGGCAAATCGTGTTGCTCGCATATCTTCCAGACGGTTCCTGTGATTTGAATATCTTAAAACTTTTAGGCAAACAAGTGTTCGGAATGACGACCATTTTGCCAATTTCTTCTTTGTTCCAAGTTTCGCAATATCAACAACCGCCAATAAAGAAAATATGCTGAGTACAGAATTAGTTAAGTAGGTAAGACTTAAATTCATTATCATTAATGTAGATGCAGAAACTAAATATATAAAATGAAAAGGTGACTGACTGACTGATCTATCAACGCACAGCTCAAACTACTGGACGGATCGGGTTGAAATTTGGCATGCAGATAGCTGTTATGACGTAGGCATCCGCTAAGAAAGGATATTTGAAAATTCAACCCCTAAGGGGGTGAAATAGGCGTTTGAAATTTGTGTAGTCCACGCGGACGAAGACGCGAGCATAAGCTAGTGAAGTATATAAATGAGGTATCTAAAGTGAATAACATGACTATCGTGAATCGTGATCGAAAGTTATTGTTCATAAAATCTTAATGGCCGTTAGTAGTTAGTTTCAACAAAATAGCACATGCAGTCTAGTTAATACTAAGAATCGCTGCGTGGCATATCTTTGGGACGATTAAAATGACGGTGTTAATGATACATACCTAATAACTTGCTTGGTTTCCACTAAAGTTAGTTTCAATTTTGCAGCAGAAAGAAAATTAACACAATACGTCTCGCTAGCAGGATCACTTCCATGAGAAAAAGCCGGGTCTTTTCACTCAGTACATTTTAGCCACAGTACAAAATCGCACAGGGTACATTGACTCAGACTTAGCTCGACAGATGGCACTAGTAGTAAGTTTTGTTGCCAACCACGCGCAACAGGTGGCACTACTTGTAAATTTTGTGGCCGGTCAGCAGTGTGACCGTTTGTGGCAGATTTCTGCCATTTGGGCAGATTTGGCTCCTAAATTTTTGAAAAAGCTGACGATTTAACAAAGTGGTAGATTGTGGCAGATTTCAAGGAAATCCTTATTATTTTTCTAATCTATCGCCCCACTTATCTTATCTTATTATTTTTCTAATCTATCGCCACACTCACGCACACACAGTTAAAGTATCAATTATTAATCTTGGCAATCTATTTTCGTCCTTATTCAAGCAATTAGCAAGAAGTGAAATGTAAAAATTCTTAAATGTGATGGATGAATGCAATAAAAAAATATATGAAAAGACATTGCTATGCTAGGAGAGTCAGACTCAGAATAATATTAATAATTAATTAAAAAGCAAATTCGTAACGTTTTTTTTTCTTTTTAAAAATTACACGGTAATTTACACGGTATTCTTTTAGCTCATCCACCGTAATTTAATCAAGAAACACCGTATTTTTAACCTTACAACACGGTAATTCTTGATTTACATATGGAAACACTGGCACAGTCACAAATTGTCAAGTCTGTGGTCTGTGTCTATTAAAAATTATTTATTTTCAACCACTTTTTTCCGAGGTTTTCCATTATATCAAGGTGTTTATGTGATATTTTCCAACGACTTGACTTTGTTAGTTGGATTTTGGTGATTCTGTTATAGTGAAGTGACTTGTGCTTTATTTTGAACTCTGACAACTCTACCGAGCAACTTTCTTTATTTCTTTGTACCTCTTCAGCTATTCGAAACTGCAAAGTATGGATTTACAGTGCATTGTGCTGATCTGGATGTGATGGAAAAAGCCATAAAACAAGAAAAAAGAAGAGCTCTATAAGTACCTAACTAATATAACCCCGACTACGTTTCTCGGACTACGATTTGCTGTAATAACAGAAATAAAGTGTGTGCCCAGTTATAAAAATAAATAAAAGATTATTACCTTATTTATGTGTTTTATTGAAATTAACCATAGAAAAATAGAAATAAAAGAAAATTTAAAACCTATATATAGGTACCTATCTAGGTAGCGTATATACTGTACCTATAGGGATTAGTATATATAGCAGATCCTGTAGTTGCAACTTAGCTCAATAGATGGCGTTACCAAAAAATAGGGACTGATGACTCTATACCCGTATATTCAATGTACTCTGTGGAAAAAGCGAAAAACACAGTGTACATTGAATCCGAAAAAGCACAGGCCAAAGACCAATAGCATATAGGAAAAAGTAAGCAGAAAAACCACAGAGAAAAACTCTATGCGGACATGATGCGTGTTGGAACTGGCTGTAAACTAAATTGTTTATATTTAAATGTTCTTATTCTTATTTTTTCTAAGAGTTTTTGTTTTACATTCGATGACATATTCACTGACTTCAAATATATATCTCAAACAGGACGTCCAAGTTTTTCTTTTTTACTGATATTTTTCCTATAAATTCTAAATATCCCAACGCGTTATCAGCACGAAGGGGCTCTAGGTGGAAAAATAAAAGTGGAAAAGTGGTATTAATTGTCCATTGTTGCTGTATTTGTTGCGTACAAGATTGGTTGTGAACAAGAAAAAATATTCTTTCCTACTTTAAAATGCGGAATTATTTCCTACATGACGACCTGTGGTTTGTGTTGATGGGTATCCAGAAGGAGATACGAACGCACGAGTAGAAATACAACCGCTGCATCAATGAAGGTGATTCTGTTCGTCATGCTTTCGCCCTCTGGTGGACTGTACAGTGTACATAGTTGATTGTACTGTTAATATTCCACCTAAGATGAATAGTGAAGATATTGCGTACGAGGTGCACTCTGACCGTCTGAGCAGGTATCAGCTCTGGCATATGGTTAGGACACTTGTGTCGCATAGGCATGAATTAATTGAACTTGAAGAATCATCAGGTAGTTTAGGTCTTGGTTTTTTTCTCATGTTAATTTTTTTTTTCTTGTTCCTGTGTGTTAATATTTTATGTTAAGTTTTTTTTGTAAGACAATTTAGTTTAAAGGGGGATGTTGGAACTGGCTGTAAACTAATTTGTTTATATTTAAATATATTCTTATTTTTATTTTTACGTTTTACGTTCGATGACTTATTAACTTACTTCAAATATATATCTCAAACAGGACGTCCAAGTTTTTCTTTTTACTGATATTTTTCCTATAAATTCTAAATATCCCAACACGTTATCAGCACGAAGGGCTCTAGGTGGAAAAATAAAAGTGGAAAAGTGGTATTAATTGTCCATAGTTGCTTTATTTGTTGCGAACAAGAAAAATCGTATTTAGATATTTTCCTTTCCAAATGTCAAAAATAGAGAAGGATATCCCACTTGGAAATTTAAAATTATTAAATTATTTGCTACATGAGAACCTGTGGTTTCCTATTGATGGGTATCCAGAAGGAGATACGACCGCTGCATCAATGAAGGTGATTCTGTTCGTCATGCTTTCGCCCTGTGGTGGACTGTACAGTGTACATAGTTGATTGTACTGTTAATATTCCACCTAAGATGAATAGTGAAGATATTGCGTACGAGGTGCACTCTGACCGTCTGAGCAGGTATCAGCTCTGGCATATGGTTAGGACACTTATGTCGCATAGGCATGAATCAATTGAACTAAAAGAATCATCAGGTAGTTTAGGTCTTAGTTTTTTCTCGTTAGTTTTTTTTTTTCTTGTTCCTGTGTATTAATATTTTATGTTGAGTTTTTTTTGTAAGACAATTTAGTTTAAAGGGGGATGTTGGAACTGGCTGTAAACTAAATTGTTTATATTTAAATATGTTCTTATTCTTATTTTTTCTAAGAGTTTTTGTTTTACATTCGATGACATATTCACTGACTTCAAATATATATCTCAAACAGGACGTCCAAGTTTTTCTTTTTTACTGATATTTTTCCTATAAATTCTAAATATCCCAACAATGCGGACTGCGGAGAAAACTGGAAAAGGAAAAAGTGAAAACACAGAATACAGACCAATAACATAGACGCAGAGCATAGACGTTAATTTAAAAAGTATTACCAAAGATTATGTACCTAATCACTACGTGATTTAATCTCGGAAGAATACAAAACTTGGGTTGGTGCATAGAGATATTGGTATGGGTGGGTTGGTAACTCACCAAAGAATTTTTATGTACTACTTCGTAATGTAACTAACTAACTATCTGTTGTCTCAAGTTAAGATTTGGCTAGAAATAAATGGGAGTCGATTAAGTTTGTCGATTAACACAGTAAATAAAACTAAAAAATTTTAAGAATTTATTTCACAAGTCGACCCAAAAGGCAACAAAATTTTGCTCTTCCATGATATAAAACAAGCCCCCCGATTGTGTAAGAAAATGTATTCATCGTTATCGTAATCGTCAACAAATTCTGCCCTTTCATTGGTTGATTCGCTGTTTACATTTTTTCACAGCATAAAGCTTATAAAAGTAAATTAGCGACGAAAGCACTAGAATCCAGAGCTGTAAAGGTAGTCGATTTTTTTATTGTTATTTTCCAGTTTGATTCATGTCTCTGTGGTATCTGTGCATGACATGACATTTTCTGTGGTTTTGTACCACAGACCATGTATTTTTGTTTACGGCTATTTTTGTGTGATTTGTATTTTGTTGTTTTGCTATTAATTTAAAAACGCGAGCGATTTATATTTTGTAATAATGGACGAGTTATTCAAAGATTCAGTGCATTTATCGAAAGGGATAAATATAAAGTAAGTGTGCAAATCCGTAAGTATTATGTTATAAGTACCCGCAACTTCGTCCGCGTGGGTTTCAGATTTTTGAAATTGCCGTTAGAACTCTTAATTTTCCGTGATAAAAAGTATCCTACATCAGTCTCCGAGGTAAGCAATCTCTGTGCCAAATTTCATCAAGATCGGTAGGGCGATTGTCTAAAACCTGCATCAATCATTATTACAATCTCAATTGTTCTGATTGGCTGAATTTGTACGATTCTTGTTGCAACAATGCATTGTGGCCAATAGTGAGCGAGCATTAACCAATCAGAGATGATTGCGATCGTGACATTGTAGCTGTCAAACAACCGCGGTAGAGCCACTAGGGCGATTGTCTAAAACCTGCATCAATCATTATTACACTCTCAATTGTTCTGATTGGCTGAATTTGTGCGATTCTTGTTGCAACAATGCATTGTGGCCCATAGTGAGCGAGCATTAACCAATCAGAGATGATTGCGATCGTGACATTGTAGCTGTCAAACAACCGCGGTAGGGCCACACGGTTCAGCCTGTAGGGCGATTGTCTAAAACCTGCATCAATCATTATTACAATCTCAATTGTTCTGATTGGCTGAATTTGTGCGATTCTTGTTGCAACAATGCATTGTGGCCAATAGTGAGCGAGCATTAACCAATCACAGATGATTGCGATCGTGACATTGTAGCTGTCAAACAACCGCGGTAGGGCCACTGTTGATTTGACACAGGAGATATTTTGCATTCTGGATTTTTATCACTAGAAGATGCCTATTCGCTCTTGTTTGACTGATCTAGGATACTTTTTATCCTGGTAAAACAAAGAGTTCGAACCTCCTTTTCACGTTTCAACTGCTTATCTGATTTTGACAAAATTTGTTAAAGAGGTAACTTGCATCGTAGAGAATAGTTATAGGGTAAGTACCAAGGAGTGTCTGAGGGATTTTAGTAATCTAAATAGGTATATAAAAGAGAAAGCTGACTGACTGGAAGGAAGAATTTTTGAAAATTTGTCCGTCAAGAAAGGATTTTTGAAAATTCAACCCCTAAGGGGGTGAAATAGGGGTTTGAAGTTTGTGTAGTCCACGTGGACGAAGTTGCGAGCATAAGCTAGTTTTATATAACATCTGTCACTGGCTTTACTCACGTATTTAGTCGACGTTAGCCCGACTAGTTTCAAACCCATGTCGAGTCCTTGAAAAAGGACCCCGGAGAAATCACTCACAATGATATTGATATTTTGTCTCTTGCAGGGAGCTAATCAGCAAGCCGTCAGAGTTCCACATAGACTTGGACTTCAAGAAGAAGTCAATGGGGATGATGAATGGGTGTGATGATGATCTGTTACCTGACATGGATGATGATGATAATGATGACAGGTAATGGGTTTAAAAAAACTACCGGCCCCCAAATGGTAGCTTTCGAGAATAAAGTACAGTATAACAAGGCTCTTTTAGCACTTGAATGACATTCCGAACCTCATAAGGAAAAACAGAACCCATAGGATCACTGTGTTGTCTCATGCCTGTCTGTCTATCAAGAAACCTACAGGGTACTTCCTGTTGACCTAGAAATTCGGCAGGAAGGTAGGTCTTATAGCTGACATTAGGGTAAAATCAGAAAACCGTGAATTTGTGGTTACATCACACAAAAAAAAATTAAATTGTGGTCATGAACTAAAAATTAGTATTTTTAATTTTCGAAGTAAGATAACTATATCAAGTGGGGTATCATATGAAAGGGCTTTCACCTGTGCATTCTAAAACAGATGCATCATAGTTTTTGAATTATCGTGCAAAATGTCGAAAAAATATGATTGTAGTATGGAACCCTCGTTGCGCGAGCTTGACTCACACTTGGCCAGTTTTTTAATTAAAAAATGTTATTTCCTGTACGATGGTACGGAACCCTTCGTGTGCAAGTCTGACTCGCACTTGACCAGTGATTTAATGAAATGTTACAGTGATGCAGAGGATGCCTTCAAAATTATAGAACGTTCTGCTGAGAACATGATGCTATCATGTCCTGAGTACCACTCCTTCAAGGACCTGGCTGCAAAGATGGTGGACTGCATACCATCCGGCGAAGTTAAAATGTTAATCATAGAGGAAGGTGAGTCATCATCATCATCTAAATATATAATAGGAAAAGGTGACTGGCTGACTGACTGACTGATCTATCAACGCACAGTGTTACCTCTTAATATCGTTGGTCCAATTTCCTTCTATACTATTAATATTTGTGCCAATTTGATCCTAAAGTAATAAAAAACCACCAAAAAATTTTCAAAAATTTTATACAATCGATAAGTGCAATAAAAATGAATTTAAAAAAATGAATGGTGTTGCCAGAAAACATACGTCCCTTATTTTGTGGGTAAATTTAATTTTAAATTCACCTCGATTATTTTGTAAAATAAAGAGATAGTTTTAAATAAAAGTAAACAAAAATGAGACAAAAAACCGCCAAAAGACAATTGTGAACCTATTATTTTTATTCTTTCTGTGTGACTGAGTATTTGATGTGACTTATATTATCAGAACATAACATATCTTAGAAATCCAACATCTGACCATCAAAAAGAGTTATTAATTACCTATTTTGAATAAATCATTTTACTTTGACTTTGACTTAACATATTGCATGCTAATAGGCAGAATTTGGCTGTACCTTTTTGTTTTTGTAACATCTTAACTGATTACCCAGATTCGCAATAAAGAAATTTGTATTTGTAAAAAGAAAATGTTTGTAGGTGACGGGCCGCTGGTACCCGTGGACGCGATGGTCACCATACACCACGCGGCGTATTTCGAAAACGCCAAAATACCCTTCGACTCTACGCTCACTACGAATAGTCAAGCTCCATTGGTAAGTAACCTAACTAACTAGAGTTAATTCTAAATAATATCTGTCCCGGCTGTACTCACGTGTGTAGCCGACGTTAGCCCGACTAGTTTCGAACCCATACGGGGTCCTTTTTCAAGGGAGTCCGTTCGCGCACGCGCCGCGGTTTTGACTGCGGGACGCACGTGCCGCTGCCCGTAGCGCCCGTTGTGAGGGTGGCTGGTAAATGCTAAAATAGAGTTAATTCATCTATATGTTACCCGATTTCAGGACAAACTAGTTTTGCCTAGGCCTAGGCTAAACTAGTTCTTCCTGTACGCCATAGGATGAACTAGTTTAGGCTAGGCAAAACTAGTTTGTCCTAAGCCCGATAGGATAGACCAGTTTAGACTAGGCCAAACTAGTTGATCCTGATGTAAATTACAAAAAAACATTAGACAAACATTCTATTAACAAATGTTTTACTTTGCAAAAGACAGAGGCTAGGTCGACGTTTTATTTTCAAAAAAAATTAGAGATCCCTTCGAAAATTGCAATAAAGTGAAAAAAGTCCATTTAGATCTTCCTCTTGAATCACTGTATCTATTGATGATCTCTCTTGATCTCATCTTTCCAGCGTATGCGCCTAGGCTGTAAGAAGTTCATACCAGGTCTGGAAATAGGCTTGACAATGGTGAAAGGCCCTAAAGCGAGATTTCTCCTCCTGGTAGAGCCCAGTATGGCGTGGGGGCGTCAGGGGGTATTCCCCCGCATCAGACCTGAGCCGGCACTCTTCGTGATTGTACTGTACCAAGTTGAAGATACCCAGGCCGCCGCTAGGTGAGTAAACGTTGACACTGGTCAAAGGCCATGAAACGTGATTTCTTCTTGTGGAGCCCAGTATGGCGTGGGGGCGTCAGGGGGTATTCCCCCGCATCAGATCTGAGCCGGCGCTTTTCGTGATTGTACTGTACCAAGTTGAAGATACCCAGGCCGCTGCTAGGTGAGTAGACCTTGACAATAGTGAAAGGTCCTAAAGCGAGATTTCTCCTCCTCGTGGAGCCCAGTATGGCGTGGGGGCGTCAGGGGGTATTCCCCCGCATCAGACCTGAGCCGGCGCTCTTCGTGATTGTACTGTACCAAGTTGAAGATACCCAGGCCGCTGCTAGGTGAGTAGACCTTGACAATAGTGAAAGGTCCTAAAGCGAGATTTCTCCTCCTCGTGGAGCCCAGTATGGCGTGGGGGCGTCAGGGGGTATTCCCCCGCATCAGACCTGAGCCGGCGCTCTTCGTGATTGTACTGTACCAAGTTGAAGATACCCAGGCCGCTGCTAGGTGAGTAGACCTTGACAATAGTGAAAGGTCCTAAAGCGAGATTTCTCCTCCTGGTGGAGCCCAGTATGGCGTGGGGGCGTCAGGGGGTATTCCCCCGCATCAGACCTGAGCCGGCGTTCTTCGTGATTGTGTTGTACCAAGTTGAAGATACCCAGGCCGCCGCTAGGTGAGTAAACGTTGACACTGGTCAAAGGCCATGAAACGTGATTTCTTTTTGTAGAGCCCAGTATGACGTGGGGGCGTCAGAGGGTATTTCCCCGCATCAGACCTGAGCCGGCGCTCTTCGTGATTGTACTGTACCAAGTTGAAGATACCCAGGCCGCTGCTAGGTGAGTAGACCTTGACAACGGCTTAGCATTTGCTGGAGCTTAGTATGGCGTATAGGGGAGAGAATATTCCCTGCATCAGACCTGAGCCGGCGTTCTTCGTGATTGTACTGTACCAAGTTGAAGATACCCAGGCCGCCGCTAGGTGAGTAAACGTTGACACTGGTCAAAGGCCATGAAACGTGATTTCTTCTTGTAGAGCCCAGTATGACGTGGGGGCGTCAGAGGGTATTTCCCCGCATCAGACCTGAACCGGCGCTCTTCGTGATTGTACTGTACCAAGTTGAAGATACCCAGGCCGCCGCTAGGTGAGTAGATCTTGACAACGGCTTAGCATTTGCTGGAGCTTAGTATGGCGTATAGGGGAGAGAATATTCCCTCCATCAGACCTGAGCCGGCGCTCTTCGTGATTGTGTTGTACCAAGTTGAAGATACCCAGGCCGCCGCTAGGTGAGTAGATCTTGACAACGGCTTAGCATTTGCTGGAGCTTAGTATGGCGTATAGGGGAGAGAATATTCCCTCCATCAGACCTGAGCCGGCGCTCTTCGTGATTGTGTTGTACCAAGTTGAAGATACCCAGGCCGCCGCTAGGTGAGTAGACATTGACAATGATGAAAGGTCTTCTTGTGGCGCCCAGTATGGCGTAGGGGCGTCAAGGGGTATTCCTCCACATCAGACCTTAGGCGACGCTTTTTGTGATTGTGTTGAGATTTCTTGGGATAATAGTGCGGTGGGTTCACAGATCCCTCCCCATACAACTCGACTAAGGCAACGAGATTTTGTTGACAAACTTTATCTAAACATTAAAAGGAAAAGGTGACTGACTGACTGATCTATCAACGCTCAAACTACTGGAAGGATGCAGGTAGCTATTATGAGGTAGACATCTGCTGAGAAAAGATGTTTGAAAATTCATCCCCTAAGGGGTTTGAAATTTGAGTAGTCCACGCGGATCAAGTCGCGGGCATAAGTTAGTAAATTTACTAAATTATAAGTTTTTTTTTAAATTTCCAGATTCAACGACCTACCCTCGGAGGAACAAAAGAAATTCGAGGTGACGATAAATACTGTGACGTCACTGCACAGTCATGCAAAACACCTTTTCTCTAAAGGGAAGTACGCTGCAGCCGTCAAAGACTACCAGCAGTCCATATCTATATTGAACATATCACAGACAGACGACGAAACAGAACAAAAAGAAATAAAAAAATTAAAAGTCAACTCTTCCGTCAACCTGTGTGTGTGTTATTATAAACTAAATAAACCTAAATATATACTGAACATTTGTAATAACCTTGACTATATAATTGATATTGAAACTCATTGTAAAGCGCTTTTTTATTATGGCAGAGCGTACGAAATGTTAGGAAAACATGAGGAAGCAGTCAAATATTACAAAAAAGCACTAAAATTAGAACCCAAAAATAAAGATATAGGTAATGCATTGGCAAATATAGATAAGTACAATTTAAAATCCGCGGAGAAAGAGAAAGAGTTATGGCAGAATGCATTCCAATCTTTGCCCGAAGAAAAAAAAGTTGTCTATGACGTCGATGAGGATTTTCAAAATGGCGTCCTAGAGATGTGTCAAAGTTTGGCGGGAAGGGACGAGTATTCGAAATTCGATTTGCCGAATGGTCTGTCGAAGGGGGAGGTTGATTGTATTAAGGATTTGTGTTCGAAATTCGAAGGTTTGGCTGTATTAGAGGATGGGGAGGGAAGGAGGAAGAGGATTTCTATTGTTAGGAAATTGTTGGGTTAAACGTATACAAAGACAAACAACTCGGTGGGCGTTAAACATTTTGAGACACCAACCAATGACAAACGAAACCATGTTTTCGATTTGAATTTCGAATATTTTTTGATAACATAGGTTCTCTAATAGATACAGTTCTTGCAATTCACGAAGGCAAGTGGCTCATGGCTAGCGTTTTGGTTACACCGTAGATAGAGTAATAAAGGTAGATGCAGGAACGTTTGCTTTCTCATTCGCACTAAAAAGAGAGCACAGTTCAAGTTACTAATGTGATAAACAGAGACGCAGCTAACATATTTTTTGTCCCTTATCGTGTAACTGGTTTTTTTTTCAAGAATACATACAAGAAGTTGCAAAACAAACTTTTGAGAATTCGTGGCGTAATTGTATTTCTCATGAGTTATTTACTTGTTTTCACATAAAAAACGTTTGATACAAATATTATCGATCGGTTAATTCAAATAATGTGGCTAATTCCTTTGTACACAATCTCTAAACTAAACTAAAATATCACGTCTAAATCGATTGCTATCCCTTTCATAATGTTGCTTGCGGAAAAGGAAAGCACTAGATTTAGACCTGTTAATTTAGTTTAGTTTAGAGATTGTGTACTAGAGAATCGGCCCCATTGACTACTAAACAATGGTAATAATTGTTGTGTTATTCATCGTTACGTCGTGCTATCGCTATCTCATACGCGATTACACAGTTCTTACATCTGCCTATTATTCTATCTACGGGTTACACCCTGTATTAAAAAGTTGGACCCAAACTAAGGCATATATTAAAGTAAAAAAATATTCAGAAATTTCCCTGAAGTGTAGGTAAAAACACTATCATAAGAACTTTTTTTTAAATATAGTAAAAAAGTAATAATATGTCATTTCTCGTTCAAAGAGCGGCATTGTAATATGGGCATTTGAAAGTAGTTTCGATAACTGCAAAGTGTCGCTACTAGATGGCATTAACAGTCGCTTCAGTACTGAGTGAACATGCATATCACAAACGTCACTGGCAGCAAGCGAACCGTAGCTTAGTGGTCAGAGCGTCGGCCGCGATCCCAGGAGACGCGGGTTCGATTCCTGCCGGTTCGCAATTTTTGATATATATATATTTGAAATTATTTAGAAATTTCCTTAAAGTGTAGGTAAAACACTATCATAAGAAAAAAATTTATAACAATTAAAGTGTTTAACACTTTAAAAAGACAGAAAAGTCTTAGAAAATCAATCTCGCCTATTAGTTAGGTATTACTTATATTTAAACTTTATACTAGTTTATAGTATTTTAGCGTTTAAACTACCGTTAGTGATTTCCATTATAAAATAATGGGGCCGATTCTCTTGTACACAATCTCTAAACTAAACTAAATTAACGGGTCTAAATCTAGTGCTATTCTTTTCCGCAAGCAACATTATGAAAGGGATAGCAATAGATTTAGACGTGCCATTTTAGTTTAGTTTAGAGATTGTGTACAACGGAATTAGCCACAATATCTGTCTCGGCTGTACTCACGCTTGGCTGTACGGATGGGTTCGAAACTAGTCGGGCTAACGTCGACTAAACACGTCAGTACAGCCGGGACAGATATTATTTAGAATGGAAATCACTCACGGTAGTTCAAACGCTAAAATATCTGTCCCCAATCACGTGTTTAGTCGACGTTAGCCCGACTAGTTTCGAACCCGTGACAGATATTACCGTTCGAAGCCGGGACAGATATTATTTATAATAGTCTTAACTAAATTTTAATCCATCTTAAGAACCCATAAAATCGATCTATTTTAAGATCTAATATTATGTTCTATACCTAACCTGTGTTCTCTTCACAGAATATCTTAAGTAGGATACAGCAAATTTGTAGAGCGTTGTCTCTGTCGTTGAGACCGACAAAACGTCATATAGGTATGAGTGACAGAGACAACGCTCTACAAAGCCAAAATGTCATTCTAAAGGCCGATGTACATTACTTTCGGCCGTGTACTGTAGTGCAGTGCGCGCAAAATATGTAGTCCGATCTGAAGTTGCAGCATGACTTAAAGGGAAAACCAGCCAAGTGCGTGGCGGGCCACGCGCAATGTAGGGTTCCGTAGTCAAAAGTTTGCTAGTTTGCTGGGTCAGCTAGTATAACAATAAATCAATCTAACTATAATTTATACATTAATATGCAACTCGTAATAGTGAATTTTATCACGTTATCACGGGGGGGGGGGGGGAATATCTATTCAACGATACCCCACACTATGGGGTAGACGAAAAAAAAAAATCATCACCACTTTACATGTAGGGGAGTTACCCTAAAAAAAATATTTATCACAATTTTATTTCACCACTTTGTCGGCGTGATTAAAACATATTTATTCTAGCACTAAAAGTCTCTGAGATTAACCGAGGACGGACGGACAGACGGACATGGCGAAACTATAAGGGTTCCTTGTTTACTACGGAACTCTAAAAAGGAAGGCTCCTTTATTCCAAACCTTACCTTGGACTGCCTACTGTTTAGCGCGCACTATGACAGGTCGAGATGGCAATCGGGGAGGGAGCGCCCCGCACAGCCCCGTGGTAACCCGGTGCGGACGAGCGCGGGTGACGTGCGTCATACCGCATACCCCCAACACACGAGTAGATAATATTATAGACCAGAGGGGAAGCTTCACACTAGTTCACGCACACCACGACGTGTCACGGACGCTCCGTGCGCCCAGTTCGATGGCAAACGG
The DNA here is from genome assembly GCF_902806685.2 of Maniola hyperantus. Classification (NCBI taxonomy): domain Eukaryota; kingdom Metazoa; phylum Arthropoda; class Insecta; order Lepidoptera; family Nymphalidae; genus Maniola; species Maniola hyperantus. Next base: position 5,180,885 of record NC_048563.1, read on the forward strand.
AGCGTCCGTGACACGTCGTGGTGTGCGTGAACTAGTGTGAAGCTTCCCCTCTGGTCTATATATATATATTTTTTTTTTTAACGCTGGGAAATGCGTTTATGCATCCCCCCCTCCTGGAAGCCAGCCAACCAACTGGAGGGAAGGTATGTGGGACTCGCCGGCCGAGAGGCGACCGAAATACCCACTTAAACCCAGCGGCGCTCTTGCGCGTCGCCTGGTGACTGGGTCCCCCCCCCCCCCCCCCCCCCGGGGACCCAACGGGCAACAACGCGATTCCGCGCACGTAGCAAGCGTCCCATCCTCCGCCTCGTCCACTGTGCCCCCTGCCAGGTCATTAGCCATGGCCAACAATATCCCCGAAGAGAGATTATTAGCCATGTTGCCGGGGTGCACCGGCCCGAATACTGCTCTTCCCCTCGGATGCCCGATGCATCCAAAAGGGACCAGCAACACCCAGCCACACTGGGAGGTTACCTGGCTGGCACCCCCTGGTCTATATATCTACTCGAAATGGCGTTGGGGGCACACGACTGGTCTATATATCTACTCGTGCGCCCCCAACGCCATCTCAACTTGTCGCGGATTATACCTATAGGCTATACCTCGAAGTATAAGACGAATAGTTGTATGAAAAATTTTGAGTTTTATTTTTGTTATTTTTCATTAATATATTTTAAACTTTGTACGTATGACTTTTATTTAAATCTTCCCTGCTCTTTCACTTGATGGTAAGTGACAATGCATACAAGGTCCGTCGGAGAAGTCCGCTGCAGTACCTGGCAGGAAATATTGCACATCGATCTTTAGAAAGAGGTTTTTAGAGTCTCGATAGCTCAACGGTTAAAAGAGCGGACTGAAAACCGAAAGGTCGCTGGTTCAAATCCCACCCGATACACTATTGTCGTACCGACTCCTAGCACAAGCTTTAGGCGTAATTGGAGGGGAAAGGGGAATATATTAGTCGGTAATTAACTTAGCTAATATTCTTATTAAAAAAAAGAAAAAAAGATAATAACATAAAAAAGATAACTAAAAAAAAAGTATATATATACAAAATATATCAAAAAAAATAATTTAGAGGTAGGCTTATTTATTTATTTATTAATATTCTTATTAAAAAAAATCGGCCAAGTGCGAGTCAGGCTCGCGCACTGAGGGTTCCGTACTTCAATCGTATTTTATCGACATTTTGCACGCTAAATCAAAAACTATTTATGCCTAAAAATAAATAAAAATCTGGTTTAGATTGTAAAAGCAAACCCCTTTCATATGATACCCCACATGGTATAGTAATCCTACTTTGAAAATTGAAAATACTAATTATTAGTATCACCACAATTTTTTTTTTGTGTGATGTATGTGGTCATTCACGGTTTTCAGGTTTTTCCCCTAATGCCAGCTATAAGACCTGCCTACATGTCAAATTTCATGATTCTAGGTCAACGGGAAGTACCCTGTAGGTTTCTTGACAGACAGACAGACACCAAAGTGATCCTGTAAGGGTTCCGTTTTTCCTTTTGAGGGCCGGAACCCTAAAAACCAACAAACAAACACACTTTCGCATCATCAATCAATATACTTATAATAAAACTGTAACAGGTCAAATTCTGTACATTGAAGATATTTTGAAAATTTTTTTTCGAGGGCACTCTATAATCGATACTGAACCCAAAACTGTAATTTTTTTCATTTTTGTCTGTCTGTCTGTCTGTCTGTCTGTATCACGGCCGCGCATCACGCTGAAACTACTGTATGGATTTCAATGAAACTTGGTACGATTTGAGGTCATACTATGAGGAAGAATATAGGATACTTTTTATCCCGAAATTCAGCATGGTTCCCGTAGGAGAGGGGATGACAGTTAAAATGTATACTGAGTTGTAATTCATTAACGCGTAGTCCGATTTCATTCATTCTTTTTTTGTTAGAAAGGGAATACTTTAGAGATTGTTCCGTAAATATTTCAAGGTCATCGGTTTTTAACCGACTGTCAAAAAGGAGGTGGTTCTTTTTTCTACATCGATTTTTTCGAGATTTCTGGACCGATTTGCAATTTTTTTTTTTAAATCAACAAAAAAGTTTACGTCGTGGTCACATAAAAAATTCTGGATTCAGCTCCTTAATCCTGATGCTGCAGGGTTACTGCCCGCCTGGGTTATCAAGATTCAGGAAGTGTTCATAGTGAATTCATATTGTAGGTACCAAGCAACGACAACAATCCCGAAAAATCAAAGAGTTCCCGCGGGATTTTAAAAAACGTAAATCCACGCGAAGTCGCAGGAATCAGCTAGTTTATAATATGGGTAGTGGTTCGTCCACGCACGAGTGGATTTGTCAATTAATTTTTTAAGTACATAATTAAGCTTATCAGCATTGTTTGTTTTAAACAACTGCGCAACTCAGTCAGTCAGTTAGTGTCTACCTGTTGGACTGATCAGCTGTAAGAATGGTTGTCAAAGCTAGTCATCATAAGGTAAGTCAAAATCGTTTTGCCGACTTCCCTGGCGCAGTGGTAAGCACTGTGCTCTTATCAGTGGGAGGTCCTGAGTTCGATTTCTGGCTTGGAATTTTATAAGAAATTTTCTGGTCTGGTCTGGTGGGAGGCTTCGGCCCTGGCTAGTCCTGAGCCGTGCCGTCAAGTGATTTAGCGTTCCGGTACGATGCCGTGTAGAAACCAAAGGGGCATGGGTTTAATAAAAACTCCCATTCCCTTTCCAGGTTAGCCCGCTTCCATCATCATCACTTAACACCAGGCGAGATTGCAGTCAAGGGCTAACTTATATCTGAACTAGCTTATGCTCGCGACTTTGTCCGCGTGGACTATACAAATTTCAAACCCCTGTTTCACCCCCTTAGGGGTTGAATTTTCAAAAATCCTTTCTTAGCGGATGCCTACGTCATAACAGCTATCAGCATGTCAAATTTCAGCCCGATCCGTCCAGTAGTTTGAGCTGTGCGTTGATAGATCAGTCAGTCAGTGACCTTTTACATACTTGCTGAATTAAAAAAAATCGAAGTCAAAATAAGTAGGTATTGTACACTTTGATTGTGAATTGTTGAATTTGTAGATAGGTAATGATGTAATAGCCTAGTGGTTAGGACGTCCGCCTTCCAATCGGAGGTCGGGGTTCGATTCCCGGGCACGCACCTCTAACTTTTCGGAGTTATGTGCGTTTTGAGTAATTAAATATCACTTGCTTTAACGGTGAAGGAAAACATCGTGAGGAAACCTGCATGCCTGAGAGTTCTCCATAATGTTCTCAAAGGTGTGTGAAGTCTACCAATCCGCACATGGCCAGCGTGGTAGACTATGGCCAAACCCATGAATGGTGTAATCATCATAACCAACCCATCGCCGGCTCACTACATTCATCATGATCAACCCATCGCCGGTTCACTACAGAGAACGGGTCTCCTCTCAGAGTGAGGAGTGTTTGCCATAGTCTACCACGCTGGTCAAGTGCGGATTGGTAGACTTCACACACGGGGAATTGGGGAGGAAACGACCCGCATAGCCCCCGCGGTAACCCAGTGCGGGTGAGCGTGTGTGACGTGCGGGGCGTCCCCCCGCCTCATACCCCGATTGCCATCTCGACCTGTCGCGTACTATACCTATCTATATCTTGTACGATGGTAGGGAACCCTTCGTGTACGAATCAACTCTCACTTGACCAGGGCTTGTACTTACTTATGATAATAATTCCAAACCGGTCTGATATGGAAAAAACCGGCCAAGTGCGAGTCAGGCTCGCGCAACGAGGGTTCCGTACTACAGTCGTATTTTTTCGACATTTTGCACGATAATTCAAAAACTATGATGCATAAAAATAAATAAAAATCTGTTTTAGAATGTACAGGTGAAGACCTTTCATATGATACCCCACTTGATATAGTCACTCACTTCGAAAGTTGAAAATACTAATTATTAGTTCATGACCACAATTTAATTTTTTTTGTGTGATCTAACCCTAAATTCACGGTTTTCAGATTTTTCCCCAAATGTCAGCTATAAGACCTACCTACCTGCCAAATTTCATGATTCTAGGTTAACGAGAAGTACCCTGTAGGTTTCTTGACAGACAGACAGGCAGACAGACAACAAAGTGATCCTATAAGGGTTCCGTTTTTCCTTTTGAGGTACGGAACCCTAAAAAGCTAACTATAGGTAGGTGTAAGTAAGTAAGTAAATATACAACCGCGCTGCGCCGAAAGATAAAATTAGCTAATGTTTTTATTATACAGGGTGTAACCAGAACTGCATTGTATGCAGATATGCATGTATTTTTCAAATCCGCAATGTATAGCGTGCAAAACTCGGGTCAATGCCCCGCCTACGACGCGGCATTCACTCCGAGTGGCCTACTTACGCAACGTTCGTTGACCTCTAGCGTTAGTCAGATGTTTTATTTGCAATATATCGTAAACTTTAAACTATTTTAAATTTTTTTTCGCGTTATTTTGTGGTATAATATTATTTCAGTTATCATCAGTCTCACCTATCTTCGTTTTTGCTAACGTTCTGGTTACAGCCTGTAGTCTGTATGCAGATAGATATTGGCGCTGATTCTGTTGTCTTTCTCTAAACTAAATTTAGAGTATCTGCATCCTTTTCTTTTTAACAATGCTAAAAAGGGACAGAACATGAACTGTACCTTTAAAGACTAAATTTTAGTGCACGCTACAAATTTAAACAGTAGGCTCGCGACTTTGCGCTAAAATCACGGTCTAAAGATAAAATTTAAAACTGTCAAACCGCGTCTGTCCTTTTCATATTACACTAGCTAATTCCCGCGGCTTCGTCCGCATGGACTACACAAATTTCAAAACCCTATTTCACTCCCTTAGGGGTTCAATTTTCAAAAATCCTTTCTTAGCGGCTGCCTAAGTCATAATTCGCTATCTGCATGCCAAATTTCAGCCCGATCCGTCCAGTAGCTTGAGCTGTGCGTTGATAGATCAGTCAGTCAGTCAGTCACTAACTCTAAAATTTAGTTGTGCTCAGAATCAGTAGGTACCATTGATTTCAGATTTTCGTAATAGTAACAGTGAGTTTCACTGCTATGTCACTTGGGTTCACGTTCGGGCACATGAGCGGGATGGTGCGAGCGCTGCAGCGGCGGGATGAAGATATAATGCTCAGCGAAAATGAGATATTTTTAACAGGTGAGTCACTGCCATACCAAGGATAAAAAGTAGGCTCCTCGAATTTATGAAAAAAAACCGGCCAAGTGCGAGTCGGGCTCGCGCAATGAGGGTTCCCTACAGTCGTATTTTTTCGACATTTTGCACGATAATTCAAAAATCATGACAGACAGACAGACCTCAGATTTCACCCCGATCCGTCCTGTAGTTTGAGCTGTGCGTTGATAGATCAGTCAGTCAGTCAGTCACTTTTTCCTTTTATATATTTAGATAATTAATTAATAAGTTGAATCGTTTTATGAAAACTTTGAACTGTACTTGTAAATATGTTTTATGGGAGCGACGACACACATGATACCACTTAAAAAGTGTCTCTCGCGCAAACTATTTAGTTTAGACAAAAATTATATTAGAAACTTCAATATCATTTTTGAAGACCTATCCATAGATACCCACGTATGGGTTTGATGAAAAAAAAAAAAGAGTTTCAGTTCTAAGTATGGGGAACCCCAAAATTTATTGTTTTTTTCTATTTTTGTGTGAAAATCTTAATGCGGTTCACAGAATACATCTACTTACCAAGTTTCAACAGTATAGTTCTTATAGTTTCGGAAAAAAGTGGCTGTGACATACGGACGGACAGACAGACACGACGAATCTATAAAGGTTCCGTTTTTGCCATTTGGCTACGGAGCCCTAAAAACTATTGAATTACTAATTTAACTTAGAGCGATAACGCACTCCGATCCGAATCCGTGAAAATACGGATATAAAAAACTTGGACCGAATCCGGATATTGCTAATGCACTAATCCGATCTCGGATCCAAATCCAAGTTATTCAGTGGACATCTTTAACTTATCTATGTTATACGTCCGATTTGAACCCGAGGCGTATCCGATATATTGACACGGATGAAAAGCTATGTACCTACTTATCATCAGCAAACAGTACTATATCCCATGATTGTCCTTATAGCGATGTAAGAAAGATCATTAATGTAAATGAGGAACAGAAAAGGTCCTAAAATGGAACCTTGTGGGACCCCTATTTTTGAAACTGATCGGACGCTTTCCATTGATGAAAAGTGATCAATTTAATTTAATTTACTTATTTACTTACCTAGCTATTGGGGCGGATTCTCTGATACACAATGGGGCCGATTCTCTAGTACACAATCTCTAAACTAAACTAAATTAACAGGTCTAAATCTAGTGCTTTCCTTTTCCGCAAGCAACATTATGAAAGGGATAGCAATAGATTTAGACGTGATATTTTAGTTTAGTTTAAAGATTGTGTACAAAGGAATTAGCCACAATCTCTAAACTAAACTAAAATGGCACGTCTAAATCTATTGCTATCCCTTTCATAATGTTGCTTGCGGAAAAGGATAGCACTCGATTTAGACCTGTTAATTTAGTATAGTTTAGAGATTGTGTACAAGAGAATCGGCCCCATTATAACTCTAAGTCTAACCTAATTCCTCAATCACTAATTTCTTATTGTAACCTTAGACTAGAGGGTCGCACAACATGACCAGGGTTTTCCAGGATTTGCCTAATGCTATTTATTATTTGTTCCAGTTTCCTTTGCATCACTCTCTTCAGTATTGGGCGTCATGTTCGTTGTGATAAGCGATGTTATCGGAAGAAGATGGAGTTTCATACTCTTTTCTGCACCATTAGTATTAAGTTGGATCGTTCTATATTACGCTAGAACTTTTTCCGCGTTCATGATATCAAGGTTCCTAGCAGGAATGGCAGCTGGAGCTTTTTCCATTCTTAATTTAGTTGGTATAGCGGAATTTACCTCTCCCAATTCACGAGCGATCTTGCTAAGTCTGGTATCCATGGTCACACCTGCGTTTGGGAATGTAACCAGTCATTTACTTGGTATTATCATAAATTGGAGAACGTTAACTGTAGTTGGGTTATCTCTATCAATCATACACCTCTTTTTACCTTACTTTTGTATAGAAAGCCCTCAATGGTTGGCCTCTAAAGGTAAATTTGAAGATTGTGCAACGGCATATCGAAAAATACACGGTAGTAGTCCAAGTTCTGAAGAAGAATTGAGGTTACTAATTAAATTGGAGACCAATAAACAAAAAGCAAGCGTTGAGATGAATTTGAATAATAGTGGTTTAAAGAAGTTATTATTAGCTTTTAAGAAGGGATATTTTTGGGATTTGATAATTATGCTTATATTTCTATTCACTTATTACTTTGCGGCAGGGAGATTAGTTTTCAGTACGCTAGCGACCGTTGTATTGGGAGATATAACAGGGTCTCCAGATATTTTATTATATACTTTTGTGGTCGACGGATTCATATTCGTAGGCACTTGCCTCTCTTGTGTACTAATTAAGAAGACTTCGGTCCGTGTTTTGCTATTTTCTTCGGGTTTAATAGCAAATGTTATTTTAATTTTACTGAGTTTGTGTTTGTACTATAAAAATTCTGAAGTTTACTTTCAATGGATTAATGTGGTTTTACTGGCTTTTTACTTTATAATTGTAAACGCAGGGCCGTATCCTGTTCTAGAAATATTGCTTGGAGAAATGTTTCCAATAGAATTAAAGATGTATTGTTTTTTATTAACTTCACCTTTTTTCGCTGTATCTATATATTTTAGTATAGTACTTTTACCCAAATTTATTTCTGCCTTGGGATACCACGGCCTGTTTCTGATGAACGCTGGGATCATGTTTGTATGTCTGGGTTATTTCTATGCTAAGTTACCAGAGACTAAGGGGAAGACGTTACAAGAGATAGAGTCGTACTTTAAGACTAAGAACTTCGACGTGGACGAAGTTTTGAGTAAAAATGAACAAATAAAGACGCTTATTTAAAAAAAACCTTTGTTTTAATTTGGAGTGGTTCGGTACAATTCCTATTACACCATGGTCTGCAAGCTGCAGGCACGGTAATGTACAGTATTGTAACTCGGCCGTATCTTTGAAATAAATACCTACAGCAGCGCGGTACGTAAACATGCGATAGGGCTGCCCGCCTCCGGCATTTTAATTATATTTGCTTACTTTGTGTTTATATATGTACTTGTCATTTGCCTACTTTGTGTTTAAATATGTACTTGTCATATTATTAAATATGTACTTGTCATTTGCCTATTTTGTGTTTAAATATGTACTTGTCATATTAAATATGTACTGGAACTTATTTTTAGTGAAAAAATCGCGTGGTTATTAAAAAAACAAAACACCATCCGTTCGTCACTGCGGCACAGTCGCGACTGGCTGCACCGCGAGCGTACCGCGAGATCGAGGCGCGTAGGTATAGCTCGCGTTTCGCCCGTTTGTATGAAGTTGGAATACTGCTTATAACATTACCGTGCTGCAGGCCTAGTTTGTACCTCAATGGACTGTGGATATAAACTATTATAGGTACAGTGCGACAAGGCTCTCTTGGCGCGTGGCAAAAATAATAAATAACGTGAAGTGTCCCCTTTGTCCTTGTTTGAATAATCTTTGCCTTTGTTCTCCAACAGCGCCCCCTGTCAATGTCATTCAAGTGCCAAGAGAGCCTTGTCGCACTAGATGGAACAAAATAGTATAGGTACCTACTTACAGCTATCTACCTATTTATTTTGGGTTTTCAAGTTTCTGCCCATGGCCCAGATTGTGCCCGAGCCTCTGGGCTCAGAAGTCAGAACATGGCCGAACAAAAGAACAAAGGCGAACTTCATACAAAATTTTACCTTGAATGCGTCTATGTAGGAAAAATATTAATACCACAGGGGGCCCATTACTTAAACATAATCACCAAGATTTTTCATTTCAGGATTCATCCAAAAAAAGATATTAATATTTTTATATTTTGAGATTATGAAAGTAACGTAGTGGTTACATACTCTTTGGTTGGTAGTCAGTCAATCAATCAATCAATCAATCAATCAATCAATCAATCAATCAATCAATCAATCAATCAATCAATCAATCAATCAATCAATCAATCAATCAATCAATCAATCAATCAATCAATCAATCAATCAATCAATCAATCAATCAATCAATCAATCAATCAATCAATCAATCAATCAATCAATCAATCAATCAATCAATCAATCAATCAATCAATCAATCAATCAATCAATCAATCAATCAATCAATCAATCAATCAATCAATCAATCAATCAATCAATCAATCAATCAATCAATCAATCAATCAATCAATCAATCAATCAATCAATCAATCAATCAATCAATCAATCAATCAATCAATCAATCAATCAATCAATCAATCAATCAATCAATCAATCAATCAATCAATCAATCAATCAATCAATCAATCAATCAATCAATCAATCAATCAATCAATCAATCAATCAATCAATCAATCAATCAATCAATCAATCAATCAATCAATCAATCAATCAATCAATCAATCAATCAATCAATCAATCAATCAATCAATCAATCAATCAATCAATCAATCAATCAATCAATCAATCAATCAATCAATCAATCAATCAATCAATCAATCAATCAATCAATCAATCAATCAATCAATCAATCAATCAATCAATCAATCAATCAATCAATCAATCAATCAATCAATCAATCAATCAATCAATCAATCAATCAATCAATCAATCAATCATCAATCAATCAATCAATCAATCAATCAATCAATCAATCAATCAATCAATCAATCAATCAATCAATCAATCAATCAATCAATCAATCAATCAATCAATCAATCAATCAATCAATCAATCAATCAATCAATCAATCAATCAATCAATCAATCAATCAATCAATCAATCAATCAATCAATCAATCAATCAATCAATCAATCAATCAATCAATCAATCAATCAATCAATCAATCAATCAATCAATCAATCAATCAATCAATCAATCAATCAATCAATCAATCAATCAATCAATCAATCAATCAATCAATCAATCAATCAATCAATCAATCAATCAATCAATCAATCAATCAATCAATCAATCAATCAATCAATCAATCAATCAATCAATCAATCAATCAATCAATCAATCAATCAATCAATCAATCAATCAATCAATCAATCAATCAATCAATCATCAATCAAACAATCAATCAATCAATCAATCAATCAATCAATCAATCAATCAATCAATCAATCAATCAATCAATCAATCAATCAATCAATCAATCAATCAATCAATCAATCAATCAATCAATCAATCAATCAATCAATCAATCAATCAATCAATCAATCAATCAATCAATCAATCAATCAATCAATCAATCAATCAATCAATCAATCAATCAATCAATCAATCAATCAATCAATCAATCAATCAATCAATCAATCAATCAATCAATCAATCAATCAATCAATCAATCAATCAATCAATCAATCAATCAATCAATCAATCAATCAATCAATCAATCAATCAATCAATCAATCAATCAATCAATCAATCAATCAATCAATCAATCAATCAATCAATCAATCAATCAATCAATCAATCAATCAATTTAATCCAATCAAATTGATGCATTAATAACAAGTAAAAACACTAAGAGTTTGTAGAGCATTGCCTTTAGTATTTTTTTCATGAGTATAGTTACACTAGAGCCTAGAGCCGTAAAGCCAGTTTAAGCGCAGACAAATAAACTGTTCCCATAACCATTACAAACCAATTATTACATCAAAAATTGTTGTAACAAACCCACAATAATTATTCCATCCTTGAGCCACGCGGAGGCGAAGCTGCGTGTAATAGTTAGCACAATAAGAATTATAGTTTGTAAGCATTGATTTATAAACAGTTTTATTTATTACTCAATAATAACGAAATACCTACTTTTAAGGTAACTTTTTGTAAAGTAGCAACTCTGGTAATGTTTTGCAATTATAACCAACACATGAATTTAATCAAATATTTATTAATTTTATAATTTAATCTACCATAAAGTCTTACAAAACTAATTTTGTATAAAAACTAACTAACTAAATTACTAAGTTTTGCATAGGTCACATTTCTAGACACTTCCTAAAACATTCGTAATCACATGCCGATGTTCTAGAATAGGCGAAAACTCTTTTGATATTGATAGTGTGACTTTCCTGTAACATAGTCACCGCAAGTTTCCGAAAGTAAACTCAAATCTCAAATGTCAGCATGACATTGACATCTCCAATCCAAGTGACGTGTTTCGAATCGAAAGGGAAACTTGTTTTTTGAAAACGTCCGCAGAAATTAAAAAGCGATATTGCTTACATTAATTTTTATCAATATCGATTCGATAAGGTGCTTTATCGCGTCCACGTAGGTGAATTAACAAATCAATTATTCACACGTTTCGTCAGTGATTTAATTACAATACTACCACTGTTAAAAACCTAAAGTAAGTTTACGAAAGTGTATAAAACTTTTTGGGAAAATTTAGTAAAAGTACGTAAATATTTAAGTAATTAAAGACTTTTATAAGTGAAATAGAGCTTAATTTAGTTGTTTTAACTTGTTTCCAGGGAAAAATGTATCGTTTAATAGTGTTAACAGCGGTTTTCCATTTTACGATATGCCAGCAATATCAACAGAAAGTCGCACCTGGGGTGCCCCCACAAAATTATCAGGTAAGGGTTTTTTACACGTATTAATATTTTTCATCACAATTTGTTTGTTATTTACTTAATTTTATGCTTGAGTAGTGAATGTGGCATGATGAATAACCTAACAATAGAATTTCTACTAAATTAGTATGTACCATTTTTTTTAAAGCAGTGGTAGCCTAGTCGTTAAGACGTCAGCATCCTATTTGGGGGGCCTGGGGTTCGATCAGAGCTATGTGCATTTTAAGTAATTAAATATCACTTGCTTTAATGGAAAACATTATTGTGAGAACAGTTTAAGAGAATCTAAAACAGAGATTTTTTAAAAGCATAAATAACCTAATGTATTTTTAGGGTTCCGTACCTCAAAAGGAAAAATGGAACCCAGGCAAACAGTATGTCTGTCTGCCTGTCAAGAAACCTACAGGGTACTTCCCGTTGACTTAGAATTGTAATAATTAAGCTTTTTTATTTCCATCTTAACATGTTTACAATTTCATGTGGTTACTTATTTGAAAATGTTACAAACTTCATAATGAAAAAAATGAAAATGAAAATCTTTTTTTATTCGTATAAACTTTTACAAGTGCTTACAAATAGTCGGATGCATATTGTTAGTTGTTAGATGTTTAGTAAATAGATTAAAAAGTTAGTGTTAGTTTGTTAGTGTGTTAGTTTTTGATGGATCCCAAAGTCTGGGTGAAAGCCTCCTCCATTTCTTTCCACTTTTTCCTATTTTGGGCAGCATACATCCAATCTCTTCCAGCCACTTCTATAATGTGTTGAGACCACCGTTTCTTGGGCCTGCCCACTTTCCGCTTTCCAAGTGGTCCAGTCCATTTCGTCAATGTTTCTGTCCACCTCCCATCTCTGCACCTGGATATATGTCCAGCCCATTTCCACTTTAGTTTCCCGTTGACCTAGAATCAGGAAATTTGGCAGGCAGGTAGATCGTATAGCAGACATGAGGGGAAAAAACCTAAAACCGTAAATTTGTGGTTACATCACAAGAAAAAATTAAAATGCGGTCATGAACTAAAAGTTAGTATTTTCAAGAAGGATAACTATACCAAGTGGGGTATCATATTAAAAGGGCTTCATTTGTGCATTCTAAAACAGATTTTTATTTATTTTAAGGCATAATAGTTTTTGGTTTATCGTGAAACCTCGTTGCGCGAGTCTGACTCGCACTTTGCTGGCTTTTTTTAAACTAAAGCCACAAGGGTGCACGTGGTGGCATGCTCTCTGGAAGGCCTATGCCTCGTAGGGAACACGAACAGGCCGATTGATTGATGTACCTTCTCTGTATCTTAATAGCAACAACAATATCAACAGCCGCCGCCTCCCCCTCAACAACAGTACCAACAACCTCCTCCTCAGCAACAACAGCAGTACCAACAACAGCCGCCTCAACAACAATTCCAACAACAACCGCCTCAACAACAACAGTACCAGCAGCAGGTGCCTGTACAGCAGATACCAGTGCAGCAAACTCCTCAAGGGCATGGAAACCATGGCAATGGTAAGTGTACTTCTGTTAAGCATCCCCAACAACAGTCTCGCTAATAACATTTGAAACAGCAGTTCCAACATCAGAGAACAACAGAGAAAGAGGTGATCTAATTGAAACGTACAAAATACTAAATAATTATTATAATGTCCCAAATTTTTAGAGCATGTTTCTGAGGAGCAATCCTACATTTAGGGGACATGATGTGAAGCTACAATATCAATTGCCATTGTCAAATCCATTAAAACACTTTCTGACTGGCAGAGTTGTTCATATACGGAATAAATTGCCTAAGGATGTGGTTATGTCAAGTTCTGTTAACCAGTTCAAGAATAGACAAACATTTGGAAAACTCCAAGCACTTCTGATATAGACAGATTAGTGAAAGCTGCTTCTATTAAAAATAATAATCCACACTAATATTATTATAAATGCGAAAGTGTGTCTGTCTATCTGTCTCTCTGTCTGTCTGCTAGCTTTTCACGGCTCTACCGTTTAACCAATTTTGATGAAATTTGGTACAGAGACAGCTTGCATCCTGGGGAAGGACATAGGCTATTTGTGATCCCGGAAAATCAAAGAGTTCCCACTGGATTTTTAAAAACCGAAATCCACACAGACGAAGTCGCGGGCATCATCTAGTAATAAATAAATAATCAATTGTGTTCAGGTAGTATATTACAGCTGTAATATACCTTAACAGAGAAGGTATGTATGGTACAATTTTCTAAGGCATAAAATTACTTTACACTGGTTTTTTCTCTTTTTTTCAGACCCTCATATATTAGATGCTGCTAACATCGCACATGAAAGAGAGTAAGACATTTCTTATATTATACTCAAATATCTTTAGTTATTATACACTAGCTGATGCCCGCGAATTCGATTGCGTGGAATTAGGTTTTTTAAAAATCCTGTGGGAACTCTTTTGATTTTCCGAGATAAAAAGTAGCCTATGTCACTCCAGGTCTTTATCTATACCCATGCAAAAAATCACGTCAATCCGTTGCACCGTTGCGACGTGATTGAAGCACAAACCAACAAACAAACACACTTTCGCATTTATAATAAGGGTACTGAAATTTCACACCCAGCTTTACTCACGTGTTTAGTCGATCGTTAGCCCAACTACTGTTGAACCCATCCGGGGTCCTTTTAGGGTTCCATACCTGAAAAAGAAAAACTGAACCCTTATAGGATCACTTTGTTGTCTGTCTGTCTGTATGTCTGTCAAGAAACCTACAGGGTACTTCCCGTTGACCTAGAATCATAAAATTTGGCAGGTAGGAAGGTCTTATAGCAGACATTAGGGGAGCGATCTGAAAACCGTGAATTTGTGGTTACATCACACAAAAAAAAAATTAATTGTGGTCATGGACTAAAAATTAGCATTTTCAATTTCCAAGTAAGATAAACTATGTGGGGTATCATATGAAAGGGCTTTACCTGTGCAGATTGTTATTTATTTTTATGCATAATAGTTTTTGATTTATCGTGCAAAATGTCGAAAAAATACGACTGTAGTACGGAACCCTCGGTGCGCGAGTCTATCTCGCACTTGGCCGGTTTTTATTTAATCATCATGTTTTGCCCATAGACACATTCAAGAGCACATGGAGGTGCCCATAGACACCTCGAAGATGTCGGAGCAAGAACTGCAGTTCCACTACTTCAAGATGCATGACGCTGATAACAACAACAAGCTCGACGGATGTGAACTTATCAAGTCCCTCATACATTGGCATGGTGAGACTTCTGAATTTACTAATTAGCACATGTTGGCGCTGATTCTGCTGTCTTTCTTTAGACTAAATTAAGAGTATCTGCATCCTCTTCTTTTTAATATTCCTAAAAAAGGACGGAGAATGAATTTTACATTTATATACTCTAAATTTTATTGAGCGCAACAAATTTAAACAGTGGCAGCTAAAGTCACGCGTAACTAACCTGGAATGGGTATGGCAGTTTTTATTAAACCCATACCCCTTTGGTTTCTACACGGCATCGTACCGGAACGCTAAATCGCTTGGGGGCACGGCTTTGCCGGTAGGGTGGTAACTAGCCACGGCCGAAGCCTCCCACCAGACCAGACCAGAAATTTAGAAATTATAAAATTCCAAACCCCTGCCAGGAATCGAACCCGGGACCTCCCACTATTAAGACCACAGCGCTCACCACTGCGCCAGGGAGGTCGTCGAACATGTACAATATTACTCGTAGTGTAAACAATTCTGTAAGTACTTGCGGAATAACTTGCAAGAAGTTCTTGCTAGTCTAAACCGCGCTTTATATCCAAGCGATAAAATTATTCTCATGCTACCCACCTAAATGTGTTATTTTGCGCCACAAATAATTTGTTAGTAAAGCTTTACCCAAATACACACAAGCACAATCTTATCAACATGTTTTTAGATTCATACATTTAATTGAGAGACAGTCGTTAAAATGATGTTCTTTTAAAATTGAAATACAGGAAACATACCTAACTATTGTTTAGTTATTAATATAAGATATAATGTTGTGAATTATAATATTATATGTCGCACCTCATTTTCAACGACATTAATTCTGCGACAGGTTAGACCCTGCCGGGTATGAGGCCGGGCAGACGCCCCGCACACCCGCACGTCACCCGCGCTCGCCCGCACCGGGTTAGCACGGGTGCAGGTGTGCGGGGCGTTCCCTCCGATTGCCAAGCTGTCGCGTACCTTTACTTTATAAATTGTATCGACTGTCTCTCTTATTCATATTTATACCATATTACAACATTTATAATATAAAATTACTTTTAATAAGTTTTAATGCAAAAGGTTTGACGGCTCTAAATTAAATTTAAAACTGTGAAACTGTGTCTGTCCTTTTTATATTATACTAGCTGATGCCCGCTACTTCGTACGTGTGGTTTTAGGTGTTTAAAAATCCTGTGGGAACTCTTAAATTTTCCGGGATAAAAAATAGCCTGTCTTTTCCCGGGTTGCAAGCTACCTCTGTACCAAATTTCGTCAAAATCGGTTGAGCCGTGAAAAGCTAGCAGACAGACAGACAGACAGACAGGCACACTTTCGCATTTATAATATTAGTATGGAGTATGGATTAGCAAGAAGAGGATGCGAATGGTCTAAGTTGTGCTCAGAATCAATACCAATATCTGGTAACCGCATATTCCAGTATTTAAAAATTATTTAAACTTTTTACCAAACGCGCGCTTAGTATGCTAGCTTCTATGAAATACTGGTTATGTGACGTCACAATAGTTTGACGTGCTTCTTTAGTTTAATCGATAATTTAAAATGGTTGACACACATGAAACTAACAGCGGACGTGAATTTTACGAATTTTGGAAGACCCTCTATTTAATATTTAAATAAATAAATAAAATAAAATTTCTCTGATACAATAGTTATACATCTTATATTACTAACTAACCGTATCACTAATTTCTTGTTTCCTATTATTTAATTATCCTATCCTACATAATTTATTCTAAAAAAATTTAATAATTACTAAGAAATAATTTATTTTTGACACAGTCCCGGTGCGGGTTAGCTCGGGGGGCTGTGCGGGTGTGCGGGGCTTTCCCTCCCCGATTGCTATACTATAAAGGGCTTACGCAATATTGGCTTATTCATTACTCTACGCACTGTATCTGAATCCGAGAACAGGGTATTTTACACCATGCGAGAAAACAACTAAAAATGTATATCTATATATATAAAAGGAAAAGGTGACTGACTGACTGACTGACTGACTGACTGACTGACTGATCTATCAACGCACAGCTCAAACTACCGGACGGATCGGGCTGAAATTTGGCATGCAGAAAGCTATTATGACGTAGGCATCCGCTAAGAAAGGATTTTTGAAAATTCAACTCCTAAGGGGGTGAAATAGGGGTTTGAAATTTTGTAGTCCACGCGGACGAAGTCGCGAGCATAAGCTAGTTATGTCTATAAAATATGAATTTCATAATGTTAAACATTTCACTTTTTTATCTGTTCTACAAATATTCGCAACGCACTAAGCTGTAGCCGCCATGATGAATTCCGATTGTGACGTCACATGGGTTGTAGTTGTAATGTATTTCACTAATAGAATAGAATAGAATAGAATAGAATGTTTTTTTATTCATGTAAACTTTTTAAAAGTGCTTATGAATAGTCAGGTAGTTTTAATTTAATTTAAGAAAATGTTTACCACTCCGTGTGACGTCATGACAGCTCATGAACCTAAACAAAACGGCGTTTTCACGGGAAAACTTGAAATACATGCGTTTTTAGTTCAGTTATCGATCTAAATAATTTTTTTCTGAATTTTCGGTAGTTTATTATCAACTAGCGACCCGCTCCGGCAATGTAGATACTTATGTAGTCTCACTTCCATACTAATATTATAAATGCGACCAGCGCCGCCTCCGTCTCGTTTTGTTGCGCGTAATATTTGTTAATTTTCGATGGAAGCTTAATGTTCTTCTGACATTTTGTTCAAATATCGTCATATTGCAACAAATTAACACAAACCAATATTAAATTATACCTATAAACCTTCCTCTTGAATCACTCTATCTATTAGTGAAAACCGCATTAAAATCCGTTGCGTAGTTTAAAAGATCTACGCGTTCATACATACAGACAGCGGAAAGCGACTTTATTTTATACTATGTCGAGACTTAAGATCAAATTAAGACTCTTTTCAGAAAAGGATAAAATACCCTATTCTCGATTCAAAGTAGCCGTAGTACTATTTGTATGAAATAAATTTTATTTTGGCTTTCATATGGTATTAATTTTAAAACTGCTGGGAGATTGGACCAGGGTCCATATTGGAGGATTGGACCAGGGTCCATATTAGGCGATTGGATCAGGATTCATATTGGGGAATTGGATCAGGGTCCATATTGGGGGATTGAACCAGAGTCCATATTGGGAGATTAAACCAGGGTCCATATTGGAAGATTGGACCAGGGTCCATATTGGGGGATTGGACCGGCGGAGTGATTCGCTAAATCAGTGTCTATCACTGAATGATAGCTACCGAGTTCATTTGACATTGGTTGGTTCTACATTGCTGCTTCACTGAGTGATATCGAAATAATTCTTCGTAGAAAACCTTCAATGAATTAATAATAAATGTCAAATGAGCTCAGTTGCTATTATTCAGTGTTAGACACTGATTTAGCCAATCAGTAGGCAGGGTCCATATTGGGGGATTTTCGTCCATTGTCCTTTTATTCACTTGTCTTGTCTCTCATTTTTATGTACCATCCATCAACCGTGGTTGTCATGTCAACCGTCCGCCATTTTGGTTCGCAACCACAGAGCAAGGTCACAAGCAACAACCGCAACCTGGAACCCCAGCGCCCGAAGAAAAGATCTTCAAAGATGATGAACTAACCAACTTAATTGACCCCATTTTAAACATGGACGACCATAACCGGGACGGGTTTATAGATTATCCAGAATTCATAAAGGCGCAACAGAAGAACCAAAATAAAGAAGGATAACCCGATAGACTGATTGAGATTATTTTTCCTGCTATTTTGGTAGGATTTTCTTTGGTGTGGCAACACTGGAAATAAGTCTTACGTAAATTGAGATAAACTTTAACACTAATATTTAGGGACTGAGTAAATATATACATACCTAGCAAATTAAGAAGACATTTTATATTTTCTTATAAAACATTTTTATTACCTACTGCAATACTCAATTGAGTTTTTTGTATACAAAAAGTTTAATACTCTTTTCTAGATAGTAAAAATACCCTAAAACTTCTGGAACAAGTTATTAATTAATAAAAATTCTAGGCAAACGCGTCCCATCTTAGGCCACATCATCACTTTCCATCAGGTGTGATCGTGGTCAAGCGTGCGCCTATAACGAATAAAAAAAAAGCCATTTTATCCGCGACGTTTAGCTTTTGTTTTATGCCCTTGGTGTACAATCTACTATTAAACTGCCTGTATTCTTTTTTATATTACCTATGTTATTTATCTTTAATTTTATCTTCTAACTAATGTGCCAAGATTTTATATACTCTTAAATAAAATTATAAAATAGCAAAAAGAGCCAGTATACGCTTCTAAATGATATATTATTTTTAAAATTTCATTGTTGCCATAAAAAAGAAAAAAATTAACACCATTCCATACTTCGAGTGTAGTCAATACCGTTGTCCCCGTTAAACAGAAACGACAACGGGGACAAAGGGATAATTTTTTTATAATTTTATTCAAATCCCGATGTCCCCGTTGAGCGGAAACGACAACGGGGACAACGGGACAACATGTAATTTTTTATGTGAAAAGTCGTCACTATATTCTATCCGCGGATAGAAGTAAGTATAGCGTTATCTCTGTTACGTAATCCTATGCAAATGATAGAGACAAAAATCTCAGTGGGTCTCAACCATTTTGAGGCACCAACCAATCACAAACGAAACTATGTTTTCTAATTGAACCTCGAATGTTTTTGGAAACATGTTTGTGATTAGTTTGTGACTCAAAATGGTTAACCCCCCACTGAGTTTTTGGTCTCTACATCACTTGTATGGGATTACGTAACAGATAATAACAGACAGAATATAACTATGACTTTAGTATGCTGTGAGTTTGATATTTATCAAAAATTGTTCAAGACGAAAATGAGATGGTCTCCGGACACTGCCTTATATATTACAGTCTCCTGCAGCAAAAGAATTGAGGAGTTGGATTCTAATTTTTTATGAGACAATGCAAAGTTTCTGTACCGATTAAAAAAAATACGCAAATCGGTTCAGAAATCTTGGAGATTTCGGTGTACATAGGTAGATAAACACAACTCCTCCTTTTTTAAAGTTGGTTAAAAAAGTAGCCTATGTTACTCTTTGGTTAATCCTCTACTTGTCTGTGAAAGTCCCGTCAAAAAAGTTTCAGCCGTTCCGAAGATTAGCCCGTTCAAACAGACAGACAGACAGACACAAAATTTAAAAACGTGTGATTCAGTTATGGTACATAATATGAGGTAGTCTAAATATATAAAAGGAAAAGGTGACTGACTGACTGATCTATCAACGCACAGCTCAAACTACTGGACGGATCGGACTGAAATTTGGCATGCAGATAGCTTTTATGACGTAGGCATCCGCTAAGAAAGGATTTTTGAAAATTCAACCCGTAAGGGGGTGATATAGGGGTTTGAAATTTGTGTAGTCCACGCGGACGAAGTCGCGAGCATAAGCTAGTTATTTCTAAATTACAGACATACACTTCAATTTTATTTATTAGTATAGATGATGATGAATGATCTAATTAGTGCTTCCTATCTCCACTTAAAATTACGAATATTTTTATCTTTTTATCTTCGGTTCTTAATCTTAGTTTTAAACTTAATTATTATTAATTATTATTAGTTTATTCTTTAAACCATCGCTCGTTGTGTATTTATTTATATTTTAATTTTAAATGAGATAATAAATAGATCGGTACAGATGACCTCGAATTTTGGTTAGAATTTTCTTTTTTTTTTCATCTCTCTTCATTTTACTTCAGTTAAATTGTAGTTTTTTTGGTGTCACAAAAATTTAATTTTATATTGATACCTGACTATTTATGTATATTTTGCTTGGGAAATGCATTAACTTTTGTTATTCGTAAAAAAGTTGATTATTTAAAAATATTTTTAAAAGTTCACAGACCAAAAGAAAAAAATATAGATAAGGCTCACGCAAGTAAATTATTTCATAAATAATTGTGCTTCATTACTAGATGCCCGTAAGCTGTCTATCTTTTTTTCTCAAGTCTGTGTTATATACATATAAAATTCCTATACAATTTTTTCAAAAATATATATGTACATAGGTATATACATTGGAAATGTGTGTGTGTATGTTGTTCAATATATGTTTTATGGGTTGTGTGTTTGTTTCTGGAAATAAAATGTAAAATAATTTGTACCGGTATTTGTGTTTTATTTTTGCCTTTTGTGATCATCATCATCATCAACCGATAGATGTCCACTGCTGGACATAGGTCACTTGTGTTGGCTTCCATACGCCACGGTCTTGCACCGCCGCCATTCAGCGGCTCCTGCAGATTCTTCTGATGTCGTCTGTCCACCTAGGGGGTCTTCCAACGCTGTGCTTTCCAGTGCGAGGTCGTCATTCCAGCACCTTGGGACCCCGACGTCTATTTGTGATGTATTAGGAATTAAAATCGCAAGCAAACCTACTATAATAGCCTTTTTAGTATTGTAAACGACAAGAAATATTTTACATCGACCTTTAGAATGAGATTTCGGCTTTGTAGAGCGTTGTCTCTGTCACTCATACCTCTATGTGACGTTTTGTCGGTTTCAAAGAACGAGACAACGCTCTACAAAACTGTTATCTCTTTCTAAAGGTCTGTACGGGAGCGGTGTGCAGGCTCGACCGTACCAAAGGGGAGATCTCCCACCGAGCGGTTGGTTGTGCTCGGTAGCGCCAGCTGGGCCGACGGTTGTATCTTGAAACTTCTATATATAATCCAGATTGCCGAACACTCTGTTAGTGCGAGTACTGTCGGCGGTACATTTGTTCGGGACTACGTCATCGATTGAACAGCGCCATCTAGTTTGTACTGTGGCAACCGCCACAGGTCGATGTACAATATTTCCTGCCGGGTACTGCATACGGTTACACATCACATCAAAGTTGATAGAGATGAGAGATCTGCATCTTTTCCATTTTAAAGCTGCTAAAAAAGGACAGAAGATGAACTTTAAATTTATGACTAAATAATTGTGGCTAATTCCGTTGTACACAATCTCTAAACTGAAATGGCACGTCTAAATCTATTGCTATCCCTTTCATAATGTTGCTTGCGGCAAAGAATAGCAATAGATTTAGACTTGTTAATTTAGTTTAATTTAGAGATTGTGTACAAGAGAATCGGCCACACGCTACTCTAGAAAAAAATACCGTTCTAAAGTGGTAATTGATTCTGAGCACAACCTAATTTTAGAGTATTCGCATACTCTTCTTACTAATGTAATATGAAAAGGACGCAGTTTGACAGTTTAAAATTTTATTTTTAGATGGTAAAACCCGTGATTTTAGCGCACAGTCGCGAGCCTACCTAAAATTTGGAGTCTTTAAATGTACAGTTCATATTCTGTCCCTTTTTAGCATTGTTAAAAAGAAAAGGATGCAGATTAGAGATAGACAACGGAATCGGTGCCAGTGACACATAAAGTCCCGAGGTTTGATAGTTCTAAATTAAATTTAGTTGATCTGTCCTTTTCTTATTACATGAACAAGAGAAAGATGCCAATACTCTATTAATCGATCCAATTCAATCACTATATTCCCATATGAAAATGGATTTAGTGTAAACCTACATTAAATACAAAGTAGGCAATTCGTGTTTTGTGATGTGCTTTAATAGGTTGTTATATAATTTTGGGGTGAGTTTTATTCAGCTAGATTATATTTATTTATATAAGCCCCGCAAATTGCGTGGCCGCCATTTTAGTGACGCCAGCACTAAATAAGTTTCGAGCTGGTATATTTTTATTTCGGCTGACGTCGAAATCACGTCATTTCGATGTTAATGAGACAGCCTCAATAGCTCAATCGGTATAGGAGTGGACTGAAACCGAAAGGTCGACGGTTCAAACCCCGCCCGTTGCACTATTGTCGTACCTACTCCTAGCACAAGCCTGACGCTTAATTGGAGAGAAAAGGGGAATATTAGTCATTTAACATGGCTAATATTCTTTAAAAAAAAAAAACATGTTCCAGCGCAATAGCAATTTGCGGGACTTATAAGTAAGCATACTTATAGAAGCCGTGATAGTCTGGTGGTTACGACATCCGCCTCCTAATCGGAGGTCGGGGGTTCGATCCTGGGCACGCACCTCTAACTTTTCGGAGTTATGTGCGTTTTCAGTAATTAAATATCACTTGCTTTAACGGTGAAGGAAAACATCGTGGAAACTGATTTTCCGTGATAAAATAGCGTACCTATGTCGTACCTAGATATGTCCATGTAAAAAAACCGGCCAAGTGCGAGTCAGACTCGCGCACTGAGGGTTCCGTACTACAATCGTATTTTATCGTCATTTTGCACGATAAATCAAAAACTATTATGCATGAAAATAAATAAAAATCTGTTTAAGAATGTACAGGTAAAACCCTTTCATATGATATCCCACTTGGTTACCTAGTTATTTACTTTGAAAATTGAAAATACTAATTATTTGTTCATGAACATCATTTGACTTTGACTTGAACACACAATTTTTTTGTGATGTAACTACAAATTTATGGTTTTCGGATTTTTTCCCTTGTTCTAGATGTACCTACCTACCTGCCAAATTTCAACTGGAAGTACCCAATACCCTATAGGTATTCTTGACAGATACGACAGCTGGACAGACGGACAGACAGACATCGAAGAGACAACAGTTTTGAGGCACGGAACCCTAAAAATAACTAGAAGCCCACAGCTTTTTATTTATAGTTATAGAATAGAATAGATTTTTATTCAAGTAAACTTTTACAAGTGGTTTTGAATCGTCAAAAACATAGTTTAATTTACCACTGGGTTAGAATGCCGTTTCTACAGAGAAGAACCAGCAAGAAACTCGGCGGTTGCTCTTTTCAAGTGATCAATTTACAATATTATTATACCATACTGTACAAGCAATTGCAGCCCCGTGCATTGCTGGAGCGAGTCAAATCCAAGATTTTTTAAATAAATTTATTTATTTATTTTGAAAAGAGCAACCGCCGAGTTTCTTGATGGTTCTTCTCGGTAGGAAAGGCATTCCGAACCAGTGGTATATGCAGTTGACGATTCAAAAACACTTGTAAAAGTTTAATTGAATAAAAAATATTTTGAGTTTGTTGTGGGCTCTTCTCAGACCTGGGCGCGTTTGGAACCCTTGTAGCTTTAGTTTTAAGTACGTATTAATTATAACCACTATATCATATCATAAGCTGTGGTAGCCTAGTGGTTAGGACGTCCGCCTTCCAATCGGAGGTCGGGGGTTCGATCCCGGGCACGCACCTCTAACTTTTCTGAGTTATGTGCGTTTTTAAGTAATTAAAATATCACTTGCTTTAACGGTGAAGAAAAACATCGTGAGGAAACCTGCATGCCTGAGAGTTCTCCATAATGTTCTCGAAGGTGTGTGAAGTCTGCCAATCCGCACTTGGCCAGCGTGGTAGACTAAGGCCAAAACCCTTCTCACTGTGATAGGAGACCTGTGCTCTGTAGTGAGCCGGTGATGCGTTGATCATGATGATACCATATCATCTTACAAATAAAAATTTATGATAATCAGGAAGCGTAAAATTACCAATTCTGAATAAATAATTTGAGTTTGAGTTTATTTATTTATTTACCAACAGTTTTTTTTCCAGGTGAAACGGACACAAAGCACCCTGTATACACAGATGCCCAAATCGAAGCAACTCTGGATCTAGCGTTGAATCATACAGACATAAACAACGATGGTTATATAGATTATACAGAGTATGGCTTTAGCATGCATAGAACTAAACTCAATGCTACGAAGATTGCACGCGGGGAGAAAATATAGGAAAATATGCTTTGTAAACAGCTCTTGTCGGTGTATATCCGGCAGAGTTATATTCTTATTTAGAGTCAACAGTCTTAGATTGTTATGACACAAACGTCTCTGTTTGTGGGAATCAGTCGGACATACACCGATAATTGTTACCTTTATAGACATGCAAATCGAAGCACCTTTGAAGAAGAAGTCCATACAGACATAAATAATGACGGTTACATAAATTATGCAGAGTATGGCTTTAGCATGCATAGAACTAAACTCAATGCTACTAAGATTGCACGCGGGGAGAAAATATAGGACAATATGCCATGCTGCTATTGTCAGTGTATATCCGACAGAGTTATATGCTTATTTAGAGTCTTAAGATTGTTATGACACAAACTCCTCTGTCGGCATACACCGACAATTACTGTTACCCTTAAAGACGCACAAATCTAAGTAACTTTGGACCTTGCGTTAAACCATACAGACATAAATAATGACAGTTATATAGATTATGCTGAATATGGGCTTAGCATGCATAGAACTAAACTCAATGCTACCGTGGGGGGAAATAGGACGGTAGGCTATCTAAACTATTTTTAAGTGAACCTATTTTTGGTGTATATTCGATAGGATTTTACACACGTTGAAGGTCCTCAGGCGTCTTAAGATTGTCACAACACGACCTCTCCTGTTTGTTGGGATTAGTCGGGCATACACCGACAGTTAATTTTGACTTTTGTAAAATTGTTTCCATTTATTTTCAATAAACGTTTCTTATCTTTGTTTATAAATCTTCTATGCTTTTTCCTATCACCTTGTACCGATCGCTAAATTAATGTTTTGAAAATCCCTTGGAAACTCTTAGACTTTCCGGGATACAAAGTAGCCTATGGCACTCTCCAGATTTTTAACGATACCCATGCAAAAAATCACATTGATCCGTTTCTCCGTTGTGACGTGATTGAAGGACAAACCGACAAACAAACATACTTACGCATTTATAATATGGGTAGTAATGTACAGAAATCGTCCAGTTACAGTTAGATATATTAGTTATAAGAAAGAAAAGAAAAGACGTTTATTTACCAAACTGTAGGTATAGATACTTACAACATATCAAGTGCCAGCGCAGCGAGCGCATAATTTTATTTGAATATGATTCCAGACTCCGACGGCACGAAGAAGGAGTCAGTAGTGAAGTATACCGACGCAGACCTGTCGGAGATCGTGGAAGGCGCACTAAAGCAGGCCGACAGGAACCACGACGGATTCATAGACTGGCCCGAGTACAGATCCGTCACAGTCGGATAAAGGCCAACAAACGCAGTGGCATAGTATACAATCTTGAGACTAAACTGACAAGACTGTCTAAATCTAGGGAATAAATAAAACACGAATACTTGGTTTATTTTATTTACTATGTTTTATTATTTAATGGAATAATTAATGAAAATAAAAAGCCCTATCAAGTGCGAGTCGGACTCGCACACGAAGGGTTCTGTACCACCATACAGGAAATAACGCTTTTTAATTTTCTTGGTGGCCATTTTGAATTATTATGATTGTTGTTAGCCTGACTCGTACTTGGCCTGTTTTTTATTTTTATTCCTATACAAATTAGCTCTCGACTGCAATCTCACCTGTTGGTAAGTGATGATGCAGTCTAAGATGGAAGCGGGCTAACCTGGAAAGGGTATGGCAGTTTTTATTGAAACCCATGCCCTATTGGTTTCTACACGGCATCGTACCGGAACGCTAAATAGCTAGGAGGTCCGGGTGTGCCTGTTGTGGTAACTAGCCGAAGCCTCCCACCAGACCAGAAATTTAGAAATTACTAGCGACCCGCCCCGACTTCGCATGGGTGCAAAAAACAAATGTTTAATATCAGAAAAATATATTTATTTTCATATCACACATTTAAAATAGGAACTATTTATAATAAACAAAATGATTTGTAGAGTAATTAAGTAAATGAGCCTAGCTTTAAGTTTTATTGTATAAGCGGACCGAAATATCGTTGTATAGGCGTTACTTTGCGGAAGTCCATGATATACAATGAACCAAAAGCTTCATTTGCTGTAATCCGCTGAAAGAGGTCAAATCTGTATGGTGTAACATGCAGCATGCGAAATGCACCGCCCGCCCTCCCACTGCTAACCATGCAGGGAAAAGCATCCACCAGGCAAGCAATACGCACCACCACCACGCAGCACCATACAAATTCCAAAACACACTTGACGCTCGTTTCGCCCCGACACCGAAGCATCCTCAGGAGATGTAGACCTTACACGTAGCGCTAGTTGTTCTATATCGCCTCTACCAATCTAAGGGGTTCTGCATCGCGTCTCGCAGGGAGACACTGTTGCTGCTGTAGAACTGAGTGAACCAGGCTCGGAAGGTGCGGATAGTCTTGTCGCTCTTGGCGTAGGCGGGCGAGCTCACGTAGCGCTTGTTGTTCCATATCGCCTCTACCAATCTAAGGGGTTCTGCATCGCGTCTCGCAGGGAGACACTGTGGCTGCTGTAGAACTGAGTGAACCAGGCTCGGAAGGTGCGGATAGTCTTGTCGCTCTTGGCGTAGGCGGGCGAGCTCACGTAGCGCTTGTTGTTCCATATCGCCTCTACCAATCTAAGGGGTTCTGCATCGCGTCTCGCAGGGAGACACTGTTGCTGCTGTAGAACTGAGTGAACCAGGCTCGGAAGGTGCGGATAGTCTTGTCGCTCTTGGCGTAGGCGGGCGAGCTCACGTAGCGCTTGTTGTTCCATATCGCCTCTACCAATCTAAGGGGTTCTGCATCGCGTCTCGCAGGGAGACACTGTTGCTGCTGTAGAACTGAGTGAACCAGGCTCGGAAGGTGCGGATAGTCTTGTCGCTCTTGGCGTAGGCGGGCGAGCTCACGTAGCGCTTGTTGTTCCATATCGCCTCTACCAATCTAAGGGGTTCTGCATCGCGTCTCGCAGGGAGACACTGTTGCTGCTGTAGAACTGAGTGAACCAGGCTCGGAAGGTGCGGATAGTCTTGTCGCTCTTGGCGTAGGCGGGCGAGCTCACGTAGCGCTTGTTGTTCCATATCGCCTCTACCAATCTAAGGGGTTCTGCATCGCGTCTCGCAGGGAGACACTGTTGCTGCTGTAGAACTGAGTGAACCAGGCTCGGAAGGTGCGGATAGTCTTGTCGCTCTTGGCGTAGGCGGGCGAGCTCACGTAGCGCTTGTTGTT
Organism: Maniola hyperantus; assembly: GCF_902806685.2. NCBI lineage: Eukaryota > Metazoa > Arthropoda > Insecta > Lepidoptera > Nymphalidae > Maniola > Maniola hyperantus. The sequence goes on from NC_048563.1 coordinate 5,208,859, forward strand.
CCATATCGCCTCTACCAATCTAAGGGGTTCTGCATCGCGTCTCGCAGGGAGACACTGTGGCTGCTGTAGAACTGAGTGAACCAGGCTCGGAAGGTGCGGATAGTCTTGTCGCTCTTGGCGTAGGCGGGCGAGCTCACGTAGCGCTTGTTGTTCCATATCGCCTCTACCAATCTAAGGGGTTCTGCATCGCGTCTCGCAGGGAGACACTGTTGCTGCTGTAGAACTGAGTGAACCAGGCTCGGAAGGTGCGGATAGTCTTGTCGCTCTTGGCGTAGGCAGGCGAGCTCACGTAGCGCTTGTTGTTCCATATCGCCACGTCTCTTTGGAACTGTAACAGACAAACATACAAGGTTAGTGATTTTTTTATAGATTTTTTTAAAGATACAGATACAAGTTAGCCCTTGGCTGTAATCTCACCTGGTGGTATCTGATGGTGCAGTCTAAGATAGAAGCGGGCTAACCTCAATCTACAGTTGAAGAATATCCTACCATGCATTTTTTTAGGAAAAAGGACCCTTATAGGATCACTTTGTTGTCTGTCTGTCTGTCAAGAAACCTACAGGGTACTTCCCGTTGATCTAGAATCATGAAATTTGGCAGGTAGGTAGGTCTTATAACTGGCATTAGGGGTATGGCAGTTTTTATTAAACCACACAATGTAAATAGAGTGAATGACCGAATTATAGTTGTTATAATACGTTGACGAATGACAGGAATGAGTGGAAGAAGAAGACATGTTGTGCCGACCCCACGTAGCGTGGGATAAGGTAAGGAAGAAGAAGAAGAAGAAGACAATGTACAATCGATGAAGCATTCTCTGCAGGAGAAAAATTTGGTGCCAGTGGTGTCACTGTCTGCGACACGGTCATGAGTCACAAAGGGGATAATTCTATTCAGTCTCTAATAAGAAAAGCGCCGCTCCAAGCCTCTCTCTCTGACTCTCTGCAGAAGGGGCATTATTGACAGAAACACTATCATGGGTCGCAGAGGGGACATACCTGGCTTGCCTCCAGGAAGACCAGAGCAGCCCCAAGCGGCGCGTTGTAGTACGGCGAGTACACTCGGTGAACCACTCGCTGCAGCAGTGGTGCCAAAGGCGTCACCGATTGCGACACCATCATGGGTCCCAGGGGTGACATGAAGTTCAGGCGGACGTGGGCTGGACCTATCTGGAAGTCAAAAAATTTTTACAAAAAAAATAAAAACCGACTTCGTTACATAAACACTAAAAATTGAAAAATAATTTAATTTATTACCGAATATATTATGTATACAAGAGTTAATATAGTTCCATAATAATACTTTTTGGTGCCGGTGCCAATTAGCTTTAGCTGCGCGAATCGTCTAGACTTCATATTTTTATGGGACTCCACAATGGCACCTCATTGGCACCGACCCCAAAAAATATTATTATGGAACTATATTAACTCTTGTATACATAATATATTCGGTAATAAATTAAATTATTTTTCAATTTTTAGTGTTTATGTAACGAAGTCGGTTTTTATTTTTTTGTAAAATTTTTTATTTCACAATTTTTAGTGGCCCCATGGAATTATGCTATGACTGGTTAAAAATCTACTGTTTACTAAGCTGTTACACTGATCGCGAGCAATTTACTCTTATCCGTTGAGGAGTTCCAGTATCTATCTTCGAAGATGTTCATCAGATCTTCACCAAATTGAAATGGGACCAACTTTGAAGTATACCCTTTCAAACAAAAAAAGAATTTTCAAAATCGGTCCAGGCGTTTTTGAGTAATCGGGGAACATACATAAAAAATAAAAAAAAAAAAAAAAAAAAAAAAAAAAAGATTCCGACGAATTGAGAACCTCCTCCTTTTTTTGAAGTCGGTTAAAAAGAGATCTCTGTGAGCGCAAAGTTTTAATCCTACTATCCTACTTCCTACTAATCCTACTTCCTACTATCCTACGAATCCTACTTCCTACTTATTAATATTAATATTTTAAATGTGAAAGTGTGGATGTTTGTTACTCAATCACGCAAAAACTACTGGACGGATTTGGCTGAAATTTGGAATGGAGATAGATTATACCCTGGATTAACACATAGGCTACGTTTTGTCCCGGAAAATCAAAGAGTTCCCGCAGGATTTCAAAAAACGTAAATCCACGCGGACGAAGTCGCGAGCATCAGCTAGTCAACAATAATACCACCGCACCGCACGCCACCGCAATCAATTCCACCCTCACCACCTGGGTGTCTGGTGCACTTCGACCGTCCGTTGTGCCAGATCCTTTTTTCCACGCACATGCAAACTGTGGAATCAACTTCATTCGGCGGTGTTCCCACTAGATTACGACATGGGGTTGTTCAAGGGGCGGACTGACAAATTCCTGAAAGGCCGGCAACGCATCGGCAGTTCCTCTGGTGCTGCAAATGTTCATGGGCGGCGGTAATCACTTAACATCAAGTGATCCGCCTGCTCGTTTTCTCACCATTTTTATTATAAAAAAACCGGCCAAGTGCGAGTCAGGCTCGCGCAATGAGGGTTCCGTACTACAGTCGTATTTTTCGACATTTTGCACGATAATTCTAAAACTATGATGCATAAAAATAAATAAAAATCTGTTTTAGAATGCACAGGTGAAGCCCTTTCATATGATACCGTTGATATAGTTATCTTACTTAGACAATTGAAAATACTAATTAATTAGTTCATGACCACAATTTAATTTTTTTTGTGTGATCCAACCCTAAATTCACGGTTTTCAGATTTTTCCCCAAATGTCAGCTATAAGATCTACCTACCTGCCAAATTTCATGATTCTAGGTCAACGGGAAGTACCCTGTAGGTTTCTTGACAGACCGACAGACAGACAGACAACAAAGTGATCCTATAAGGGTCCTTTTTAACCGACTTCAAAAAAAGGAGGAGGTTCTCAATTCGTTGGAATCTTTTTTTTTCCTAAAAAAATGCATGGTAGGATATTCTTTCGTCCTTGTTTTCACAATTAGAGGACATACCTGATTAACTGTAACTTTCAGCGGAAAAACGTCAATTTTCATGATGATATACTTCTGCGAGATTGTGATTTTAGCGAGATGCTCCTCGTCGCCCCTCATCCACTCCGCGCCCCAGGTGTGATGACCTGGAATATCATCATGATGATCAAACCATCACCAGCTCACTGCAGACCACGGCGGCGGCGTGATTCAGGCTTGCGACAAACGTAAATCTCGCTATCATTGCTGTCAAATCTCCGGCTAGAGAGAGACAGCAATAGCCACAAAGCAAAATAAGAAGAAGAAGAAGAGAGACAGCAAATGAACTGTCGGATTTCTACTGCTGTCGCGTTGCTGTCGCTACTGCAACCGCGCCGGTCTCCTCTCACAGTCAGAAGGGTTTGGCCATTCTACTGGCCATGTGTGGATTGGTAGACTTCACACACCTTTGAGAACATTATGGAGAACTCTCAGGCATGCAGGTTTCCTCACGATATTTTCCTTCACCGTTAAAGCAAGTGATATTTAATTACTTTAAACGCACATAACTTCGAAAAGTTAGAGGTGCGTGTCCGGGATCGAATGACCTCCGATTAGAAGGCGAACGTCCTAACCACTAGGCTATCACAGCTTTTTTAGACCTGGAATAGTGATTAAATATAATAGATAATAGAAGTTTTGGTAGGTAACCAAAATTTATTTTTGTGCCAAATATGTCTCATAGCTATTAACTTAAGTTTTGGTAGAGAAAAAAAAATATTTCTGGGCCAAATATGTCCAGCCACATATATGGCCCAGTCCACCAGCAACCTGCAATTTAAGCAAGGATGAATAGTTTTGGTACATGAGCAAAATTTTTTTTTGGGCCAAATATGGCCTCATGGTTCATGAGATACAGCCTGGTGACAGATGGATAGACGGACGGACTGCGGAGTCATAGTAATAGGGTCCCGTTTTACCCTTTGGGTATGGAACCCTAATTACGACTCAGACTATGAAGGCGATCTTGGTATCTTACTCTAGTTTTTGGCTAGTCTCCGCGTCCAAAATTCTGTGGAAAACGTTCAGGTGTGCCACATCTGCACCGTTCTCTGGTATTTACCTATGATTTGGTTGAGGAAGGGATACTTGAGGCCGATGTCTGAGAACATGGACACTGTGTGGACCGCGTTCAGGTGTGCCACATCTGCACGTTCTCTGGTATTTACCTATGATTTGGTTGAGGAAGGGATACTTGAGGCCGATGTCTGAGAACATGGACACTGTGTGGACCGCGTTCAGGTGTGCCACATCTGCACGTTCTCTGGTATTTACCTATGATTTGGTTGAGGAAGGGATACTTGAGGCCGATGTCTGAGAACATGGACACTGTGTGGACCGCGTTCAGGTGTGCCACATCTGCACGTTCTCTGGTATTTACCTATGATTTGGTTGAGGAAGGGATACTTGAGGCCGATGTCTGAGAACATGGACACTGTGTGGACCGCGTTCAGGTGTGCCACATCTGCACGTTCTCTGGTATTTACCTATGATTTGGTTGAGGAAGGGATACTTGAGGCCGATGTCTGAGAACATGGACACTGTGTGGACCGCGTTCAGGTGTGCCACATCTGCACGTTCTCTGGTATTTACCTATGATTTGGTTGAGGAAGGGATACTTGAGGCCGATGTCTGAGAACATGGACACTGTGTGGACCGCGTTCAGGTGTGCCACATCTGCACGTTCTCTGGTATTTACCTATGATTTGGTTGAGGAAGGGATACTTGAGGCCGATGTCTGAGAACATGGACACTGTGTGGACCGCGTTCAGGTGTGCCACATCTGCACGTTCTCTGGTATTTACCTATGATTTGGTTGAGGAAGGGATACTTGAGGCCGATGTCTGAGAACATGGACACTGTGTGGACCGCGTTCAGGTGTGCCACATCTGCTCCGTTCTCTGGTATTTCCTGGAATTAATAAAAACGTATTACTTAGCAAGAGTAGAAAAAATATTAAAAAAACCGACTTCCAAAGATTTTTTTTCGACATGACATCCGACACGGTTTTTTAATTTTTTTTTAATTATTTTAAGCTTTTTAGTGCAAGTAGTCATTGCTTGATACCTAAAATATCAATTCACCATCAGAAATTCTTGAATCTTCACGGCTTAGGAGTTCAGTACCTTGCAGCATCAGCATTGAGGAGTTGGGATCCGAAGTTCAATGGTATAGTCTACGCTTGGCATCAAAAATAATATTCCATCATCCGCAGTTCCTGAATCACTATAATTTAGGAGTGCTGTACCCTACATCATCAGGGCTGAGGAGTTGGGACTTGGAGTTCAAGTATAAAGTCGTTGCTTGGTACCTACAACATTAATTCACTATGAACACTTCCTGAATCTTGGTAACTGGCGGGCAGTAACCATGCAGCATCAGGATTGAGGAGTTGGATCCAGAAATTTAAATGGGACCACCATCTTTACATCCTCTGTTGATCAAAAAAAATTGGCCAAACCCTTCTCACTCTGAGAGGAGACCCGTGCTCTGTAGTGAGCCGGCGATGGGTTGATCATGATGATGAATCTCGTAACTGACCTGTATGTGAGAATTGACCAGGAACTCATTGCGTCCTCTGTACCCCCAGTTCGTGATATCCTCACTCTCTGCCACCGTCCAGTGAGGGGGCTCACCATCCGCGTGGTACCACACCCACACTGAACCATCCACCTCGTTGCAGTGGTAGGTCTTGATGGATATACCCTTGGGCACTGGAAGAGATAATCATATTGTTCAAAAAACCAGCCAAGTGCGAGTTAGACTCGCGCAATGAGGGTTCCGTACTACAATCGTATTTTACCGACATTTTGCACGATAAATCAAAAACTATTATGTCTAAAAATAAATAAAAATCTGTTTTGGAATGTACAAGTAAATGCATTTCATATGATACCCCACTTGGGAAAGTAATCTTACTTTGAAAGTTGAAAATAGCGATATTTGTTCATGAACACATTTCAATTTTTTTTTCTTGTGATGTAACCACAAATTTACGGTTTTCAGATTTTTCTCCTAATGTCTGCTATAAGACCTACCTACCTGCCAAACTTAATGATTCTAGGTCAACTGGAAGTACCCTGTAGGTTTCTTGACAGACCGACAGACAACAAAGTGATCCTATAAGGGTTCCGTTTTTCCTTTTGAGGTACGGAACCCTAAAAAGATATAAGCATTTAAATATTTTTGATTAGACAGACTGGCAATAAGTATAGCATTTTGACGTCACACCTTACTAACTAATGCCATAGTAGCTTCGTGCCGTTTTATACAAATTTTCGTTTTGCGAGAAAGAGATAGAAGACCCTCAAACTCCAAAATTAAAATACACGTAAGTTTGTGAATCTTTGTTGGATTTAAAAAAAAATTTCAGCGTACCTACGTCATTATTTTTATCCTAGTTTATAATAAAGTAATAAATATTTATCAAATTCAAAAGTAGGAAAATACCCAATTGTCAGTAATTTAATATTCTAAATGTATCTTTGTTTTTAAATAAAAATAAATGAATAAAAAAATCCATCTAGGAGTTCCGTTCTTCATCTCCCAAGATAACGAATGATTAAGGGTAGGGGTCAAAAGTAGATGTAAAGTATAAGGGTCGGAGACAGGGGTCAAGTTTAGAGATCAGGGATCATAACTCTCATCCATTGAGGAGTTCCGTTCTCCATCTCCCAAGATGAAGAAGGATCAGAACACAAACCTGTGTCCATGCCCGGTATGCTCACGCAGACGCCATCTTGGAACCGCCACTGGTGGAAGGGGCACTGGATACAGTCGCCGCACACCGAGCCGCCCATGGCCAGGTTGGCGCCCAGGTGTGGGCAGTACGCGTCCACTATACGAGCTTTGCCATCCTCTCCTCTATACACGCAGAGGTTTAGACCTGGAAACAAGAGGATTTTTTTTATTTTTTTTATTTTATTCAGATACAAGTTAGCCCTTGACTGCAATCTCACCTGGTGGTAAGTGATGATGCAGTCTAAGATGATAGCGGGCTAACCTGGAAGGGGTATGGCAGTTTTGATTAAACCCATACCCCTTTGGTTTCTACACGGCATCGTACCGGAACGCTAAATCGCTTGGCGGCACGGCTTTGCCGGTAGGGTGGTAACTAGCCACGGCCGAAGCCTCCCACCAGACCAGACCAGAAATTTAGAAATTATAAAATTCCAAACCCCTGCCGGGAATCGAACCCGGGACCTCCCACTATTAAGACCACAGCGCTCACCACTGCGCCAGGGAGGTCGTCAACTAGCGTTTATTCGCAACTAGCGACTCTCCCCGGCTTTACACGGGTAAAATGTAGAACCTAATGCCACAGTTCACCACAGTTAAGGAACTTGTAACCACAGACCACCACCTATAGACGAATAATACGCCTAAGACGCCTTTGTCAACCTCCCTGGCGCAGTGGTGATGTGGTCTTATTAGTGGGAAGTAGAAGGGAAGAAATATTGCTATATTCAACTTTCAAAGTAAGATTACTATATCAATAGTAATCTTACTTTGAAAGTTGAATATAGCAATATTTATTCATGAACACATTTTAATTTTTTTCTTGTGATGTAACCACAAATTTACGGTTTTCAGATTTTCCCCTAATGACTGCTATAAGACCTACCTATCTGCCAAATTTCATGATTTTAGGTCAATGGGAAGTACCCTATAGGTTTCTTGACAGACAACAAAGTGATCCTATAAGGATTCCGTTTTTCCGTTTGAGGTACAGAACCCTAAAAAGTGGTCTCAACTCTTACCCAAAGCATCAACGGGAACCACGTCTGCAACCCCCAAGTCCTGACTCTCCACCAGGGAGAACCATCCGTTAGGATATGGAGGGGGCAGCTTGTTGCCGAACTTGCGGTTGTTCTGAGCCCTGATGATGTGCAGGGCTCGGTCCTTCTTCGGCAGGTGGTTGTAGCCTATTTCTGACAGCTCCTGAAAAAATACAAACCGGCCAAGTGCGAGTCAGACTCGCGCACCGAGGGTTCCGTAGTACAGTCGTATTTTTACGACATTTTGCTCGATAATTCAAAAACTATGATGCATAAAAATAAATAAAAATCTGTTTTAGAATGCACAAGTGAAGACCTTTCATATGATACCCCACTTGATATAGTTGTATTACTTCGAAAATTGAAAATACTAAGTATTAGTTCATGACCACAATTTAATTTTTTTTGTGTGATGTAACCACAAATTCACAGTTTTTAGATTTTTACCCGAATGTCTGCTATAAGATCTACCTACCTGCCAAATTTCATGATTCTAGGTCAACGGGAAGTACCCTGTAAGTTTCTTGACAGACAGACAACAAAGTGATCCTATAAGGGTTCCGTTTTTCCTTTTGAGGTACGGAACCCTAAAAGCCGGGCAAGTGCGAATACAGTATTTGACAACTAGTCAAATCAGTAACTTTTAATAAGTAACAATTATAAACAACAATTTCAAATTTCAGGTCGATAGCTTTAATAGCTACTGAAATAATCGACTGTGACAGACAGACGGACAGACGCACCATAAGGGCTCCATTTTCACCATTTCATTAGGGAACTCTAAAAACTCACCTTTTTATACAGCACTGGGCTCCAATAAGATTTATACAGAATAAATAAAAGAAGAATCATCAATGCACTCAGAAGAATTACTTTATAGTGACTACAGATAAACACTAGTCACTAAACATATTAGCTTTGTTAATTGTAACTAATATTCTCCTTTCCCCTCCAACTAAGCGAAAAGCTTGTGCTAGGAGTAGGTACGACAATAGTGCAACGGGTGGTTTGAACCGGCAACCTTTCGGAATTCAGTACACTCCTTAACCGTTGAGGTATTGAAATATGACCAAATATGACGATAATAAGGGCGTTTGTGCACTCATCCGATCCGTGACGGTTTGACGGATCCGTGAAAAAAATACGAATTGAATGTATGTATTTGTATGACGAATACGAATCGAATACGGATAAGTGTAAAAACTAGTGTAGGCTAGTCGGGTAAAAACTCACCTTTTTATAAAGCACGGGACTCCAATAAGACTTGTACAGAATAAATAAAAGAAGAATCATAACTGCACTCAGAAGAATAACTTTATAGTAACTACAGATAACCACTAAACATATTTTGATTAGGTTTATCGCGAAGTTCGTATAAAATGATACGTCAAAGTTTGGTTTCGTGTCATGACAGCGTAGTTCGTTCTGCAAATTGTATTCGGTCGCCATCTTGGAATTCCGAATGTTTTACCTGAAACAAGGATAAAAGTTTTATTTGACAGTTGGTTGGAGGCTTCCGTCGTGGCTAGTTACCATGCCGCGTAGGATCCAATTAGTAGTACTTATTGATTTGAACCGTGATAGGACATCCGCCTCCTTTTTAGGGTTCCGTAGCTAAATGGCAAAAACGGAACCCTTATAGATTCATGTCTGTCTGTCTGTCTGTCTGTCCGTCCGTATGTCACAGCCACTTTTTTCCGAAACTATAAGAGCTATCCTGTTGAAACTTGGTAAGTAGATGTATTCTGTGAACCGCATTAAGATTTTCCCACAAAAGTAGAAAAAAAACCGGACAAGTGCGAATCAGACTCGCGCACTGAGGGTTCGGTACCTACTACAACCGTATTTTATCGACATTTTGCACCATAAATCAAAAACTACTTACTAGATCACATTTAAACCAATTTTAGGTGGAAGTTTGCATGGTAGCGCTTATAGTTTCGAAAAAAAGTGGCTGTGACATACGGACGGACAGACAGACAGACAAACATGACGAATCTATAAGGGTTCCGTTTTTTGCCATTCGGCTACGGAACCCTAAAAAGGTACCCTTATAGGATCACTTCGTTGTATGTCTGTCTGTATGTCCGTCTGTTGTATCTGTCAAGAAAACCAACAGTTTTTATAATTTTACTAGCTGATGCCCGCGACTTTCTTTCGCGTGGATTTACATTTTTCAAAATCCCGCGGGAACTCTTTGATTTTCCGGGATAAAAGTGGCCTATGTGCTAATCCAGGGTATAATCTATTTCCATTCCAAATTTCAGCCAAATCCGTGCAGTAGTTTTTGCGTGATTGAGTAACAAACATCCAAACATCCAAACATCCACACTTTCACATTTATAATATTAGTAGGATATAGTGTTTTTATCTACACGTCAAAGAAATTACTAAATAATTTTTAAATGCATATCTAAAATTGCGCAGCAGGATTCGAACCTGCGTCTTCTGGGTTCGCGCCCGACGCCTTGACCGGTGGGCCACGGTTTCGCTTACTGCCAGTGACGAGAATTCTAATTTCGTCACTGGCAGTAAGTGAAAATTTCTAAAAAAATACGCAGCGAAACTTTCAGCTTTTATAAAATAAGGAAGGTCTGGCACGCACTGGCTCTCTGTCTATTAGCGGAGTCAGCGTGTATTGTTATTACGGAAACCCCGCAATACGTAGGTATTTACCTACTTCATATTATTTCTTAGAATTTCATGCCAATTTCTACGAATGCCTAGTAATGCAATTAACTATTTTATAGGTATCGAGTTCTAGGCGCCTTTCCTGGAACAACTTACATGACCTGAATAACATAATAATATGTGCATTTTTAAAACACGTGTTTTATAAACACTAGCTTATGCCCGCGACTTTGTCCGCGTGGAATTAGGATTTTCAAAAATCCCGGGGGAACTTTTTGATTTTCCGGGATAAAAATAGCCTATGTCACTCTCCAGGTCTTTAACTGTACCTATTCAAAAAATCACGTCAATCCGTTGCACCGTTGCGACGTGATTGAAGGACAAACCAACAAACCAATAAACCAACAAAGAAACAAACTTTCGCATTTACAATAAGGATAAGGGTTTTTAAAAAATCCCGTGGGAACTCTTTGATTTTCCGGGATAAAAAGTAGCCTAAAAAATCACGTCAATCTGTTGCACCGTTGCGACATGATTGAAGGACAAACCAATAGGCAAATTGCTTCGTACGTATCCGTGGAACTACGTACGAGCCCCAATCAATCCCCGTAAAATCTGAAAACCGTGAATTTGTGGTTACATCACAAGAAAAAAAAAAATGTGTTCATGAACAGATATTGCTATTTTCTACTTTCAAAGTAGGTAAGATTGCTATACCAAGTGGGGTATCATATGAAAGGGCTTCACCTGTACATTCTAAAACAGACTTTTATTTATTTTTATACATTATAGTTTTTGAATTATCGTGCAAAATGTCGAAAAAATACGACCGGATTACGGAACCCTCGTTGCGCGAGCCTGATTCGCACTTGGCCGGTTTTTTTCCCACTCTGTATATCTAAAGTTATTGAAAAGTTAGAGGTGCATGCCCGGGATCGAACCCCTAGCACAAATAAATAAATAAATAAAATAAAATAAAAACCTTTTTTATTTTTACAAGTACTTACGAATAGTTGGATGCATCTACCACTGGTTCGGAATGCCTTTCCTACCGAGAAGAACCAGCAAGAAACTCGGCGGTTGCTCTTTTCAAATATTTGATATAGGTACACACACACAGGCGGCCCAAGCGGCTATCACAGCTCGCTCGTCACATAAAATAACCGGCCAAGTGCAAGTCAGACCCGTGCCCCGAGGGTTCCATACTACAGTCGTATTTTTTTGACATTTTAGTTAGACGATAAATCAAAACAATCTAAATATATAAAAGAGAAATACCACTCACTCACTGACTGGCTGACTGACTGACTGACTAATCACGAAGCCTCCAGGTAAGAAACGGTTTTGAAAAATTCCTCCCGGTTTTGAAAAAAGGGTGCGAAAGGGGGGGTCGAATGTTGTATGAAAGTCCTATGTTTTTGTGAGTTAGAGACGTGAAAATCGACATTTAGGTTATTAGCTTTAAATAATAAAAATCTGTATAATTCAATTTAATAATCAAAAAATATAATTCAAATTCCCCCCTTAAGGGTGGTAAAATAGGGGGGCAATGTTTTTATAGAAAAGTTTTAACAATTGTTATTTTTACTTGAAATTTAAAATGTAGGCTATTTCTGGAGGGTAGGTATCAGAAAGGATCTAACTAAATTCCCCCCCCCCCCCCCTAAGGGAGTAAAATGGGGGTGGAAGGGTTATATGAAAATCCTACGTTTTTGAAGTTAGAGATATGAAAGTTGGCATTCAGGCATTCTGGGTTCCGTGTCTTAAGGTGAGACTGAGTGAGTAGGTAAGTGAGTACGCAGACGAAGTCGCGGGCATCTGCTAGTATAGCATAAAAATCTGTTTTAGAATGTACAGGTAAAGCCCTTTCATATGATACCCCACTTGGTATACTGATCTTATTTTGAAAGTTGAAAATACTAATTAAGTATTTGTATTTTGTACCAATCCGCACATGGTCAGCGTGGTAGACTATGGCCAAAACCCTTCTCACTCTGAGAGGAGACCCGTGCTCTGTAGTGAGCCAGTGTTGGGTTGATTGTAATGATGTTTTATTTATTTGTCACAGAACCGCCCACAGAATTACACACTTAAAATTATGTAAAACTAGATGATGCCCGCGACTTCATCCGCGTGGATTTAGGTTTTTAAAAATCCCGTGGGAACTCTTTAATTTTCCGGGATCAAAAGTAGCCTATGTCCTTCCCCGGGATGTAAGCTATCTCTGTACCGAATTTCGTCAAAATTGGTGAAACGGTTGAGCCGTGAAAAGCTAGCAGACAGACAGACAGACAGACAGGCAGACAGACAGACAGACACACTTTCGCACTTATAACATTAAGTATGGATGTTATCGAGTTTTACAGGTCTCGTGTAACTCAACTTACGGACAGTCACAACGAGCTCTAAACAAAACAAGTCGTACATTAAAATAACCTAACCTAAACATGAAAAACCGGCCAAGTGCGTGTCAGGCTCGCGCAATGAGGGTTCCGTACTACAGTCGTATTTTTTCGACATTTTGCACGATAGTTCAAAAACTATGATGCATAAAAATAAATAAAAATCTGTTTAAAATGCACAAATGAAGACTTCTCATATGATACCTCACTTGATATAGTTATCTTACTTAGAAAATTGAAAATACAAATTATTAGTTCATGAACACAATTTAATTTATTTTTGTGTGATGTAAGCCTAAATTCACGGTTTTCAGATTTTTCCCCAAACGTCAGCTATAAGATCTACCTGCCTGCCAAATTTCATGATTCTAGGTCAACGGGAAGTACCCTGTAGGTTTCTTAACAGACAGATAGACAGACAGACAACAAAGTGATCCTATCAGGGTTCCGTTTTTCCTTTTGAGGTACTGTTGGCAACACCACGTTTCAAGTCCGGTGTTGGTTGCTACGTCTGCGGTCGTGACGTCACGCCCCTCCGCCGCGCCGCGCCGCCGAGGCGACAAGAGGCGACCGGCGACGCGGGACGACACTTTCAGTTTAGAATCCAAGCAAGCAACAGTTGAATGAATATACGGGTTGATTTAGTAATTTGAGAGTTTAATTGTTAACATCAGAAGTGTGTAGTAACTTACGCTAGGGGGGAAAACGGTTGGAATGCAAACGTGCTCGTCCACCTGGAATTCTTCAAGTGCCGCCTCCAAGGAAACGTAATAAGGTATCTTGTAAAGATACCGAGACTGTGAGTACTTTGGACAATATTATACTTAACGTTGACCTTTTGAAACACGATGTAAATGCTTGGTTTAATATTATAAGCCTTACGCTCAAACTTTCGTATAGGCAGATGAGATAATTCGTTACTAAACTCTAAATACGTTGAAAGGATCAGCTAAAAGTCTGGCACGATTTATTTGCGTACAGGCTATACGTGGGCCTTGTAGAAATAAAGTAATTGGAAAGCGAAATTGTTTGATTAGTTGACAATTCGAGGGAATATGTTTAAACTTTTAAAATAAATAGTTGATAAAAACTGTTAGTGCTCAGTTTATTCGAATTTAATTTAGAATTAAAAGGTAAAATGCGCTGTTTGTTTCAATGTTTTGACCAAGACATAATTTCTAGTGGCATCAGTGATTATGCGTCTTTAGAAGCTAGTAATTTAAAAACGTGTAATGAATAAGCTAGTTATTTACATAGCAGTTGTTGTACGCAAAATGTTAAACAATTAGTGGGTAGTTTACATGACGAACAATTTAAAATGAGTAGTGATTGGGGTATACCGTCGGTTAGTCAAAATTTACTAGTGAATTTAAACGTGCCAAAACATCTCGGTCATTCAAATGTTAGCTCAGATATTAATCATCATAGCCAAACATATATTCTGTGGACAAACCCAAACTCGTAGGGACATAAATGTTACATAATATTATGTGAGGTACTCGTAAAAATGTGTATATTTCCGATACATGTCGCGAGACATCTATGGGTACCGGAAGTAGTTGTTCACTTGCATCAGGATCGTTAGTAAAGAAATTTCAGTTTAAAGACATTTATTTCTCAATAAAGAGCACAACAGTTCACTTATGTATGGAGATTACAGCCATTTACATTTACAGTGGTAGGTACTTACCTACGTACACGGTATCTATGACCTATGTGTTGTAACGTTGTACAAGAACGTTGCATGTATTTAATAAAAATTCGGCGCCTAACCGAATATTAGCAGAAATATCGCACACGTACGACTGCAATCGTGTTACTTCGTGTTTCAACGAATGAGTTCCGCGTGCAGCCGCTAGAAGCGAGAGGGCGACACTGCCGCGCTGCGCCCGCGCATATATTTTACTAAGATCAGTCTAGAATCTTTTCGAAAAGTGACAGGAAGCGAATTGTTCCTCGGAAGTGTTCCTTATGATAGTTTCCGTATTCCTGGAACTATTATTAACAGTTTTAGTGACCTACGTGGATTTGTAACCCGTGTATAAACGGGTAAGTACTGGAAAATCGCCGTAGGATAGTTTTATTTCTTAAAATTGTAGCCGACCCTCGCGTCATTGCATAACCTTGCTTTGTTCATTAGTAGATTATAATTTTGCTTACCTAGTTTACTGTATTATTAGCCAATAGATGCTAATTGCCTTCTGCAATTAGTGTCGTGCGAGTAAATTCCTTTGTTTTTAAAAATGTTAACGTAGTCTCACACCTTCCTTCCCTTGTAACTCCGTCTGATTGTGACAACGCATACTATCATTACGCTGTGCTTTCCGCTTGCTGTGCCGCGTGGTCACGATCAGAAGCGTAGTGAGAGACCTTGCTCAGCCACTGGAATGTGCGTTCCAGGTTCTGGATCCTGCTTGGATTTTCACGGCACTTCTTCGTGCTTCTTCGTGCTTCTTCGTGCACCTTGGATCCCGCTGCCGCTGCCTACGCCAGGCGCATCACGTGGCACCCTCTTCCGGCGCTACGGAACTCCCTGCACCTGGCCAGCGGTCTGCCTCCGTACACCTCGTCGAGCGCGCATTCCCCTTCCCTGAAGACCATCTCGCCGGACTCCCGCTACCTCTGGGACGTTACCGCACGGCGAAACAGGGAAGTACAGCCTACTGCAAGTTTAGTGATTGTAGTGACGCCAGCACGCTAACTCACGACCCTACTTATCTAAATAAATTCTCGTGTTGACTTGTGGGTTTTATTCCTCGCCACTAACAAACCCCCGCGTCACACTGGCGCCTCAACTGGTAAGTAGGGTCATTATAATCCTAAGCTTGTAGTAGTGTTAATTTGGTGTGTGTGCTTGTTTTAGTTTAATTGTAAAACGTTTTAATTTTTATTTTTGGTTGACTGCAACTAAGGTGTTCGACGTACATAGATACCTATTGTAAACCTTGTTAAAGGGCATCACTCACTAAAGAGCAATCTTACATAAGCTATTTTTATAAATTTTATTGTTTTCAATTTTTATTAATTGTTGTTGTTCACATTAACTGTATATTATTATTATTATTGACCGTAGCGAGTACCGTTAGGGAAAAAAAATCTTATAAACGTCTCACACATTAGTTGCAATTTTCGTTTTATTTTTGTTGCTGCTTTGACATGTTGCACTGGTTGATTTAGTCTCATCAATCAATCAATCATTCACCAATCACTCAATCATTTCATGGTATTACTTCACGCTTTAAAGAATAAACAACCAAAACGTTATTTAGTTAATTTTAATTGTAACAGACGGAGATTTCAGTTAGTTTTTGGTGCGATTATTCAGTACTTACCCAGCGTTTATTTTTTTTAATTGTTGAATTATTTTAAATTTAACCAACAATGGCTTACGAGGTCAAATTTATGTCACTTCAAAAAGTGGAACTTGAGTATGAAGTCGCTATTCGAGGTGAAACTCCAGCTTCCACTGTTCAAGAGCTGAGGAAACAGATAGCTAAATGCGGTCCACTATACCCTTCTGAGGATATTTTAACTAGTCCCTTTGAACCTTCTGTAGATATAGATGGCGTATTTGATGCTCTCGAGAAGGTCGAACAAACAATTTCGTCTGCTTCGGACAGAAGTGCACTATTGCGAACTCAAAACTTACTAAACCATGTATATCATCGACTTCACCGTATTCCGTGCTCTGATAAAATAAAACAGGACTACGATGAATGTGTCTCCTTGTATAAAACACATGCAATGAAACTTAGCACGCTCTTAGACAATGCTACAGATCCCCTAGCCATTGCGAGTAGTAGTTCTGCGAATCCTACAACATCTACAACGCCACTCAATGTCAACCTTACTTGCGACGGAAACAACTCTAATTTGTTTTCTAAATTAAAATTTGATGGCAAATCTTGCGTAAGGACTTTTATCCAACGTGCTAACGAATTTTGCCAAGCAAAAAATATAGATTCTGGCAAAATTTTAAAAAATGCTACCGAAATATTTACCGGCAATGCTATTCATTGGTACCGAGGTATTAAGGAATATGTACATACTTGGGAGGAACTTGTTGTCTTACTAAAGAAGGATTTTAGTGAACCGGATTACGATTACAAATTGAAAGAGGAAATTAAATCACGTACGCAAGGTGAAAAGGAAAACATAGTCATCTACCTTTCAATTATGTCTGGGCTTTTCTCACGACTTAATAAAGAACCTTCAGAAGAGGACAAATTGGAAATACTTCTTCATAACATTCGACCTTTTTACGCGAATGCATTGTCCTCTGCTTCGTCCGTTAAATCCATTGATGAGTTGAGAACGCTCTGTCGGAATCACGAAGCTATACATTCCCGATTTTCTCAATTCAAAGAACCTCCAAAACTCACATCTGATACACTAGCACCAGATTTTGCTTATTCTAGTGGTAAAGTTAACCCTAACCCTACGCCAAAATTCAGTAACAATAATTTTAAATTTAACAGAAATAATAATGAAAATAACAAATCTTTTCACAATAAACAGAATTCCCCAAATTTTAGTAATTATGTACACGCTGTTGCAACTAACTCTCAAAAGCGAACTCAGTACTGCGTACGCTGTCGCACTGACTCGCATAGTACTAGACTGTGTACTGCAGATAGATCTAAGATATTTTGCTTTATCTGCGGCCTCAAAGACTTTAAATCAAATAATTGTCCAAATTGCTCTAAAAACAAACAACCTGATCCAAAAAACTAGAATCTGAGAATTGTGCGGATAGTAAATTTAATGAAAAGGATTGGAAAAATTGGCTTAGTATTATAAATTTATATTTTAAAACTTACAAAATCCACACAATTCTCGACAAAAATTACAATCATGATGATAGGCCTCATGCATCGATTCAGGTTAATGGTCTTAATCTTTTAGGTCTCTTAGACTCTGGCTCTAGCGTTACTATACTAGGTAACGTTATTCATCATAAACTAGGCAGTCTAGGCCTGCCTCTAATTAATGACGACTGCATTTCGGTCACTTCAGCCGGTGGTCAATGTTTAAAAAGTATCGGTTACATTAACTTGCCTGTTGAATTTGAAGGTCAATTTCACATCTTGAAATCATTTGTTATACCAGAAATCAGAACCAATCTTATTCTAGGTGTTGATTTTTGGCGGAAATTCCAACTTTGCCCTAAATATGTCAGCAGTGTTATTACTACCAATAACAATGTTGATAATAACCCTAAGGCTGATGCTTCACATCAACCTTTCATTCAAAGCTATAGTAACTTGTCTGATTCGGAAAAACTGTTAGCTGATAACATTATGAAGCAGTACGAGGATATTTCATCAGAAACCAAAGGTCTGGGTGTTACTAATATCATCACTCATCATATCGATACTGGAGACTCCCCGCCTATCAGACAACGTTACTATAGAATGTCACCAGCTAAGCAGCGTATTCTATGTGAAGAACTGGACGAAATGCTAAAGTTAGGAGTTGTCGAATCTTGCGAGAGTCCATGGTCTTCACCAGTCCTTCTGACCCCTAAAAAAGACGGTAAGCTTAGGTTTTGTCTCGATAGTCGTAAACTAAATTCTGTTACTAGAAAAGATGCTTATAAATTACCCTATGTATCGGAAATATTAGATAATCTCAAAAACGCTAAATATTTGTCCAGCATCGATTTATCAAAAGCATTTTGGCAAATACCTATAGCAACTGAAGATCGAGACAAAACTGCATTTTATGTCCCGGGTCGGGGTACTTTTCGTTTTGTTACCATGCCTTTTGGGTTAACAAACGCCCCTGCCACTCAGCAACGCTTAGTTGATATTTTATTTTACGGTCCCGAGTTTGAAAACTCGGTATTTGTGTTTGTGGATGACATAATAATCGTCTCACCTGATTTTAACACTCATATTTCACTACTAATGAAGGTTTATAAAAAATTACAAATGGCTAACTTAACCATAAATTTATCAAAATCGGTTTTCTTTAGAAGCGAACTTAAATATTTAGGCTATATCGTGAACGCTGAAGGATTACACGTGGACCCTGGGAAAGTTGACGCGATCCTTAATTTTAAAACTCCCACTAATAAAAAGGAAGTTAAAAGATTCCTAGGTACAGCTTCCTGGTACCGAAGATTCGTACCTAACTTCAGTACAATCGCTGGACCACTGAACCAATTGACGTCTACAGGTAAAAAAGCTAAACCTTTTATCTGGTCTAAGGAAGCTGATGAATCTTTTAACAAACTTAAGGAATGCTTAATTTCTGCTCCTATTTTGGCTTGTCCTGACTACAGCCTGCCATTTGAAATCCATACTGATGCTAGCGACTGCGGAATAGGTGCGTTGTTAACTCAAACTATTGACGGCATTGAACATCCTATTGCATATATGAGCAGATCACTGACGGTTCCAGAGCGAAACTATAGTATCACGGAAAGGGAGGCACTTGCAGTCTTAGTGGCTTTGGAACATTGGCGATGCTATATCGACAATGGTCTCAAGTTCACGGTGTACACTGATCACTCCGCACTCAAGTGGTTCCTTAACCTTAACAATCCTACTGGACGTCTAGCTCGCTGGGGCATCCGCTTGTCTTGCTTTAATTTTGAAATTAAACACCGTCGTGGCGCAGACAACATTATTCCCGACGCCCTCTCTCGCGCATGTCCCGTAGCTGCTTTAGACGCGACTTTAGATACGTCATCTAGTAGCTGTAGTAGTTCAGACCAATGGTACTTAAACATTTACCATGGCTGCCAAAATTCACCAACCTCCTTTCCAAATTACATCGTTAAAAATAACAAATTGTACCGCCTTATGCGAAATAAATGCGCCTTATTACAGGAATTTGAATGGAAGGAAGTGATACCTAAAGAAAAACGCGAACTGATTCTTACAGAATGTCATTCAGAGCCTACGGCTGGTCATTTTGGCGTTTTCAAAACTTACAAGCGCTTAACGCTACGCTATTATTGGCCCAATATGCACGCTGATGTAGTGAACTTTATTTCCAACTGTGATACCTGCCTATCCTATAAAACTCCTACTCACGGTACTATGGGACAGATGGGTAGACCGAAGGAAGTCTCGCGACCTTTCCAAATGATCTCTATAGATTTTGTAGGTCCCTTGCCCACTAGTCGAAAGCAGCATAGCTATCTTTTAGTAGTAGTCTGTTGTTTCTCGAAATATACTATGCTGTTTCCACTACGACGCGCTAACACAGAATCTGTTATTCGAGTGCTAGAGGACAACGTGTTTCTAGTCCACGGAATTCCTCAATCTATCGTCCTGGATAACGGAACTTATTTTTGCAGTAAAGACCTGGATACATTCTTTAAAAAGTATAAAATACCGAACGTATATTTCACACCGAAGTACACGCCGCAAGTCAACACAGTGGAGCGCTATAATAAAACGGTCATTACGAGTATAGCCTCATTTATAGAGAACGATCACAGATCTTGGGACACTAAACTGCCGAAAATACAGTTCGCTATGAACAGTTCTGTGAACGAGTCTACTGGGTATACTCCAAATTTCCTGGTTCATGGGAGAGAACTCGTTTCTTGTGGTTCTCATTACCTAAACTCCGATATAGGTGATGAATTTATTTTTCTACCTAGGGATATCTACTGCGAAAATCTGGGCCACCTCGCTATTATATTTAACGAAGTTCAAAAATCATTATATCACGCTCATGCAAAAAATATGTCGAACTATAATTTACGTAGGAAGCCTTTCGAATTTGAAGTAGGAGACGTTGTCTTTAAGAAAACCTATGTTTTATCTGATAAAGATAAGTTTTTTAGCAAAAAGTTGGCACCTAAATATATAAAGTGTCGCGTTATAGAAAAACGTTCGCCACTCGTTTATATTTTAGAGGATATGTCAGGAAATAAGTTAGGTACATGGCATATAAAAGACCTTAAACCTGTATCTTCTCACTATAAATTTTAAATTAACCTTAACCTAGAATAACTATTACATTAGATCAATTTAACTTAAATTCATATCATAATATATATAATTACCGTTAATATAATTTTCAACTTACGCTACGAATAATTATACTTATTTAACTCGATCCCTCGTGTTGATTTACCATCTTGTGGCTAAGTTCGTACGAGAGTTATTGGTTTCTGTACAACCATAAACTCATTTTATTAGGATGCGTCAGTAATTTTGAAGAATAATTACTGTTGCTTTTATTGAATGCGTGATGTATGTAAGAGTATGGATGGGATTATGATAGTGTGTAAGTACGAGCGTTTTCAGGCCTTAGCGAATTTTATCTGATAGGGATAAAATTCTTCGCCAGGCGAGGGGGATATGTAACGTTGTACAAGAACGTTGCATGTATTTAATAAAAATTCGGCGCCTAACCGAATATTAGCAGAAATATCGCACACGTACGACTGCAATCGTGTTACTTCGTGTTTCAACGAATGAGTTCCGCGTGCAGCCGCTAGAAGCGAGAGGGCGACACTGCCGCGCTGCGCCCGCGCATATATTTTACTAAGATCAGTCTAGAATCTTTTCGAAAAGTGACAGGAAGCGAATTGTTCCTCGGAAGTGTTCCTTATGATAGTTTCCGTATTCCTGGAACTATTATTAACAGTTTTAGTGACCTACGTGGATTTGTAACCCGTGTATAAACGGGTAAGTACTGGAAAATCGCCGTAGGATAGTTTTATTTCTTAAAATTGTAGCCGACCCTCGCGTCATTGCATAACCTTGCTTTGTTCATTAGTAGATTATAATTTTGCTTACCTAGTTTACTGTATTATTAGCCAATAGATGCTAATTGCCTTCTGCAATTAGTGTCGTGCGAGTAAATTCCTTTGTTTTTAAAAATGTTAACGTAGTCTCACACCTTCCTTCCCTTGTAACTCCGTCTGATTGTGACAACGCATACTATCATTACGCTGTGCTTTCCGCTTGCTGTGCCGCGTGGTCACGATCAGAAGCGTAGTGAGAGACCTTGCTCAGCCACTGGAATGTGCGTTCCAGGTTCTGGATCCTGCTTGGATTTTCACGGCACTTCTTCGTGCTTCTTCGTGCTTCTTCGTGCACCTTGGATCCCGCTGCCGCTGCCTACGCCAGGCGCATCACGTGGCACCCTCTTCCGGCGCTACGGAACTCCCTGCACCTGGCCAGCGGTCTGCCTCCGTACACCTCGTCGAGCGCGCATTCCCCTTCCCTGAAGACCATCTCGCCGGACTCCCGCTACCTCTGGGACGTTACCGCACGGCGAAACAGGGAAGTACAGCCTACTGCAAGTTTAGTGATTGTAGTGACGCCAGCACGCTAACTCACGACCCTACTTATCTAAATAAATTCTCGTGTTGACTTGTGGGTTTTATTCCTCGCCACTAAAAAACCCCCTCG
This sequence comes from Maniola hyperantus, assembly GCF_902806685.2. Classification (NCBI taxonomy): domain Eukaryota; kingdom Metazoa; phylum Arthropoda; class Insecta; order Lepidoptera; family Nymphalidae; genus Maniola; species Maniola hyperantus. The sequence goes on from NC_048563.1 coordinate 5,231,059, forward strand.
TCACAGTGTAACGATTTAGTGCTTTTTGTCTATATTAATGTTTGAAGCAATAATTGTGTGAGTGGGTATTAGATAAAAATAAAATAATAATAATTTAGTGGGACAGTAGAACGTTCATAAGTTTACAGTGCTAGTTTTTAGGGAAGGGTCACATTGATGTACCTATACATTCAGGGTTTTCGTAAATGTTCGATCATTTGCTTATAAAAAAAAAGAGGTTGTGGTTTATTATTCGCTCCTTCAACTTATTTCGTTCTAATTTTGGGTAGTCGCAGTTTGTTGTGTTTTAGTAAACAATGTCATAAAGTGTTTGAGTCAAAGCATAATTTGGGAGTGTATGTCCTCTGTTATTATTTTCCTGATGAGAATACAGTCGTAGGCTCGTACAACTGACTTAAGGGCTTATTACACCAACTTGAAATAGGACGTCCTAGGTCCTAATTAGGGTTGGAAAGTGAAAGTATAATCGCATTTAGCAAGTTAGGATCGTAGAAAGTATGCTAGCTAGGACGAAAGTAAAGTTGCTAACTTAGTCATTCAGCATCCTAGGTAGGAAAGGATTAAGGAAGGTGTAATAGCATTGTTACATTTAGAATTTCCGTATCTTTACACAGTTTATTGGTGGGTGTTAAATAGAATAAATAGTATGATGCTTTGATTTTATTATGAAGAATCTGAAAATTTTAGACATAGGGTTTCGCGGGGGTTACCAAATTTCGAGAACGTACTCTCTAGAGTCTAGAGTATTACAAGGGTTCTAAGTAAAATTGCAAAAACAAAAGTAACCAAAAATAAAATGTTACCATTTGCGTTGATTCAATTGCGTTAAGTGAACTGATTCTTACGTCATAGGTTCAGTAGGATTTGGTACGGTATAAAAACTTACTTGGACGGAATACAGAGTGATCCGATTCAGTTTACTCCTGAGAAGAGTACTGGTACCTCTGAACGCATTTTAGCTATTTTGTTTCAAACAGAGAACCGTTTTGTACACAGAAACTAGTAGAGTAGATTAAACTAGTACGAAGTTAAAAGGGTTGTACATTATTTGTTCAAGTAAACACATAGACTATTATGAAAGTAATATATCTCTTTAGAGTTAAAACTATTGCAAATAGCCGTTAACTTCAAGCTTCGTTGCCGCTACTTGTTAGGTGCCTGCTTCAAAAATTATTACGGGTCGTAGTGCTGTCAGATAAAACAATAACAGTGAAGCTATTTCATTTAATACAAAGTTATTGTACGTGATCAATAATAATAATAATAAATGGAATATTTAAAATAACTATGATTTGGTGGTTAATATTCGAAATCATTATTAAGGACCTTTTGGGGTAAAAGCTGTCACATATGCGTGGATTGAAGAAGATATCTTTGGATATCTAGGCGGCTATTATTAGCTCAGAAAATCTGATTTAAAAGATTGCACAGGGAGGGAAGTCGAATGCAACATTTTGTTGCTCTCGACCGCAATTCTGTGCTATAATCAGGAGGGGCCGAAAATAGTAAATAAGTAGTGATATAAAGCTTTATTGCAACAAAACATAGTACATGCTTAAAAATAATAATAATAATTAGTTACTGGTAGTGAAAGCGTTGTTAATTTAAGGAGCAATGAAATATATTTAAAAAAAAAAGCCTTAGATTTGGCAGTGGTATGCGGTTGGGTACTCATAATTCATGACTCATATTTTCTTAGCCTAGTAAAATTATAATAATTTGAGGCAGCTTTTAGTGTAAAATTAATATGCGTGTATATGGAATATGAAATAACCAATTATTATTGGTTCGTATTGGAGTTATTTGTGAATTAAAATAGTGACTGGGTTATTAGATTATTTTGTGACCAACCCTGGTATCGTAATTAATAATGCAGTGAACTAGTGGAATTATGAATATACCAGCAGTTAAGATAATGATTAATTTGAAGTAATAGTTTGGTGTGATAATAATAATAATTGTTTGAAGCTAACTTATAGTACCTGCTTTAGAATCAAATAATCCGTTTAATAAGGAAGCATTGATGACTTTTGTTTAAAGTTAAAAATATAGCGGACAGTGAGATGCTTATGAGGTAAAATAGCTTTTATTCTGGGGGTTTCGTGAAAAACTGGCACCGACGATCCCTTGTGTGGATGTGCGGTAGATAAAGCTAGTGTGGCGAATGCATACGCGGGTGAATAGTGTCGGGGCGCTGTATGAGTGCACGACGCTATGACATTCAGTATGTAGATGCGCATAAAGTTGAGAAGGTATAGCTGATATTTGTGATTTAGTAAAGAGATTTGGTCTTGATCGTGAGTGTCAATGCAATGATTCTATAAAGAATTTAAGAATATCAAAAACCGTGTTGGCAAGGTTGCCTTGTGTACTTATACCGGTCGTTGATTGCCAATAAATTAATCATAACTAAAATTATATTTTCTTCTTTACTGCAATCAAAAGTTACCTTTAATAGAAATTAGTTCATGTTCTATAGTAACTAATATTATTATAGAAATTGTGTATAGCAAGATAATTGACACAGCGAGCCGAGATAAAATTTTAGGTTAGCTAATTAGTGGGAATATTGCACCATAGATATAAAATATCACATTGGGATACGAAGCTTGAACTTGGATAAAATATGAAAAGGTTAATTGGGAATATTGTACCATGAATATAAAATATCACATTGGAATACGATACTTGGTCTGAAAGGCGAACTTGGTACGCTTAAGTGAGCGAAATGTTCTTTAAGTGCAAGTGGTCTTTACAAACTTGGTACGTTTAAGTGAGCGAAATGTTCTTTAAACGCAAGTGGTATGAGTTACTATGACAAACCTGGTCTCCTAAGTGTGGCAAAGTCCCTTTAGGTGGGGTTGTTCACCAACTTGGTACGTTTAAGTGAGCGAAATGTTCTTTAAGCGCAAGTGGCATGAGTAACTAAGACAAACCGGGTTTCCTAAGTGTGGCAAAGTCCCTTTAGGTACCCGGGGTTGCCTTGTTGTTGTTTGTTGTTATTGCAGGCTATCGTATGGTTAAGTGATAAGTGATTAAGAATGGACAATATTTTTTAAGAGACCTTGCGAGTATGTAGTGAGGTTATTTGGTTAAGTTCAAGTTGTCGTATGATTTGTTAAGTGATATGTGATAATGAATGGGCAATATTCCTTCTAGATGTGATAATGAAAGGATCCTCACAAGTATATAATGAGATTCAGGTGTTAACGGTTGTGTAATTTGCAGAAGTTTTATCCCGACTCGTGGGGTGCCCGGGGCGGGCACCATGCAGCATGGCCGTGTTGGCAACACCACGTTTCAAGTCCGGTGTTGGTTGCTACGTCTGCGGTCGTGACGTCACGCCCCTCCGCCGCCGCCGCCGAGGCGACAAGAGGCGACCGGCGACGCGGGACGACACTTTCAGTTTAGAATCCAAGCAAGCAACAGTTGAATGAATATACGGGTTGATTTAGTAATTTGAGAGTTTAATTGTTAACAGTACGGAACCCTAAAAACAATAGAATAAAATAAAATTGTATGAACACATTTGAATTTGTTTTCTGTGATGTAACCACAAATTCACGGTTTTCCGATTGTTCCTCTCACGTGTGCTATAAGACCTGCCAACCTGCCAAATTTAATGATTCTAGGTCAACGGCAAAAACCCTGTAGGTTTCTTGACAGACAGACAGACAACAAAGTGATCCTATAAGGGTTCCGTTTTTCCTTTTGAGGTACGGAACCCTAATAATAAAGTAGTGTTTTCAAAGTCAATCTCATTCATGATTCAGTTGAATAAGAAATGTTGTTGTTTCCACACGACGCAAATTAGGTTTTGCGTCACTCGACGAATTTCAAAGTGAGATCTATCATCCAGCATCCATAGACCTCTGTCAAGTAAGGATATGTGATCTAAATCACTACCCATATCTTTTTTAGGGTTCCGTACCTCAAAAGGAAAAACGGAACCCTTATAGGATCACTTTGTTGTCTGTCTGTCTTTTTGTCAAGAAACCTACAGGGTACTTCCCGTTGACCTAGAATCATGAAATTTGGCAGGTAGGTAGATCTTATAGCTGACATTCGGGGAAAAATCTGAAAACCGTGAATTTGTGGTTACATCTCACAAAAAAATTAAATTGTGGTCATGAACTAATAATTTGTATTTTCAATTTTCTAAGTATAAGATAGATTTAGATTTAGACTAGCTTATGCCCGCGACTTCGTCCGCGTGGTCTGTACAATTTTCTAACCCCTATTTTACACCTTTAGGGATTAAATTTTGAAAAATCCTTTCTTAGAGGATGGCTACGTCATAATAGTCATTTGTGGGAATGAGTGTAAAATTTTATAATAAAATTCCACAAGCAATTTTAGACTTGCCTTTACACAAGTTTATAAAATGTGTTAAAAGTATGCTCCTAAAAAAGCATATTATACAGTCGCAGACTATGTAAACGATAAAAAAGCTTAGATTTGACTCGCTCCAGCAATGCACGGGGCTGCAATGGCTTGTATAGTACGGTATAATAACATTGTAAATTGAAAAATTAAAAAGAGCAACCGCCGAGTTTCTTGTTGGTTCTTCTCGGTAGGAACGGCATTCCGAACCAGTGGTAAATTAAAACTACCTGACTATTCATAAGCGCTTGTAAAAAGTTAACATGAATAAAAAAACATTCTATTCTATTCTATTCTATTCTATAGCTATCTGCATGCCGAATTTCAGCGTGATCCGTCCAGTAGTTTGAGCTGTGCGTTGACAGATCAGTCAGTCAGTCAGCCACCTTTTCCTTTTATAAATATACGAGCTGATGCCCGCGACTTTGTCCGCGTGGAATTAGGTTTTTTAAAAATCCCGTAGGAACCCTTTGATTTTCCGGGATAAAAAGTAGCCTATGTCACTCTCCAGGCCTTTATCTATACCCATGCAAAAAATCACGTCAATCCATTGCACTGTTGCGACATGATTGAAGGACAAACCAACAAACAAACACACTTTCGCATTTATAATAAGGGTACTGATTCAAAGATTTTTTTACACACGCCGCAGGGTATCCGCTAGAAGATTATTAGCCATGTTAAATGACTAATATTCCCCTTTCCTCTCCAACTAAGCGTCAGGCTTGTGCTAGGAGTAGGTACGACAATAGTGCAACGGGCGGGGTTTGAACCGTCGACCTTTCGGTTTTCAGTCCACTCCTATACCGGTTGAGCTATTGAGGCTCTATGTAGGCTCTATGTATCTAGTTTATAATATTAGTAAGATAAAATGACATACCAAATTGAAGAATTCACGCACATATCCTTGAAAACTTTAAAATTTTAATAAAAAAAAGGTCCTTCTTTCTTGGACTCTTTAAAAACACTGTGCCTTTTCAAAAAGTTACGCAGTTATGTGTGGTAACGCTAATATTTAATTCATTGATTTCACTGACCCCTACTAATAAAAGCTCGCTGGACTTTCGATTGCCGATGTGTTTTTGGAGCAACTAGATTTGTGCCGTTTTGAGACTTGAATAGAATAGAAAAGAATATATTTATTCAAGTAAACTTTTACAAGTGCTTTTCGTCAACTAGCTTAATTTACCATTAGTTCGGAATGCCGTTCCTACCGAGAAGAACCAGCAAGAAACTCGGCGGTTGCTCTTTTCAAGTGATCAATTTACAATATTATTACACCATACCACTATATATTGTTGTTTTGAAGCAACTTGTTTTTCGCTATTTTGACGCTGATAGCAGATGTGAGCGTGATGTAGCGTCATCATCATCATGCTCAACTCATCGCTGGCTCATTACTAAACACGGGTTTTCTCTCAGAATGAGAAGGGCTTAGGGCATAGTCCGCCACGGTGACCAAGTGCGTATTTGCAGACTTCTCACACCTCTGCGCCCTGCTGGACGGGATCGTTCGTGAGGAAGAGGGTCCGGTATACTACCAGGGCCTCGTTGCTCAGCAAGCTACGGGAGTTCGCGCACCCAGTGGTGCCTCTTGTGCACTCTTGTGCCAGTGCATAAGAAGCGGAACAGCTCGGACCGTGATCGTGGACCAATGGGTGCTTGAGGAAGGATCCGGACCGCGGGGCACGCGAGAATCTGCGTTTTTGGGCACGTCTGCCCCAGAAAGGGGAGAAAGACTAAAAGGGACAAGGAAAGGATAGAAAGAATTTGTAGGTAGTCAAGAAGGCGCCCCGGGAAAGAGCCACCGAGCAAGTACCGAACGGGCGCCCTCCCGCGTTTCGGCCCATATAACCGCGAGGTTGGTGGGGCCATGGGAGGTGGTGGGTTCTCACATATCTGCGAACATTATGGAGAAATCTCAGGCATGCAGGTTTCTTCACGATGTTTTTCTTCACCGTTGAAGCAAGTATCATCATAAAGTATCAATTTTAAATCCCATTACACTACACTTGGTGGGAATTAGCTTCGAATCAGTACAAAAATAACACAATTTTGTATGGCCTCCCTCTTCCAGTGCACTTGTATCCATTTCAGTGATAATATTATGATGGCAAAAACCCTCGATATTAGTTCAAAGACACACTATGGCGATTTGTATGACAAATAAAATGATTTTTAGGGTTCCGTACCTCAAAAGGAAAAACGGAACCCTTATAGGATCACTTTGTTGTCTGTCTGTCTGTCAAGAAACCTACAGGGTACTTCCCGTTGACCTAGAATCATGAAATTTGGCAGGTAGGCAGATCTATACCCATGCAAAAAATCGCGTCAATCCGTTGCACTGTTGCGACGTGATTGAAAGACAAACTAACAAAAAAACACACTTACGCATTTATAACAAGGGAGGTTACCTGGCTGGCACCAGTAGGTACCACCCTAATAGGTTTTTACAATCGTACCGGAACGCTAAATAACTTGACGTTACGACTTTGACATTGTAGAGGAGGTATTGAAACTTTAATTACTTTTTACGCAAGAATAAATTTATTATCAGTTTATACAAAAACCGGCCAAGTGCGAATCAGACTCGCGCACTGAGGGTTCCGTACTACAATCGTATTTTATCGACATTTTGCACGATAAATCAAAAACTACTTACTAGATCTCTTTCAAACCAATTTTCGGTGGAAGTTTGTATGGTAATGTACATCATACTTTTTTTTTAGTAAATATATAAGAGAATGATAAACATTCTCTTATTTTAGAAGTTACAGGGGGGGGGACACATTTTATCACTTTGAAAGTGTCTCTCGCGCAAACTATTCAGTTTAGAAAAAAATGACATTAGAAACCTCAATATCATTTTTGAAGACCTCTATCTATAAATACCCCACGCGTATGGGTTTGATGAAAAAAAATTTTTTGAGTTTCAGATCTAAGTATGGGGAACCCCAAAATTTATTGTTTTTTTTTATATTTTTGTATGAAAATCTTAATGCGGTGCACAGAATACATCTACTTACCAAGTTTCAACAGTATATAGCTCTTATAGTTTCGGAAAAAAGTGGCTGTGACATACGGACGGACAGACAGACATGACGAATCTATAAGGGTTCCGCTTGTTGCCATTTGACTACGGGACCCTAAAAATACCTACTATTGCAAAAATCTTAGCTAAATGTATGATTAAAATATATACCTACATATAATTAGGTAATCTAGGTCAGTGTAGTATGATAATTAGATTATTCAAACTTGTTATTTAAAACGTATCTAATATCTATAAATAATCAAAATAGGCCTACAAATTCGTGTATCTATCGACTAAAGGTAAAGTTAGACGTCCTCCCTGGCGCAGTGGTAAGCGCTGTGGTCTTATTAGTGGGAGGTCCCGGGATTTAACCCTAAATTCACGGTTTTCAGATTTTTCCCCAAATGTCAGCTATAAGATCTACCTACCTGCCAAATTTCATGATTCTAGGTCAACGGGAAGTACCCTGTAGGTTTCTTAAGTAGGAGCCTGTTCACTGGCAGGTCATAATGAAAAATATGCATTGAGCTATTACAACTGGGGTAAGCAGTGCATTTATGCCTCTATGACCTGCACGCCACTGCGTGTAGGTATGTCTGTATGAAGTCGGACGAGCATAAAAGAAACTAGAAATCAAAGCGTGTAGCTCACCCGACTTCAACATACATTACACGTGTAGAAACATAAGTTATTTTTTAATTTGTAGTGGTTTTGGAAGTCGGTTTTTAAAAATAAAATTGTATAAGTTATTTTGTCTTCTGACGTATGTTTATAGCTCCCAAACCCATAGTTCCGTGTAATGTGTAACATAAAAATTTATGATCTATATCATATAGCATTTTGTATCTATTTATTACACTCTCAAGAAGGATTAAGGCGTAATAGGTTAAAATCACTGACCTTTACCTTTTTTTTTTCCGTGGGGAAATCCTTATGGATGCCACCGCACCCGGGGAGGTACGGAGGTTATGTCGGACTCTTACCGACTAAACCCCACGATGTTCCACGCATCGCCTGGTGGCTGGGCTACGGGGCCAAACACGTTCGCGCAACCCAGCCAGCGGCGCCTGCTGAGGACCCACCTCAGGGGACCAATAAAATCCCTACACCCCGTCTGAGGCACCATGTGCTGTGGGAGTGTCCCCTTTATGAGGACTTGCGGGTGACGATGTTGGATGGGATCGTACGCGGGGAAGCGGGGCCGGTCTTCTACACGGACCTCGTCTCATCGGCGGGGAACTACAACCGGCTACGGGAATTCGCGCACCATTGGCATAAGAGGCGAAGCAGCTCGGAGCGTACAGGTGCCAGGCCGGCACCACGGAGGAGCAGCAGCGGAGATCACAGCTGTATTAGTGACGTCTAGCCCCCAAGGGGGGAGAGTGAGCATAAGGGACAAGGAAGAGACAAAATAATTTGTAGGGAGTCGAGAAGGCGCCCCGGGAAAATGCCAAGAGCAAGTACCGAACGGGCGCCCTCCCGCGATTCGGCCCATATAACCGAGAGGTTGGTGGGGCCATGGGAGGTGGAGGGTTGTCCCCTACCCCGTCTGAGGCGCACCAGGAACACGAAGGTGCGCCTCCCGACTCGAGGACTGGTTTCTTTCCGGACGATAGACTCCCCGCGTCCATTGCCCGAGAGTCCTTCTCAAGGGGGTACAAGTACGCTGTAGTTGCGATTGCCGACGTGTTTTTAACGCTACTTGATTTTTAGGGTTCCGTACCTCAAAAGGAAAAACGAACGGATCGACATGAGTTTTTACATGGGTATAGTGACAGCTGGAGAGTGACATAGGCTACTTTTTATCCCGGAAAATCAAAGAGTTCTCACGGGATTTTTAAAAACCTAAATCCACGCGTACGAAGTCGCGGGCATAAGCTAGCTAGCGGGCAAAATGTTGACAAAAATACCCGAGTACGGGACCCTCGGTCCCCAGGTCCGACTAGCACTTTTTTTATCTATATATAAGAAAAAGGTGAGTGACTGACTGATCTATCAACGCACACCTCAAACTACTGGACGGATCGGGCTGAAATTTGGCATGCAGATAGCTATTGTAAAGTAGGCATCCGCTAAGAAAGGATTTTTTGAAAATTCAACCCCTGGGTGAAATAGGGGTGTGAAGTTTGTGTAGTCCACGAGGACGTAGTCGCGAGCATAAGCTAGTTCTTATTAAAACAAAAACAAAAAAAACTAAAGATCACCAGCAAGGTTATTTATTTTATTTATTTATTTTTATTTTTATTTTGATTTTTCATGTACCTAACGAAATTGTGACCGATGACCTGAAGAGGGTGGTGGGGAGCGGGTGGATGAGGAAGGCTGAGGACCGTGTTTGGTGGCGTGCTCTTGGAAAGGCCTTTGTCCAGCAGTGGACGCAAACAGGATGGATTGGATTGGATTGGATAACGAAATTGTTGTTACATAGTAGTAATAAATTAAGTTACATTTGTGTTGTCTACATCTACACTTCTACACTAATATTATAAAGAGGAAAACTTTGTTTGTTTGTTTGTTTGTTTGTTTGTTTGTTTGTTTGTTTGTTTGTACTGAATAGGCTCAAAAACTACTGGACCGATTTTAAAAATTCTTTCACCATTCGAAAGCTACATTATCCACGAGTAACATAGGCTATATTTTATTTTGGAAAAAAATAGGGTTCCGTAAGATATTTGGGTTTTTCGGACACAAGGTGTAAAAAATCAACCAGAAAAGTTACTTATTTTGCGTACGCTGCCTAAACTATAAAAGATAGAACCATAAAATGTTCTAATTAATTGTAGATCTTATAAATATCTACAAAAAAGTCCGCGACACACTATACCCATCTATGTCGAGTGAGGCACAGCAACCATTTTTTTATTTAAAAATCTTGAATTTTTTTTGGACTACATTTAAACGCGTTTATTTTACTCATGCTATTAATCCTTATCAAAATAAATGATTTCATCACTAAGAACAGTTTATGGAGATAATATTTGGTCTTTGAATGATTAAAATTGGACGTTTGGTTTTGAAGTTATGGCGAAATTAAAATATTACGATTTCTGCTGCACGGCCCGTTGTATTATATAAAGAGGTAATGTCGTTAAGTTTGTTTGTAGGGGGTAATCTTTAGAACTACTGAACCGATTTTAAAAATTCTTTCACCAGTAGAAAGCTACATTATTCCTGAGTGACATAGGCTATACGGGATCTTTAAAAACCTAAATCTACGCGGGCGAAGCCGCGGGGATCAGCTAGTATTATATAAAGAGGTAATGTCGTTAAGTTTGTTTGTAGGGGGTAATCTTTAGAACTACTGAACCGATTTTAAAAATTTTTTCACCAGTAGAAAGCTACATTATTCCTGAGTGACATAGGCTATACGGGATCTTTAAAAACCTAAATCTACGCGGGCGAAGCCGCGGGGATCAGCTAGTTATGTATATTTTATGAGTTGTTATGGTCGGAAAATGGCACAAAAACGGTAAAAATTCAACGTAAGCCTTGAATTACTTAAATCGCAAAAAATAGAGACCGGGAGTCCTACTTTTCTAAAAAACCGGCCAAGTGCGAGTCAGACTCGCGTACCGAGGGTTCCGTACTCGGATATTTTTCACGATAAATCAAAAACAATAGTTTTTATAGGCGGGCAGTAACCCTGCAGCATCAGGACTGAGGAATTGGAGCCAGAAATTAAAATGGGACTTAACATCCTCTGTTGATTAAAAAAATGTTTGCAAATTGGTTCCGGAAACCTGGAAAAAATCGATGTGGGCTACATAAAAAAAACGGCCAAGTGCGAGTCAGGCTCGCGCAATGAGGGTTCCGTACTACAGTCGTATTTCGACATTTTGCACGATAATTCAAAAACTATGATGCATAAAAATAAATAAAAATCTGTTTTAGAATGTGCAGGTAAAGCCGTTCTATAAAATATGATACCCCACTTGACATAGTTAGCTTACTTTAAAAATTGAAAATACGTTTTTTTTTTTTTTTTGTGATGTAACCACAAATTCACGGTTTTCGGATTTTTCCTTTACATTTGCTATAAGACCCACCTACCTGCCAAATTTGATGATTTTAGGCCAACGGGAAGTACATTAGGTAGGTTTTCTTGACAGACACGACAGACAGACGGACAGACAGACAACAAAGTGGTCGTATCAGTTCCTTTATAGGGTTCCGTAGCCGAATGGCAAAAAACGGAACCCTTATAGATTTTTCATGTCTGTCTGTTTGTCCGACTGTCCGTCCGTATGTCACAGCCACTTTTCTCCAAAACTATAAGAGCTATACTGTTAAAACTTGGTAAGTAGATGTACTTATTATGTGAAACGCATTATGATTTTTACACAAAAATAGAAAAAAAACAATACATTTTGGGGTTCCCCATACTAAGAACTGAAACTCAATTTTTTTTCATCAAACCCATACGTGTGGGGTATTTATAGATAGGTCTTCAAAAATGATATTGAGGTTTCTTATATCATTTTTTTTCTAAACTGAATAGTTTGCGCGAGAGAAGTTGTAAAATGTGCCCCCCTCCCCCCCGCCTGTAACTTCTAAAATAAGAGAATGATAAAACTAAAAAAAATATATGATGTACATTACCATGCAAACTTCCAACGAAAATTGGTTTAAACGAGATCTAGTAAGTAGTTTTTGATTTATCGTGCAAAATGTCGATAAAATACGATTGTACTACGGAACCCTCAGTGCGCGAGTCTGATTCGCACTTCGCCGGTTTTAAACACACGCATTTATAATAAGGGTACCTACTGATAGCAAATATGACCTCCTGCAGCTCATTATTCAGGAGAAAATAGCTGACATTTGGGGAAAAATCGGAATACCGTGAATTTAGGCTTAGATCACACAAAAAAAATTAAATTGTGGTCATTAATTAATTAATAGCGTTTTCAATTTTTGAAGTAAGATAACTATATCAAGTGGGGTATCATATGAAAGGTCTTCACCTGTGCATTCTAAAACAGATTTTTATTTATTTTTATGCTTCATAGTTTTTGAATTATCGTGCAAAATGTCGCAAAATATGACTGTACTACGGAACCCCCGGTGCGCGAGTCTGACTCGACTCTGAGTCGCCGGTTTTTTTTAAAATTCAGATACATCATACAAGTTAGCCCTTGACTGCAATCCCACCTGGTGGTAAGTGACGATGCAGTCTAAGATGGAAGCGGACTAACCTGGAAGGAGTATGGCAGTCTTGATTCAACCCATACCCCTTTGGTTTCTACACGGCATCGTACCGGAACGCTAAATCGCTTGGCGGCACGGCTTTGCCGGTAGGGTGGTAACTATAGTTACGACCAATGCCTCCCAGACCAGACCAGACCAGAAATTTAGAAATTATAAAATTCCAAATCCCTGCTAGGAATCGAACCCGGGACCTCCCACTAATAAAATCACAGCGCTTACCATGCGCCGGGAGATGAAGGTATATATCTGGAAATGTATGATATCTTTAGCCAATGGGATCTACATTATTTAAATGTAAAGCTCAGCTTTTGCCGAGTGTTCATATATTCAACTAAGCTGTTATTTACAGTATCTCTCTTTGTGTTGACCGCATCTAAATTTATGTTTGACCGTTACTACTGGCGCCATTTTGTTTTGTGCGTTCGGATACTTGCACCAAAATATATTTTCCTCATCATTATCATGATCAACACATCGCCGGCTCACTGCAGAGCAAGAGTCTCCGCTCAGAGTAAGAAGGGTTTGGCCATAGTCTACCACGCTCCATGTGCAGATTGCTAGACTTCACACACCTTTGAGAACATTATGGAGAACTCTCAGGCTTGCAGTTTCCTCACGATGTTTTCCTTCACCGTTAAAGCAAGTGATATTTAATTACTTAAAACGCACATAACTCCGAAAAGTTGGATGTGCGTGCCCGGGATCGAACCCCCGACCTCCGATTAGCAGGCGGACGTCCTAATTACTAGGCTATCACAGCTTCATATAATTTTAAGAGTGGTGATAACCCAGTGCTAAGATGTAGACCACCTATTCGGGGGTCGGGGCTTCTTACACGCCTCTAAATTTTCATAGTTTTGTGCGTTTTAAGCATTTAAACTATCACTTGTCTGTCTGTCTGTCTGTCGGTCTGACGAAAATTGATCATGAAATTTGGCAGGTAGGTAGAACTTATAGCAGACATACATATATAGACAGACAGATGACATAGTTATCTTACTTCGAAAATTGAAAATACTAAATTATTCGTTTATGACCACAATTTTTTTTGTGTGATGTAATCCTAACTTCACGGTTTTCAGGGTTCCGTACTTACCAACTTAAAATCGTACAACGTCTTCAAAAAGTCCGCCCCTGCTGGTTGCCCCTGGGCCAAAGGTGCCCATTAAGCTGGCACTATTGTCACGCTGAATGACAACCTTTAGACCAGGTAGGCCCCAGAGAGCGGATCGCAATCTCTTTCCCTTAGACGACGGCCGATGTCACGCACGAAACCCAAAGTCTCCACCGCCAGTGGAACAAAGAGGTATTTCCCCGGAAGAGGGGCATATTTAGCCCGTTTCTTCGCGGCAGCGGACTCTGCGGCGGCGCAGAGTATTTGTATTTGTACCAAAAGCTAAAGTCAGAAAAGCAGGTTAAATTTAACAAATTTTATAAGACGTTATTAAAATGTTCCCTCATATAAAGCTTGCACGTGGATATAGATCACAACGCGTAGAGGCTTATCGAGAGTTTTAATCTTTATAATAACCTAACTGCAATATTAACTTGATTAGGGCACAATTGCTATTGCAACCACATAATCAAAATAGCGACCTAAACACAACAGTTTTTTTTTAATAGTCGTCGAGTCTCGAGTCGGAACTAGACTGAAGTAATAACTGTCAAACACTCGTATTTATACAAATCGAATCAAGATGGCTACGCCACCACAGATTGCGTGACATCAGATGAGTCAAATATTGTCTAATTCATTAAACTAACTTCAATAAGCTAACAGTACGTTTATTCGGTTGCGCGTATCCGATCGTGGATAAGTAAACCCCAATACAATATGCATGTAGCGCGTGCGTCAGCCGCCATCGGATTTGAATCCATTAATATTACACCAACTTTTTGCCCATTGCGAAACACCTGGCCGTGAATTTGGCTGCGTTATTTTCAAAAACATTTCATCATCACCATCATCATCATCAACAACCGATAGACGTCTACTGCTGGATATAGGTATCTTGTAAGTTGTAGGCCTCCCCGAAATCCCTTTCGTGAACACATTTTAATTTTTTGTGATGTAACTACAAATTCACGGTTTTCGGATGTATTCCTTTATTTGTGCTACAAGACCTACTTATCTACCAAATTTCATGATTCTAGGTCAATGGGAAGTAGGTACCCTAGTAGGTTTTCTTGACAGACACGACGGACAGACGGCTAGACGGACAGACAGACAACAAAGTGATCCTATGAGGGTTCCTTTTTTCCTTATGAGGTACGGAACCCTAAAAAAAGAAAAGTGGTTGACTACTAGGCACGCCAAGATCTTCAAAGCCCTTTTTTGGCGTCACCGTTATAGCGACATGCGGTGACGCAAACCCATGAGTTTCGCCCCAAATAAAAAACCGGCCAAGTGCGAGTCAGGCTCGCGCAATGAGGGTTCCGTACTACAGTCGTATTTTTCCGACATTTTGCACGATAATTCAAAAACTATGATGCATAAAAATAAATAAATATCTGTTTTAGAATGTACAGGTGAAGACCTTTCATATGATACAAGTGGGAACTTGGTATACCTAGTTATAAATTGAAAATATTAATTATTAATTCATGACCACAATTTAAGTTTTTTTGTGTGATGTAACCACAAATTCACGGTTTTCATATTTTTCCCCGAATGTCTGCTATAAGACCTACCTACCTGCCGAATTTCATGATTCTAGGTCAACGGGAAGTACCCTGTTAGGTTTCTTGACAGACAGACATAGACAGACAACAAAGTCATCCTATAAGGGTTCCGTTTTTCCTTTTGAGGTACGGAACCGTAAAAATCGCTCAATGCGATTGGCCATAGGAGTTTTCACTAAAAACTCAGCGAATCAATATGGCGCCTGCTTTCCTAACTTCTTTGTTGAAGTGGCCGTGAGTGGATATAGGTTACGATTAGAATATTTTCCGTCGATGTTTTTCTGACATTCTTAGAATGCCCTCAATATTATAGTTTACACGGGTCGCCATCGCCGGCTCACTACAGAGCATGGGTTTCCTCTCAGGAAAGGGTTTGGCCATAGTCTACCACGCTAGTCGATTGCGGATTGGCAGACTTCACAAACTTTTGAGAATATTATGGAAAACTCTCAGGCATGCAGGTTTTTCTCAAGATTTTTGTCGACTTAATAATCATTATATCAACCCATCGCCGGCTCACTACAGAGCACGGGTCTCCTCTCAGAGGGAGAATGGTTTGGCCATAGTCTACCACGCTAGTCGATTGCGGATTGGCAGACTTCACAACCCTTAGAGAACTCTCAGGCATAGGTTTTTCTCAAGATTTTTGTCGATTTAATAATCATCATGGTCAACCCATCGCCGGCTCACTACAGAGCACGGGTCTCCTCTCAGAGTGAGAATGGTTTGGCCATAGTCTACCACGCTAGTCGATTGCGGATTGGCAGACTTCACAAACTTTTGAGAATATTATGGAAAACTCTCAGGCATGCAGGTTTTCCTCAAGATTTTTGTCGATTTAATAATCATCATGATCAACCCATCGCCGGCTCACTACAGAGCACGGGTCTCCTCTCAGAGTGAGAATGGTTTGGCCATAGTCCACCACGCTAGTCGATTGCGGATTGGCAGACTTCACAAACCTTTGAGAATATTATGGAAAACTCTCAAGGCATGCAGGTTTTCCTCAAGATTTTTGTCGACTTAATAATAGCTCTATCTAAAATAATTATCATCATATTTAATACCTATCATCATCATCATCATTATCATCAACCGATAGACGTCCACAGCTGGACATAGGTCTCCTGTATATTAAAAATAAATAAATTTTGTAGTTTATGAAGCCAAAACTTGACACTTTGAACATCCGAAATGTGTCTCAGCACAGCTATTGGGACGCATATCGCCTTGATTTCTTAAAAACACATTACTCAGAAAGTTTTTTTTTTTAATTTATAGACTAGCGCTTGGTTGCAATCAGACCTGTGGCCCTACCGCGGTTGTTTCACAGCTACAATGTCACGATCGCAATCATCTCTGATTGGTTAATGCTCGCTCACTATTGGTCACAATGCATTGTTGCAACAAGAATCGCACAAATTCAGCCAATCAGAACAATTGAGATTGTAATAATGATTGATGCAGGTTTTAGACAATCGCTCAGCAGGTGGCAAGTGATGATGCAGCATAAGATGGAGCGCGCTTGTCTAGAAGATGCCTATTCACTCTCGTCTTGAAGGTACCCATATTATAGTTGGAGGGGAAAACTGATGTTGGAAGGGTATTCCAAATCTTAGCGGTGTAGGGTTGCGTGCGTGTGATCGAACCCCCAACCTCGCGAATAGGAGGCGGACGTCTACCACAGCTTTTTTAACCACTAGACTACCATGGCTTGGTTCAGAAGGTGAAATTACTAAGTTTTTTTTTTTTTTTAATTTCGCTTCTCTGGCGCTCCCAAAATACAAGTCTGCATATAAAAGACATCAACGCGAGTGCAGCGAGTGTTATCATTTTAGGTTCCGAACAGTGGCGTGCACAGGGTTCAAAGCCAGGGTAAGCAGTATTAAGGAAGGTACCTATTTACATTGAGCATTAAGCTATTTCAACTAGGGTAACTATTTCTTAGGTAAGCAGTGCTTTGATGCCTCTATGAGCTGCACGCCATTGGTTCCGAACCCAACGTAAAACTTAGTAATAGGGCCGCGTTGGGTGCCAACGGGACCTTATTACTATGACTCTGTTATCCGTCTGTCTGTCAGCGGGCTTGTATCTCGTGAACCATAATAGGTAGAAACCTGAAATTTTCACAGAATGTGTATTTATTTTCATGGCCGTTGTAACAACAAATATTAAAAATTTCAAAATGGCTGCCATGAAAATTAATAGTGTTAGTTATTGTACGATGGTACGGAACCCTCCATGTACGAGTCCGACTCCCAGTTTTTTTTTTATTTTTTTAAAGAATATTAGCCATGTTAAGTGACTAATATTCCCCTTTCCTCTCCAACTAAGCGTCAAGCTTGTGCTAGGAGTAGGTACGACAATAGTGCAACGGGCGGGGTTTGAACCGTCGACCTTTCGGTTTTCAGTCCACTCCTTTACCCGTTGAGCTATTGAGGTTCATCTATTTCTTTTCCTTTTGAGGTATGGAACCCTAAAAAATAAAATGCCTTACTTACTAAACTCAGAAATAAAGGCTATTGTTATTTTTTATACTTAATTCAAAACGTATTTACCTGACAAGTTTGGATGAATGGGTGTCTGAGATGTTTTTATATTATTTTGCCGCCAAAATAATGCGGGATCCATAATCGCCGAGTTTTTTCACGTGTCTACATAACAGAAGGTCGGAATTTTGTTAGCATTCTTATATTCTTATTTATTCCTCTTGGAGGGTTTCCGTGTGGGTATAGGGTTGGTAAATCCGAAAATATCCTTGAAATACCCGAAAGTGTATTTTTGTTTTTTAGGGTTCCGTACCTCAAAAGGTAAAACGGAACCCTTATAGGATCACTTTGTTGTCTGTCTGTCTGTCTATCTGTCTGGCTGTCTGTCTGTCTGTCTGTCTGTCAAGAAACCTACAGGGTACTTCCTGTTGACCTAGAATCATGAAATTTGGCAGGTAGGTAGATCTTATAGCTGACATTTGGGGAAAAATCTGAAACCGTGAATTTGTGGTCACATCACACAAAAAAATTAAATTGTGGTCATGAACTAATAATTAGTATTTTCAGTTATCAAAGTAAGATAACTATATCAAGTGGGGTATCATATGAAAGGGCTTCACCTGTGGATTCTAAAACAGATTTTTATTTATTTTTATGAATCATAGTTTTCGATTTATCGTGCAAAATGTCGAAAAAATACGTACTACGGAATCCTTGGTGCGCGAGCCTGACTCGCACTTGGCCGGTTTTTTTTGATTAAAGACATTTATCACTACCCATATTATAAATGTGTACGGGAGCGGTGTGCAGGCTCGACCGTACCAAAGGGGAGATCTCCCACCGAGCGGTTGGTTGTGCTCGGTAGCGCCAGCTGGGCCGACGGTTATGTTTTTGTGTTGTTTCGGATTGACTATGCTGCGTAGGCCCTATTGGCCGCTACAGCGTCACCGGGGGGGTTGGCGAGCGCGAGGCTCCGCCTGGGGGTGAGCCCTAGGGCTCGAAGAAATAATTCGAGAGGTCGGGGGGCAACGTCCTCCTAAGGGCGCCTCCTGTGAGGCTCGGACCTCGGCTTAGGATGACGTTGGGATGGGTGGAGTTGTCGGTTTTGTTGGTTAGTCCGTACGCCCCCGAGGCCGTGGCGTGAGCCCACGTCCGGGTGACGTTAGAAATCGGGGACCTCGTCTTCGCCGGCGAAGACGCTGTGATGAGGTTGAATTGTGTAGCCCTACGAGATAGGGTGCATTGTCGGTCATGATTTGATCGTCGGGGTCATTAAGGACGTGCTTAGGGCGTCTTTTATCTGGGGGGTCGTTTCGGTCAGGGGTGTAAGTCGCTGCCTCAACTATTAGGGGGTTGGGGTGTCTAATGGCTTTCTCAAAATAATTTTTGGAAAGCTGTTTAAAGTAATGAGCTATTGTCGGGAGTTGGAGGTCTCTGTGGAGGTCCACGTTGCGCATGTACCACGGGGAGCCAGTGGCCGTACGCATAAACTTATTCTGTAGGACTTGGAGAGGTTTGAGAGAGGAGGGCGGCAGGTGTGCAAATGCAACACAGGCATAAGACATTATTGGGCGGATGCACGTTTTGTATAGCGTGACTTTGTGTCGAAGTGACATTTTGCTCTTTGCGCAAATCATGGGGTAAAGACGGGAGAGCACATACGCTGCGTTCTTGCGGACTCTACGAATGTGCGCGGCGAAGCTCATCTTGTCATCAAAGGTTACACCCAAGTACTTGGTATTAGTTTGCCAGGGAATGGGGCGGTCGTAAAGAGTTATTTCAGTCTGTCGAAGTTTGTATTGTGATTTCCTTTTGGACTTTTGAAAGAGCACTGCTGCGCTTTTCTCCGGGTTAACCTCTATCCTCCAAAGGCGGAACCAGTGGCCTAGGCTACTGACTGCCTTTTGGAGTCGAGCTTTAACGTTCCGGTAGTTTAAGTCGGAGCTATATAGAGCGGTGTCATCCGCGAACTGGGCTATATGAACATGAGGGGATCTGGGAATGTCGCTGGTGTACAGCGCGTACAAAAGTGGCGAGAGCAGGGAGCCCTGAGGGACTCCTGCTCGGAGAGGTCTTGGGGAGGATAGGGTCCCATCCAGACGGTAGCGAAAAGTTCGATTGGTGAGAAATTCTCGTAGTAAACGTACGAGTCTTTCGGGCACGCCTAGATGGTAAAGCTTGTAGATCAAGCCGGCGTGCCACACCTTGTCGAAGGCTTTGGCTACATCGAAGAAGAGGGCTCCCGTTGGGATACCTCTCGTTTTGAATCGGTTGAAGCCGAGAAGGATGTGCTCCGTGAGGCGGTGCACTTGATGAACACATGAGTGTCTGGTTCGAAAGCCAAATTGCTCGTCGTTGAGGAGGTTTTTCTCCTCTACGACGGACCTAAGTCGATTAAGGATAACTTTCTCATACACCTTGCCAAGGGTGTTGAGCAAACTAATGGGGCGGTAGCTAGTAGGGAGGTTCCTAGGTTTCCCTGGCTTGGGGATGCCTATAACGGTAGCTTCTTTCCACCTGTCGGGGAAGGAGCATCCTGCCATGAGGGTGTTAAAAATTACAACCAAGAGGTTGATTAATACGTCGGGGAGTAACTTTAGAGTTTTGTTATTAATAGAGTCGGGGCCTGGGGCTTTTTTGGCGTGAAATTCTTTGATAATTTGACGAACTTCGCCGCTATTTGTCGGGAGGATTGGATCGCCACCTGGGGCGGAAGAGAAGATAGATGCTAGTTTGTTTTCAACTAGTTCTATGTGGGACTTGTCTACAGAGATGGTGCTCGGGGAGCATTGGGCTTCTAAGCTATCGGCCAAGCATTCGGCCTTATCGACATCTTCAAAGGCGGGCGGTTGATTGGGACGTAAAAGCGGAGGAGTGGCCGAGACAGGATCGGCTTTGAGAGCTCTCGCCAGGCTGTAGTAGGCTACATGCGATGGCTTGAGCTCACTCAGCTTCCTGTCCCATTGTTCGTCGCGGAGTTCGGCAAGGCGAGCCTTTACCTCCCTCTGGGCTCTCCAGAGTTCTCTCCGGTTGTCGGCGTTAGGACATGCGTCATGGGCTCTACGTTTAGCGTTTTTGATGGTGATGAGTTCTCTGGCGTCGTCCGGCAACTGTCGACGGGTGAAACCGTTCGGCATCTGTCGGGAGCAGGCGCTTAGAGCATCGCGGATATGATTAGTAAGGTGCAGTGAGGCTGCATGCGCTTCATCTAGACTACCTATAATGTCAGGAATTTGAGAGATGTGCACTGAGTCTATAGACTTAAGATGCTCTGAGAGCTTCTTGAAGTCAATGACTGTTTTGGTCGGGGGGGCCGCGGTGGGCGGGGGTCCTAGCCGCATTAGGACGGGACGGTGGTCTGAACCTAGCTCGGACAGCACCTCCAAAGGACTCACCTGAAGGGCGATGTTCTTTAGAAGAGCTATATCGAGTATGTCCGGTCTGTCTGTTGAATTGTCGGTCATTGGATAACGAGTCGGTGTGTCAGGGGCTATAACTATGAAGTTAAGATCGGGGCGGCCGACGGTTATGTCTTGAAACTTCTATATATAGTCCAGATTGCAGAAAACTCCGTTAGTGCGATTACTATCGGCGGTACATTTGTTCGGGACTACGTCATCGATTGAACAGCGCCATCTAGTTTCTATTGTGGTAACCGCCACAAATGCGAAAGTGCGTTTCTTTGTTGGTTTCGTGGTTTGTCTTTCAGTCACGTCGCAACAGAGCACCGGATTTACGTGATTTTTTGCATGTGTATAGTTTTGACTATACACATGCAAAAAATCACGTCAATCCCTATGTGACCTGGAGAGTGACTAGGCTACTACTACTTTATCCCGGAAAATCAAAGAGTTCCCACGGGATTTTTGTCAAAGTCAAGTCAAAGTCAAATGATTTATTCAAAATAGGTAATAAATTACTCTTATTGATTGTCTGGTATAGTGTTAGATTTGTAAGATAATATAGTGGTGATAATTATAACGCAAACTTAAAACTAAAGCTACGAGGGTTCCAAACGCGCCCAGGTCTGAGAAGAGCCCACAACAAACTCAGCCGGGTATTCTTTTTATTATCACCACTTTACAAATTTATTGAAACTTATTAGAACTATCACAAAGTCGTTAAGCAACTCATTCCCAAGCTTGCTTATCATTTAAATAATCCTTTACATTGTAATAGGATTTTTCAATTAGTTTACGTTTTATGAAAACTTTGAACTTGTTGAGAGACATCTCCAATATGTCTTCTGGAAGCTTATTATAGAAACGTATGGAATTACGAGCAAATGAATTGCTAACTTTACTGAGCCTAGAGGCGGGAATTACAAGTTTATTTTTATTTCTAGTATTTATATTATGACAGTCACTTTTTTTTTTAAATTTATTTATGTTTTTATGTACATACAGTAAATTTTCAAAAATATATTGATTATGCACTGTCATAATTTTAACTTCCCTAAATTTAGTTCTCAGCGACTCTCGTGGCCCCATACTGTATATGGCTCGAACAGACCTTTTCTGCAGCACAAAAATAGAATTAATATCAGCAGCATTACCCCATAATAATATACCATATGACATAATGCTGTGAAAGTAACTAAAATATACTAGTCTCGCAGTTTCTATGTCTGTCAACTGGCGAATCTTTTTTAAAAACTTTTTTGAAAACGTAAATCTACGCGGACACAGTCGCAGGCATCAGCTACTTAGTAGATATATAACTAGCAACCTATAGCGACGAAAAGAAGTCCGCCTCCTATCGGGAGGTCGGGCATGCAGATAGCTATTACGACGTAGACATCCGCTAAGAAAGATTTTTTGAAAAAGAGATTGCCCATTTTCTTAGGAGCTTTGGGCCCCCCTAATAAAATTGTTATGTCACCATGGTTTTAATTTTATTTTATAGACAAATAATTACCTTTTTATATTATGCAAACGATTTTCATTTTATTCACTCTGGTTATAAAGAAATCTTATTTTTTATGTTGCTGATATTGAGGTTATATTTAATTAATACTTCTTCAAAATATATGGATGTTTACGATTCTAACTGTAATTGTGGATATTTTCAGTAATAGAATGAAAGAAAAGTCGTAATAAAACATATAATCGTAATTTTTTTTGAATTTTAACACATTTTTTAAAAATTAATTTAAGTTTTAACACGACGCCACAAAAGAGGGCCCGTTCACGGGCAATCTCCTTTAGCCTATGTCACTCTCCAGGTCTTTAACTATACTAATGCAAAAATCACGTCAATCGGTTGCTCCGTTGCGACGTGATTGAAGGACAAACCAACAAACCAACAAACAAACACACTTTCGCATTTATAATATGGGTACTCATAGGTGTATTGTTGAATAAAACAATTGATGTTAAAGTCAATGGTGGATTTATTTTATATGTAGTTTTTTAGTAATTACTAATTAATATCGAGAAAAGGTACGTAGTGCCCCGTCCTTTAGTTTGGCTCGTCTTGGCGGGGGCACTACCGTGCCCCCTGATTTAAGTACAAACACAGTGAAATGCGATCTAATCTTTACTCAAGGTTATGTTAAACTCGCAATGACAGATATGTCATCTGTCACTTTTACTTTGACAGGTGACACAGAGTAACGTTCCGTTACTACAACAACAATACAAAAGCTACAATAAAAAGCTACAATAGGTACTGATGTTCGGTGTGGCACTACTGAAAGCCACAAAGTCAAAGTCAAAGTCAAAACGTTTATTCAAAGTAGGTAAAAAATTATTGATAGTCGGTTTGCATTTGTAGGGCGGTTTCAGACTAGCGTATTTTTTTGCGCGTATACGGTCGTTTCAGCATACGCGCTTACACGCGCGCTTCAAAAACCGGAGTCGCGTATACGGGCATATTTCGGCGTGTTCGCTCGAACCGGTGGTGTTGCGGGGAGGTGTCTCTCGCGGCTCGCGCTTAAATACGAGCTTAGAAGCGCGTCAACGCTCGTACGAGTTGAGCGTGTGCGAAAAGGCGCGCCTATACGCGCCTACATGCGCTTCCAAAAACGAGGTCATACGCACGTATAAAACGAGGTCATACGCACGTATAAAACGAGGTCATACGCACGTATAAAACGAGGTCATACGCACGTATAAAACGAGGTCATACGCACGTATAAAACGAGGTCATACGCACGTATAAAACGAGGTCATACGCACGTATAAAACGAGGTCATACGCACGTATAAAACGAGGTCATACGCACGTATAAAACGAGGTCATACGCACGTATAAAACGAGGTCATACGCACGTATAAAACGAGGTCATACGCACGTATAAAACGAGGTCATACGCACGTATAAAACGCTAGTCACAAACCGCCCTAAGTTGATGATATAGTGATAATTTTTACGCGAACTTAAAACTAAAGCTACGAGGGTTCCAAACGCGCCCAGGTCAAATAAAATAAGAAGACGTAGGTACCTACTTATAATATTAGTATGGATGAGGATGGACAGCCCTAGATCACGATACCTATATTTTTTCGGTGATTTCAGTATGAATAAATTGGGTCATATGCGGTCAGAACGTAAAAACTCTACCAGATTTCTTCCGGATGTGAAAAAATGGGTGTATTCCATCAGTTTTTTTATGCTTTTAATTCCTTGATTCAAATATTTTTCAAAAGCGTAGCGTAAAAAGTAACATCATCATCGTTATCAACCAATAGACGACCACTGCTGGACATGGGTCTCACTTTCACACGCCACGGTCTTGCGCCGCTGCCATCCAGCGGCTCCCTGCGACTCGTCTGACGTCGTCCGTCCACCTAGTGGGGGTTCAACGCTGCGTCTTCCGGTGCGAGGTCGCCATTCCAGCATCTTGCGACCTCAACGCAACGTCTATCGGTATTTCGAACTATGTGCCCTGCCCATTGCCACTTCAGCTTCGCAACCCGTTGAGCTATGTTGAGACATTCGGGGAAACATCTGAAACCCGTGAATTTGTGGTTACATCACACAAAAAAAAACGTTTTTTTTTTTTCAATAGATATAGCGAGCAAGCGAGCAGGCGGGTCACCTGATGTTAAGTGATTACCGCCGCCCATGAACATTTGCAGCACCAGAGGAGCCACCGATGCGTTGCCGGCCTTTTAGGAATTTGTTGGTCCGCCCCTTGAATAACCCCATGTTATAATCTAGTGGGAACACCGCCGATGGGAGTTGGTTCCACAGTTAGCACGTGCGTGGAAGGATCTGGCGCAGCGGACGGTCGAAGTGCACCAGACACCCAGGTGGTGAGGGTGAAATTCCTTACGGTGGCGCGCGGTGGTTATGAACTTATAATTAGTATTTTCAATTTTCGAAATATTAAGATAACTACTTATATCAAGTGTGGTTTCATATGAAAGGGCTTCACTTGTGCATTCTAAAACAGATTTTTATGTATTTTAGGCACAATAGTTTTTGATTTATCGTGCAAAATGTCGAAAAACTGTAGTACAGAACCCTCGTTGCGCGAGCCTGACTCGCACTTGGCCGGTTTTTTTTTGTTAGTCATATGCAGACAAAGTCAGCACACACAGCAGGTGAATGTAACATCATCATCATCATTATCAACCCATCGCCGGCTCACTACAGAGCACGGGTCTCCTCTCAGAGTGAGAAGGGTTTTGGCCATAGTCTACCACGCTGGCCATATGCGGATTGATAGACTTCACACACTTTTGAGAACATTATGGAGAACTCTCAGGCATGCAGGTCTCCTCACGATGTTTTCCTTCACTGTTAAAGCAAGTGATATTTAATTACTTTAAACGCACAAAACTCCGAAAAGTTAGAGGTGCGTGCCCGGCATCGAACCCCCGACCTCCGATTAGAAGGCGGACGTCCTAACCACTAGGCTATCACAGCTATTATGTATGTAACATATCAAGTGCGAATTACCATAAACAATGCAACCCAAATCCGTTTCTCGGAAATGGTGACATACTAGGTTGTTTTGTTCTGGTCTAGATTTTAAAATGGTCTAGACAAGTTTCTAGGCATCCGTTATTAGGTCCAGTTATATAAAAGATGGCTAAAGTTAACCCGGGTTGATCCTGAATCGACGATATTATGACAAACTAGCTGACGCCCGCGACTTCATCTGCTTGGAATTCAGTTTTTAAAAATCCTGTAAGAAAGCTTTGATTTTCCGGGATAAAAAGTAACCTTTGTCACTTTCCAGGTCTTTGTCTATACCCATGCAAAAAATCACGTCAATCCTTTGCACTGTTGCGACGTGATTGAAGGACAAACCAACAAATCAATAAACCAACAAACAAATACACTTTCGCATTTATAATAAGGGTACCGAAATAAGGGTACTGATGATGTTAGGCTATTTTGACGTAAAATCATATAAAAATGAGACTACATTAGGGCTACCTGCGTCAAATGTACGTGTAAATACTAACGACATGTCACACCTGCCAGTGACGTCGAAGCCAGCGACGTTTTGTTAGTAGTGCCCTAACTAATCTCGTACCTTTCTCAGTCAGTAACACACGTAATATGACACGTATTTCGTCACGTAGCTAGACGTAGCGGACTCGTAGCAAGTACTGTAACCAGGTCATGGCTTATTATCGGAATTTCATGGGGAACTATCATTAAATCACATTTACTAAACGGTATATCGATCCGAGACATGGTCGCTAACTATGGGCCTCATAAGAAAGCTCAGAGACACTCAGAGGGCGATGGAGAGAGCTATGTGCGGAGTTTCTCTACGTGATCAAATCAGACATGAGGAGATCCGTAGGAGAACTAGAGTAACCGACATAGCTCAACGGGTTGCAAAGCTGAAGTGGCAATGGGCAGGACACATAGTTCGTAAAACCGATAGACGTTGGGGTCCCAAGGTGCTGGAATGGCGACCTCGCAAAGACGCAGCGTTGAACCCCCCACTAGGTGGACGCATGACATCAGACAAGTCGCAGGGATCCGCTGGATGGCGGCGGCGCAAGACCGTGGCGCGTAGAAGCCCTTACAAGAGACCTATGTCCAGCTGTGGACATCTATCGGTTGATGATGATGGACACACGTAATTGTATGACGTGTATTTCGTCACGTAGCTAGACGTAGCAATCTCGTAGCAAGTACTGTAACCAGGTCATGGCTTATTATCAGAATTTTATGGGGAACAATCATTAAATCACATGTATTAAACGGTTAATGTGCCAGTGATGACATAAGGATCCAAGACATGGTCCTTACACCCCGATTGCCATCTCAACATAGGTATTCATGATCAACCCAGCGCCGGCTCACTACAGAGCACGGGTCTCCTCTCAGAGTGAGAAGGGTCTGGCCATAGTTTACCACGCTGGCCATGTGCGGATTGGTAGACTTCACACGACTTTGAGAACATTATGGAGAACTCTCAGGCATGCAGGTTTCCTCACGATGTTTTCCTTCACCGTTAAAGCAAGTGATATTAAATTTAATTTCTTAAAACGCACATAACTCCGACAAGTTAGAGGTGCGTGCCCGGGCCTTCTAATCAGAGGTCGGGGGTTCGACCTCCGACCTCTGATTAGAAGGCGGACGTCCTAACCACTAGGCTATCACAGCTTTACACAGGTATTAAGATGGTCTAATATTAAAGAGCTCAAAACAAACAAACAAAAAAGGCGTCACACCAAAAAAAAGAGAAGGAAAAACTCCTTGT
This sequence comes from Maniola hyperantus, assembly GCF_902806685.2. Lineage (NCBI taxonomy): Eukaryota > Metazoa > Arthropoda > Insecta > Lepidoptera > Nymphalidae > Maniola > Maniola hyperantus. The sequence continues at coordinate 5,258,530 of NC_048563.1, forward strand.
TTGGAAATATGATCCTCAATCCAACGCGCAGATATAAGAGGTCGTCGGAAAATTTTGTTTTACTGTCAAGGATAAGTATATTATGGAATTTTGGCTTCTACAAAATATATTCCAGGAAGTAAAATATGTGTGTCAGAGTGTCAAAATAGGATTTATTCCTTTACTTATGCTATAACCTCTACCTATCTGCGCAAAATTTCATGATTCTAGGTCAACCGGAAGTACCCTATAGGTTTTCTTGACAGACAAGACAGACGGACAGACAGACAGACAAAAAAAGGATCCTATATTTTTCTTTTTGAGGTACGGAACCCTAAAAAAATCGGCCAAGTGCGAGTCAGACTTGTGCACCGAGGGCTCCGTACTACAGTCGTTTTTTTCGGCATTTTGCACGATAAATCAAAAATTATAATGCATAAGAATAAATAAAAATCTGTTTTAGAATGTACAGGTGAAGACCTTTCATATGCTACCCCACTTGGTATACCAATAACTTTAGTTATCTTACATTGAAAATACTAATTATTTGTTCAGAAACACATTTTATAATACTTTTTTGTGATGTAACCACAAATTCACTGTTTTCGGATTTATTCCTTTACTTGTGCTATAAGACCTACTTACTACCAAATTTCATGATTCTAGGTCAAAGGGAAGTACCATTTAGGTTTTCTTGACAGACACGAGTGACTATAATTAGCTTATGCGCGCACTTTCATGCCCGTGGACTACACAAATTTCAAACCCCTATTTCACCCCTGATTGAATTTTCTAAAATCATATTTTCTTAGCGGATGTCTACGTCATAATAGCTATCTGCATGCCAAATTTCAGCCTGATCCGTCCAGTTGTTTGAGTCAGTCAGTTATTCACCTTTTCCTTTTATCTAGATTTCAGTGTTTAATTACGATTGTAAACGGGTTTTAGTTTTCAACTTATATCTTGTAAGTTGGGTGCGTACACGAGTACCAGAGCAGGTCAGCTGTACACTTCACCCGCTCTAACCTACATTTGAAAAGTAGAGCACCGAAAAATGGAACTAACAAACGATTCATGAAATTCAATTTGGTAGATTTGTCCGAAAATTTCGAGGAAAAACGACTGTAACGGGGAAAATCTGCTGTTTACAGTTCAGAGAACTGTATGGTAACCTAAATCTCCTTGCATAGACTGCTTTTCTAAGAACTACATTATGCCCGCGATTTGCGTGGACTGCACAAATTTCGAACCCCTATTTTACCCCCCCAGGGGTTGAATTTTCAAAAATCTTTTCTTAGCGGATCTCTAACGTCATAATAACTATTTGCATGCCGAATTTCAGCCCAAGTGAGCTTTTCCTTTTATATATTTAGACGAGCGACCCGCCCCGGATTTACACGGATGGCTTTTTTAGGGTTCCGTACCTCCAGAGAAAAATAAGGAACTCTTATCATCAGCATCATGATCAACCCATCGGCTCATCTGGCTCACTACAGAGAACAGTCTCCTCTCAGAGTGAGAAGGGTTCTGGCCATAGTCAGGCATGCAGGTTCTAGGGGGGGGGATTCCAACGTTGCGTCTTTGCGAGGTCGCCATTCCAGCACCTTGGGACCCCAACATCTATCGGTTGTACGAACTATGCGCCCTGCCCATTGCCACTTCAGCTTCGCAACCCGTTGAGCTATGTCGGTTACTCTAGTTCTCCTACGGATCTCCTCACGTCTGATTTGATGACGTAGATCACTTCGTAGCTTTAGTTTTAAGTTTGCGTAATAATTATCACCACTATATCTTACAAATCTAACACCAGACCATCAATAAGAGCAATTTATTACCTATTTTTAATAAATCATTTGACTTTGACTTTGACTTAGAGAAACTCCGCACATAGCTCTCTCCATCGCCCGCTGAGTGACTCTGAGCTTTCTCCCATCACATCACACTAAACATATTAATTATTAATTAATGGTATTTTTAAGGTAGGGCATTGCCCCACAACGCCCGCCCCCCCCCACCCCCCCCCCCTTAGCTACGGCCCCGCCGGGTTGGTGGGTAAAAGGTACATAATATTATACCGGATCATCATGATCAACCCATCGCCGGCTCACTACAGAGCACGGGTCTCCTCTCAGAGTGAGAAGGGTTTTGGCCATAGTCTACCACGCTGGCCAAGTGCGGATTGGCAGACTTCACACACCTTTGAGAACATTATGGAGAACTCTCAGGCATGCAGGTTTCCTCACGATGTTTTCCTTCACCGTTAAAGCAAGTGATATTTTAATTACTTAAAAACGCACATAACTCCGAAAAGTAAGAGGTGCGTGCCCGGGATCGAACCCCCGACCTCCGATTGGAAGGAATAGAATAGAATAAGAAGGCGGACGTCCTAACCACTAGGCTACCACAGTTTTTTTATTTTATATACCGGATGCCGTACTTATAATATGAAGAGTTAGGTATATAGGTACCTACGTCAAACGGGCTCGAAAATATTCGGGCGAATTTGAAATCTGTATATTATTGCCCGTACCCACAGAATACTAAAATAAATTAATAGAAATAACGGTCGGCTATTTTAGCGTTTGTCAGCAACACTGACTAAATTACTAGTTATTTTTAGCTTATTTTAAAGAATTGGTTTGAATTCAAAGTAATGATCAAGATTATCAATTTATTTATTGAAGTTAGTTTAATGAATTTGACATTATTTGACTCATCGGATGTCACGCGATTTGTGGCGGGGCAGCCATTTTGAATCGATTTGTATGAATACGGGTGTTTGACCGTTTTGAAGGCAGTCTCGCTCTGACTCGAGACTCGACGACTATTAAATACTTTTTGTGTTTAGGTCGCTATTTCAATCAAGTGGTTGCAATAAGCATTTGTTCCCCAATCAAGTTAATATTTCAGTAAGTTTAGTTTAAAGACAAAACTCTTGATAAACCTCTACGCGTTGTGATCCATATCCGCGCGCAAGTTTAATATGAGAGAACATTTTAACTAAACTCATCTAAAAATATCCAATGATTTGCCTGCTTTTCTGACCGACTCTTTTACGTTTAAACTACCGTGAGTGATTTCCATTCTAAATAATATCTCAAAACCGCGGCACATGCGCGAACGGACTCCCTTGAAAAAGGACCCCGTATGGGTTCGAAACTAGTCGGGCTAACTTCGACTACACACGTGAGTAAAGCCGGGACAGATATTATTTACAACAGAAATAAGTAGTTTCTAAAGTTCAATCCAAGTTCAAGTTCAATTAAATTGTTTTGTAATATATGAAAGGTTAAATAACAGTAATAAGTACCTACATGACTATTTGATTAAGAAGTTTAAAAATCTATAAATCGTGTGAGGTCGATGATCTTTGTCAGCCCTAGCACAGACTACGGTCTGTTTGGGCAGCAAATTGCAAATACCAGTTTTTATTTAATTATTTATTTTTAGGGTTCCGTACCTCAAAAGGAAAAACGGAACGCTTATCACTTTGTTGTCTGTCTGTCTGTAAAGAAACCTACAGGGTACTTCCCGTTGACCTAGAACCATGAAATTTGGCAGGTAGGTAGATCTTATAGCTGACATTTGGGGAAAAATCTGAAAACCGTGAATTTAGGGTTAGATCACACAAAAAAATTAAATTGTGGTCATGAACCACTAATTAGTATTTTCAACTTTCGAAGTGAGTGTCTATATCAAGTGGGGTATCATATGAAAGGTCTTCACCTGTACATTCTAAAACAGATTTTTATTTATTTTTATGCATCATAGTTTTTGAATTATCGTGCAAAATGTCGAAAAAATAAGACTGTAGTACGGAACCCTCATTGCGCGAGCCTGACTCGCACTTGGCCGGTTTTTTATGTGTACCAAAAACATTTACAGTAAAGAGAAAAAGAGAACAAAAGTTTATCTAGTGCTTTGGTCTGAAAGGGCGGTGTAAAAATATTCACTTTTCATTAAGCCTATAAATTAAAACCATGAGCCTGTATGCGTCTAAGTATTGCTGGACATTTGTCTTTACAAGACGCATGTAGACGAGGTGCATGTAGACTATTTTATATAGGGACTATGCGAAAGCAGCGCACATCTGACATCTTTTTTTTTTGTTTTTTTTTTTAAAGAATATTAGCCATGTCAAATTACTAATATTCCCCTTTCCTCTCCAATTAAGCGTCAGGCTTGTGCTAGGAGTAGGTACGACAATAGTGCAACGGGCGGGATTTGAACCGTCGACCTTTCGGTTTTCAGTCCACTCTTATACCGGTTGAGCTATTGAGGCTGCTATCTTGATAGAGCGTAAAATTCGGTCCAGCTCCAATGCTTTCTTTTCTTTATTGCACTACAAAACACAAATGACAGGCTACAAAAAGAGATTTTAGAATGTAGGTAGGTACAAAAAGGCGATTTTATCGCTAAATAGCGATCTCTTCCAGACAACCTTAACGCTAGGGAGAAAACGAACAAATGGACAGGGAGGTGGTGTATATAATAAATCTAAATACTTATATGTTACCTAATAAATCAGACTGTCGTCATCATTATCTTCATCAACCCATCGCCAGCTTACTACTGAGAACGGGTCCCCTCTCAGAGTGAGAAGGGTTGAGTTATTATCAACCATGATGTTCAAGTGCGGATTGGTTCACACAATTCCCAGAATCGAAAATCTTTGCAAATATTTCGGTTTTTACAAAACGCGCCCTGATGCTTCACTAGTCATCTGCGTGGTGACAAGCTTAGTTCCTTGACCACTTCTAAACTTAATCTGAATTCTGCGGCTCTACAGAAAAAAGTTACATTTTGCTTTGCACGTGCTTTGAAGTGATTTTTCAACTTTAAAGTATTGACGTCACTTGAGCTTCGGTATTGGGGGGGGGGGGGGGGGGGGGAGAGGGGGGGTGTTCCCTCCCCGATTGCTATCTCGACCTGTCGCGTACAATACCTACTTATTATAAATGCGAAAGTGTGTTCGTTGTTTTATTGGTTTGTTGGTTTGTCATTCAATCACGTCGCATCACGGTGCAACGGATTGACACAAGGCCTGGAGAGTGACACAGGCTAATTTTTATCCCGGAAAATCAAAGAGTTCCCACGGGATTTTTAAAAAACCTAATTCCATTAACCTACTTATATTTTAATTTTATTTATTTTTATTTGCGCGTATTGTATTTTAGTGCGTAGGGGTTTGATATAGATATAGATCAGTCAATCAGTCAGTCAGTAAGTCACCTTTTTCTTTTCACCACCACCTTCGTGTATACCAGACTCGCACTTGACCGGTTTTATGGTAAATAGACTAGCGCTTGACGACCATCATGCCCCAAGTATAACAAACCGTTTCAAATCTCAATGGTTTCAGGCCACAGATATGCAAAATTATTGTACTTACAAGTACGCTAGATAAGGTGTGCCATAAAAAATGATCGTCGTGATAGCCTAGTGGTTAAACACGTCCGCCTCCTATTTAGGAGGTCGGGACTCGGGAGTTCGATTTCGGGCACGCATCTTTTTTAATAGAGATAGCGAGCAAACGAGCAGGGCACCTCTAATTTTTCGGAGTTATGTGCGTTTTAGGCAATTAAATATCACTTGCACAACTAGTGTCTCTTATGCTACACCCTGTGACTTTACCACTGGTTTGGAATGCAGATTCTATCGAGAAGAGGCAGCAAGAAACTCAGCAGTTGATCTTTTCAAATCATAAAAAGTTACAATATGTTACAATGTTTTTAGACATTCATGGAGCCTTTAATTTAATTATTATCGGTTTTGTTACTTTAGAAGGTATTTGTACTGACTTTGCATGCAGTGTTTACTTTTAAATGACAGTTGACACAGTTGTGCATTATAGAAAATTCTGTGCAAGTAATTAATTTAATTTATTTTATTTTGTAGAGACAAACAGTTGCAATTAGATAAATAGATAGTATTTATATAAAAACACTTAAACCAAAGCAGTCTCCAATGAGAAATTAACACTTATAATAAAAATTATGTCCACAACACACGCGTATGAAAACTAGGCACAGAGTATTTAAAACTAACTAGGTAGGTAAACTTATGGAACTAAAATCGACTAAAGTATAAACTATAACTAGGTAGAATTTGATATTACATTCCTAATTGCTAATTTATACATATGGAGAGAGAGATGAAAAATATCATTTCTCGCGAATAGATGATTATCTATAGTTATTAAGTAATAGCTGATGCCCGCGACTTCGTATCCGTGGATTTAAGATTTTAAAAATCCCGTGGAAACTCTTTGATTTCCCGGGATAAAAAGTAACCTATGTCACTCTCCAGGTCTTAAACTATACCCTTGCAAAAAACCGGCCAAGTGCGAGTCAGGCTCCCGCAATGAGGGTTCCGTACTACAGTCGTATTTTTTCGACATTTTGCACGATAATTCAAAAATTATGATGCATAAAAATAAAAAAAAATCTGTTTTAGAATGTACCTTTCATATGATACCCCACTTGATATAGTCACTCACTTCGAAAGTTGAAAATACTACCTAATTATTAATTCATGACCACAATTTAATTTTTTTGTGTGATCTAACACTAAATTCACGGTTTTCAGATTTTTCCCCAAATGTCAGCTATAAGATCTACCTACCTGCCAAATTTCATGATTCTAGGTCAACGGGAAGTACCCTGTAGGTTTTTTTGACAGACAGACGGACAGACAGACAACAAAGTGATCCTATAAGGATTCCGTTTTTCCTTTTGAGGTACGGAACCCTAAAAATCACGTCGATTCGTTGCTCCGTTGCGACGTGATTGAAGGACAAACCAACAAACAAACTAACTAAGTGTAGTGATAATAAGGGTCGTGATAATAATGGTAGTAATAATAAGCGTAGTGATTATAACTAAAGTACGCGACAGGTCGAGATGGCAATCAGGGTGGGGAAGCCCCGTATAGAACTCAAAAAAAAAACTCAAGACTCAAATCATTTATTCAGAATTGGTAAAATTTTACGCTTCCTGATTGTCATAAAGTTTTATTTGTAAGATGATATGATATAGTGGTGATAATTAATACGTACTTAAAACTAAATAGCCGCACAGTCCCCGCGCTATAGCACGGGCGCCATGCGAATGTGCAGGGCGTCCCCCCGCCCCATACCCCGATTGCCATCTCGACCTGTCGTGTACCATCTTGTGGGCAACTGAAAGCTCAGCCGGTTGCTTCCACTTTATCAGTACGGAATTCATCAATTATTAAGTTAAAGGACGGCAGAATAGCAATTCCAGCGTGCTTGTATAAGTAGATGTCAATGTTTCAGGCAGTTTCAGGCGTCCCGCCTATCTGCACCTGGCCTAAAATGCAAATGGCCGCGTATAAATATGGCCGCCGCGCCCCAGCTGGGCACAGTGCCGGCCGGTGGACGCGCCAGTTCCCGCCAAAACCTCCTGTCAAACACCAGTGCTGCCACTCTTCAAATTTCTCTTAAGAAAAATGAGTGCGCTCCTACTCATCACTCTATGTGCCCTATTTATATACAAACTTTTTTCTCGTCGAACTGTCGCATGGAAAAAAGTTTCCAAATATGGCGACGGGACCGTTTTAAATTTGAAACAAGCGCCCGGACCTATCGCTTTACCTGTCATAGGCAGTATGCATTTGTTAGGCAAATTCGAATCCCCTTTTCAATCCTTTACGGAATTAAGTAAAACTCACGGGGATATCTATAGTATTAAATTGGGTTCTTCGGAGTGCTTGGTGGTGAATAGTTTAGAGCTTATTAGGGAGGTTTTGAATCAAAATGGAAAGTTTTTCGGCGGTCGTCCAGACTTCTTGAGGTTCCACAAACTATTCGCTGGCGATCGGAATAATTGTAAGTATTTTTTTGTTACTTATTTTTTAATAACTTTATTTATTAATCAATTTAAACATCTTTAATGCTAACTAGCTGCCCCGGCGAACTTCGTACCACCTAACAGTCGATTCTTTTTCAAGATTTTTTTAAAAAAATCTCTCCGTATCAACTATCCTCGTACTTCAAGGAAATATTATGAAAAAAGAATTAGCGAAATCGGTTCAGCTGTTCTCGAGATTTGCGATCAGCAACACATTCAGGGATTCATTTTTATATATATAAATTACAATTACAATATTAATTAAATTGACCAAAGAATAAAAATACAGGATACGCTTTTAATAATTTTTATAACAGCTGACGCTCGTGAATTCGTCCGCTTTTAAAAATCCCGTGGGAACTCTTTGATTTTGCGGTATGAAAAGTAGCTTATGTCACTCTGCAGGTCTTTAATTATACTCATGCGAAAAATTAGGTCGGTCCGTTGCTCCGTTGCGACGTGATTGAAGGACAACTCAAACCTGGGTGCGTTTGAAACTTTCGTAGCTTTAGTTTTAAGTTTACGTAATTCATTATCACCATTAGATAATTAATTATCTTACAAATCCAGTAATTAAGAGTAAATGTAATCGAATTTGAAAACAAATGTCATTATCAAATTCAGCATCCTAGAAACCCCTGAAAACAAGACCCATTACAATTTTTCTAAAAAGTGCATGTTCGCTATCTTGGATTTGAAAATAAATGTCACTATCAAAAAAAAATTTTGCAAATCGATCCAGATACCTGGAAGAAATCGATGAACGTACATAAAAAAGTCGGAAAAAAAACGGGCTGAATTGAGAACCACCTTCTTTTTGGAAGTCGGTTAAAATCAGTATCCTGGAAAACCCTAAAAACTACACCCATGTCTATTTTTAGTGACACTTACTTTTAGTAGGTAATTCATTCAGTTTGCTAAGGTAAGTTAGTATCTAGGTACTATCACTATTACTAGAATTATTACACATGTAGCTTACTATACAATATTTTTAATTTTTATTCTATCTTGCAACAGGTGACAACCCGATAAGAATAGGTATAAAATTTGAACATTGTTAGGAAACTTCCCCTCTGTTCGGATAACAAGAATATAATTTTATACCGATTTTTTCATTTTATTTGTCGACAGTACATACAAACATAGTATTAAAAAAAGGTTTTTTAATTATTGCAATAAATATATTACCTTTTTTCATTTTATTTGTCGACAGTCCTATGTCGCAGAGATAAAAAAGATTTAAAAAGTTTTCTATTAAGTAGGTACCTATTTGAAACATTTTTTTTTGAATTTTTTCGTTGAATAAAATAATCCCGAGATCGATTCCTGAATAGACAATTTCGGAATGTATAATTTATTAATTTGCTTATCTGTGAATAAATAATATTTTTTTGCTGATGTTGGCAATATGGGGGATCGAATTTCATAAAATATCGGCTAAATTAAGCTGTGTTTAGACGAGCAGAAAATATATTTATCACGTTTTACACAACTGCCCAAAACATCAGTGTATCAGTTTACGTATGTATGTGAGTTTCTCTATTCCATCATAACTTCTTAACTAATCCTGAGTGACACGGGTTATACTTATTTTTTTTGAAAAAAAAAATGAATGTGGGCAGGGCGGCATTCCTGTTTTCAATTTTTTTTCTTTATAATTTTTATGTAAATAGGGCATAATGTCTTATTGAAATTATTGTTCTATAAGTAACGCAAATTGCTAATGCGCGTGGCCGCCATTTTCGTGACAGCACTGTAATAATAATAAAATAATAAAGCTGTACTGAAGTTTCGAGCTGATGGTATATTTTTATTTCGGCTGATGTCAAAATGACTTCATTTCGATGTTAATGAGACATGGTTCCAGGGCAATAGCAATTTGCGGGACTTATCATGTTTAATTAGAGCCGCAATAGCTCAACCGGTAAAGGAGTGGACTAAAAACCGAAAGGTCGACGGTTCAAATCCCGTCCGTGCTAGGCAAGCTTGTGCTAGGAGTAGGTACCACAAGATTTTTTTTTTTTTTTAAATAAAAAAATTGTACTTTGTACTGATAATACAAAAAGAAGAAAAAAATATCATACTCACATGAGATACTAATATTTCTATATATTTTATGGTATTTTCAACTCAAAGTTGGATTTCTTCATAACGAGATGTTAACTCCAAATAAGTTCATAATAGAAAATAAAAAGTTAGCCACTAAAAATAAAAATACCTCACTACTATAACTTACATTTTATTTAAAAAAAAATCACATAATCTTTGAAAAAAAAAATCACAGCACTTAAAATTTCACTCCCGCGTCAAAAAAGTCACTTTTAATGCAGTTTTAAGTTTTTTTACCCGCAATCCTTAGGGGAAATTAAATTCACGCGAATTAAAGATGAACGACGCGTAAAAAAGTTCACGTAAAAAATCCAAAGTATAACAAAAACATAAGATTTTATTACTCTACATGCATATTGATTTTTTATTCTATGCATTAATCAATCGGGCTAATTAATTAGAGTTCTTTTTTACGTCTAAACAAGTAGGAATACAGAAAGAAAACTGGGCTATAATTTTAATTTGATGAATGTGTATGAAACACGATCCCTACAACACAAGACGAGCTAAACTCTATAGAATTTGTGACTTTGCTCGCGTTTTATTTTTCCCATAATATTTTCCTGAAAACAAATACAATTTTCCCTATATAATTTCCAAATTATCTAAGTCCTAATAAGGATGTTGACTACTAGTCAAACGTCAAAACGCTCGCTTAGCATGGGAGCTTGTATGAAATACATAGATGTGACGTCATAAGACCTAATTTGACATAGATACTTTGGTTAGCAAACTTAAAACTAGCAGTGAAAGAGGAGTTTACGATTTTTGGAAGGTTTTCGGATTTTTTCCATTACTTGTGCTATAAGACCTACCTACCTGCCAAATTTCATGATTCTAGGTCAACGGGAAGCACCCTGTAGGTTTCTTGATAGACCGACAGACAGACAGACATACAGACAACAAAGTGATCCTATAAGGGTTCCGTTTTTTCTTTTGAGGTACGGAACCCTAAAAATACGCAAGTACGGAACCCTCGGTGCGCGAGTCTGACTCGCACTTGGCCGATTTTTGTAGCTACATATTATGTGTATGGGATCCCATAACATAAAGATGCCAGACATAGGTCACTAGCGCTAAGTCATGGTCTTAAGTTATCAAAGAAACGCGTAGGTAACACTTTAATACATTTAGGGCAATGTAGGTCACCTACATGATAGTTGATACACAAGTAGGTTTTTAGGGTTCCGTACCTTGAAAGGAAAAACGGAACCCTAATAGGATCACTTTGTTATCTGTCTGTCTGTCAAGAAACCTACAGGGTACTTCTCGTTTACCTATAGAATCATGAAATTTGGCAGGTAGGTAGGTTTTTGAAAATTTAACCCCCAAGGGGATGAAATAGGGGTTTGAAATTTGTGTAGTCCACGCGGACGAAGTCGCGAGCATAAGCTAGTCGGGCGATAAAATAAAAACATTTCGCTTATCTCTTATATCATGCATCTCAACCACTTACCATTTGGAGTGTCAGGTGTAACTGGAGAGGTTATGGGCAATCTGTAAAAATACGCTTGCAACAGCGCATTGCATGGGCTCATATTATATAGGCACATAATAATATTATGGACTAAGAGCCAGCGCGTGTCTGACCTATGTTATTTTATAAAAGCTTAAAGTTTCTCTGCGTTTGTAAAAAATCAAACATCAAAGTATAAAGTCTATTTTTTTTTTTTTTGGGGTTCCGTACCTAAAAAGAAAAAACAGCACCCTTATAGGATCTCTTTGTTGTCTATCTGTCTGTCAAGAAACCTACAGGGTACTTCCCGTTGACCTGCCAGGTAGGTAGGTCCTTTAGCAGACGTAAGGGGAAAAATCTGAAAACCGTGAATTTGTGGTTACATCACACAGAAAAAATTAAATTGTGGTCATAATTAGTAAGTACATATTTTCAATTTTCGAAGTAAGATAACTATATCAAGTGGGGTATCATATGAAAGGTCTTCACCTGTGCATTCTAAAACTGATTTTTATTTACTTTTATGCATCATAGTTTTTGAATTATCGTGCAAAATGTTGAAAAAATACGACTGTAGTAGGGAACCCTCGTTGCGCGAGCCTGGCTCGCACTTGGCCGGTTTTTTTTTCCTTGGAACAGTATTAGAAATCAGCATTGCCAGACACTTATTATGATGGCAACCCCCTGCCAGGTATAAAAAAGTTAGACTTTATAATTTGACGTAAGATTTTGTACGCCTTTATTGCCTGTTATCTCCCAAAGCCACCATGATCTAAACTTCATAGTCGCTGATCGTTCCTCCCAGTGTTGGGGACAATACGCAGAGAAACTTGCATCTATCTTCTATCTAAATTATATAAAAGGTAAAGGTGACTGACTGACTGACTGAGGAAAAACCGAACCCTAATAGGATCACTTTGTTTTCTGTCTGTATGTCAAGAAATCTACAGGGTACTTCTCGTTTACCTATAGAATCATGAAATCTGGCAGGTAGGTAGGTAGGCAGGTAGCTAGGATCGGGCTGAAATTTGGCATGCAGATAGCTATTATGACGTAGGCATACGCTAATAAAGGATTTTTGAAAATTCAACCCCTAAGGGGGTGAAATAGGGGTTTGAAATTTGTGTAGTCAACGCGGACGAAATCACGGGTATAAGCTAGTTCGCAATAAAATTGGTTATCATCATCATGATCAACCCATCGCCGGCTCATTACAGAGCACGCTCCTCTCAGCGTGAGATGTGTTTTGGCCATAGTCTTCCGCGCTGGCCATGTGCGGATTGGTAGACTTCACACACCTTTCAGAACATTATGGAGAACTCTCAGGCATGCAGGTTTCCTCACGATGTTTTCCTTCACCGTTAAAGCAAGTGATATTTAATTAATTAAAACGCACATAACTCCGAAAAGTTAGAGATGCGAGTCCGGGATCGAACCCCCGACCTCCGATTAGAAGGCGGACGTCCTAACCAATAGGCTATCACAGCTTGGATTGGATAAAATTGATCAAATACTTAAAAAACAAAAGTTATATAAAAAACAAATTACTTGTGTAATTTATTTGAGTAGGTAGTTACTTACCTAATAGTAAATTAGGCTATAGAATATAGGTAATAATAAATGACTAAGTAGGCAGATCTAGTACTTATGCCAAAAATCTGTAACCTAACACCATTGTTTACATTAAACTTGAAATTCGATACCGCTGGTTAGTAATGTAATGTTATTAAAATTGTCTCTTTATTTTTAAAATGCTGATTGTAGGATATGAAATGCCTAATTTTTTTCTAGGTTAGGTCATTGTTAAATGATACAGGCCTGAATGTTTATTGAACACTAGCTTATGCTCGCGACGTCATCCGCTTGGACTACACTTTCAAATCCGTATTTCACCCCCTTAGGGGTTGAATTTTCCTTTTCTTAGCGGATACCTACGTCATAATAGCTATCTTCATGCCAAAGTTTAGCCTGATTCGTCCAGTAGTTTGAGCTGTGCTTTGTTAGATCAGTCAGTCAATCAGTCAGTCTGTCTGTCAGTCATCTTTTCTTTATATATATTTAGATTAGCTGATGTCCGCCACTTCATCCGCGTGGGTTCAGTTTTCCCGCGGGAACTCTTTGATTTTCCGGGATAAAAAGTAGTTTATGTCACTCTCCAGGTCTTTATCTATACCCATGGAAATAATCACGTCAATTCGTTGCACCGTTGCGACGTGATTGAAGGACAAACCAACAAACAAACACACTTTTGCATTTATTAATGCGAAAAGAAGCAAAGGTATCTTTGGTTACAACGTATCAGTGGCCAAATCAGACAGGTCGAGATGGCAATCGAGGAGAGAACGCCCCGCACACCCAGACAGCCCCCGCGCTAACCCGGTGCGAGAGAGCGCGGGTAAGATACTGGGAGTGCGGGGCGTCCCCTCGCCTCATACCCCGATTGCCATCTGAACTTGCTGCGGACTATTCTTTTAACATGTCAATTTTTTTATTTTATTTTTTAAACTATATATAGTATATACAATATACATACAGAAAAACTTATCACTAAAAAATTTATATTTACAAAAAATATACGCCGTCCAAATGGTCATTTATGGGCATTGTGCCCAAAACACTGGCGCTATTACCTCGCTGAACGGCAAGGCTCAACCGTTGAGCGAAATAAGCACCAGCTCTTGGGTCACCAGACGCGTGGATCAGCTTTTGGGACACGACGTTTATAAAAGCTTTCGTGTCCGATGGCCATGGGCCCAGAGTCTCAAACGCAAGCGCCGCAAATACATAGTCCTTACTAATGACTGAGTATTTACGGCGCTTAAGCTCTTGAGCTGACTCGGCTGCTGCAGCCGCTTTTTGGCACGTGCCCGATAAATGGGACGCTGCCAACGTGTCGACGCAGGTCGCATCCCAGTATCAGACCAGCGCATGTCAGTTGATACATAGAGCAAAAATATGGCGAGGGAGTTCCCAAAATGTATGCATGGTATGAGTTATATATAAGCTGTGATAGCCTAGTGGTTAGGACGTCCGCCTTCTAATCGGAGATCGGGGGTTCGATCCCGGGCACTCACCTCTAACTTTTCAGAGTTATATGCGTTTTAATTAATTAAATATCACTTGCTTTAACGGTGAAGGAAAACATCGCGAGGAAACCTGCATGCCTGAGAGTTCTCTATAATGTTCTCAAAGGTGTGTGAAGTCTACCAATCCGCACATGGCCAGCGTGGTAGACTATGGCCAAAACCCTTCTCAGTCTGAGAGGAGAATCGTGCTCTGTAGTGAGCCGATGATGGGTTGATCATGATGATGATATGGGTGTGTCTTTGGTTATTTTGTTTCAACGATTAAATCAGAGCCACAAAAAATGCATGTTGTACGTGCGTCAACACTTGATCATGCATGCAAGTTTATGCAGGACGCTTGTTTGTGCGCATATCTCCCGCCATGCATGCCATTAGCAACCGAAATAGATTTAATACACCATGCATCAGCAAAAGTTACCTTTTTATGCGGTTTTAGATTTGAAAGATTTTATTCGCTCAAATCGTCCTTTTAGGGTTCCTTAATAAACAAGGAACCCATATAAATAAATAAATAACCTTTTATTTGGGACCATAGCGCACAGTACAAAGCACAACAACACCAGACAAACGTACATAAACAAAACAAAAAAAAAAAAAAGTTGTGTGTGTCTCCGCCCGTCTGTTCGACCGTCCGTCCGTCCTCGGCTAATCTCAGAGAATAGTCTCTGCACTAATAGCACTAATAATAGTGCTAGAAATCTGTAATTTGGCATGGGTATAAATATGAATCACACCGACAAAGTGCTGAAATAATATTTTTTAGTGTATCAACTGATTTGTACTTTCGTTAGGCCAGGGATCTCAAAAAGGTTAGGAAACAATTCATGATTTAACCACTTTATTTTGAGAAAAAAGTGTCGTAAATCGGTCACCCATCCATTTACCGATTTCGGTCAACGTTGCTTACCCTGCGCAATCGCCTGATATGTAATGTCGTAATCACACTTTAGTACATTTTAACAGAAGTTTTAAAAACTTTTTTCTTTGTCCACAGCTCTGGCTTTATGCGATTGGTCGAATTTGCAGTTGCGCAGACGAAACCTGGCGCGACGACACTGCGGGCCCAAGCAGCATACCGACAACTTCGCCAAAATCGGCTCAGTAGCCACTTTCGAGGCTGTAGAGTTGGTACAAACCCTCAGAAATATCACAAGAACTACTACAGACAGTATTGACATAAAACCCTTGCTTATGTCTACAGCTATGAACATGTTCTCGAATTACATGTGCAATGTACGCTTTGACACCGAAAACGATCAAGAATTCCGAAAAATAGTTGACCATTTTGATGAAATATTCTGGGAAATCAATCAAGGCTACGCCGTCGATTTTCTACCTTGGCTAGCGCCATTTTATAAGAAACACATGGATAAGCTATACAATTGGTCTCAGGAAATCCGTGCTTTTATATTATCAAGAATTGTAGAGCAGAGGGAAATCAATTTAGATATGGAGGGACCAGAAAAGGATTTCCTGGATGGACTGTTACGGGTTCTGCATGATGATCCTACTGTTGATAGAAACACTATAATTTTTATGCTTGAAGATTTTCTAGGTGGACATTCTTCTGTGGGTAACTTAGTTATGCTTTGTTTGACAGCTGTGGCTAGAGATCCTGAAGTAGGGAAGAAGGTTAGAGCAGAAATCGATGCTGTGACTAAAGGTAAACGCGCTGTGACATTAACAGATCGAATGTCCATGCCATATACTGAAGCGACAATTCTAGAATGCTTGCGGTACGCATCGTCACCCATAGTTCCTCATGTAGCCACAGAAAACGCAAATGTCGCTGGTTACGGAGTCGAAAAGGGTACAACTGTATTCATAAACAATTACGAGTTGAATACTTCACCCAAATACTGGAACCAACCTGAGAAATTTGATCCGTCAAGGTTTTTAGAGCGTACCAAAGTTAGAGCGAGACGTAATTCACAGTGTGATTCAGGAATGGAGTCAGATAGCGAAAGGTCTGGTCCCATTAACAGAGTAACAGATTTCGAAAAGGAAATAGTTTCGGTGAAGAAAAACATACCACATTTCTTACCATTCAGCATCGGTAAAAGGACATGTATAGGTCAAACATTGGTAACAACTATGAGTTTTGTCATGTTCGCGAATATCATCCAGGAGTTCGACGTTGGAGCTGTGGATGTAGAGGACCTAAGACAGAAACCTGCGTGCGTTGCTCTGCCTAAAGACACGTATAACTTGTACTTACTGCCTAGGAAACACTGAACTGAATTCGACTTATGCCTTACTTTAGAAAAATACCCTGACTCATTCGGTGTCTAGAATTCGTACCTAAATTAGTTTTGTAATTAGTCTTTGCATTAGGGTCTTGGACTGTAGTAATAAAATATGACGTCATTTATTGTAATTTATAAAGGATTTATTGTAAATTAAAGTATGTTTCTGTGTGTTTTTGTAATTCAAATATTACAGAATTCGCTAAAATATAACACATTTTGTAAAACTTACAGATTACAAATTTGGAAAACTGGCCAACTTTCGGCGACAACCCAGTTGGTTTATAAAAATGAGAAGCATTACTTTGATTTTACAATTTCTAACGTAATTACATTTTTTTTAAATAGACAAAGATTTGTCTGGAATTTACAAAATTGTGTAGAAATTCTGAATTATCATAGAACATTTTAGTATTTCAGCGACAAGGTTACCGAATTTGGATACAGAATGAGTTTAGGGAATCGCTCAAAACTATTTATTTTTTGAAATGACTCTAATTTATATCTCACATTTGGACGTCATCTTCCATACCACACTTGAACTCGAAAACTTGACTAAACTAAATTGAACATACTAAAAACATGTTGCTTTTCTTTTAAAAATAATGATTGCTGAAAAACAACTTGATTTTTGGTGTCTTAATTTTTTTGTAATTTTTGGTAATTTAAAGAAAAGTGCGACACTCATTTCGACTGTACAGGTTGAAAGAATATTTCATTTTTGGCGCAAAAAGAGGTACCTATTGTGTAAATAAAAGTTGTGTAAACTAAAGTCCTGTAAAATATCGCACTGTTATTTTAAGTAATTTCTTTGTAATTCTATTCATTTGATTGATGAAAAACGACTGTATTTTGTTTTGGATTATTGATAGTGCTAAGGTATATGTGATGTATGAATGAATCATTTATAGATATAGTATGTATGCGATAAACAATGAACTAATTTTGTTGTACATAAATTTGGGATGCGTCATTAAACATTTTAGTAATAAACGATACTGGTTGCGCCAACTTATTTATAAAATTAATTTAAAATATTTCCTGGTGTTTCCACTCCTAACTCCTTAAACCCGAATGCAGCACTCTACAAGACTGCGAGGAGAAAAGGGCAAGAATCCAGAGCCGCCACGCGAACTCGACACACATGTAACTAAGAAATATTATAACTAGAACACTTCTTCTCGAATACGTCGCAAGTGCGCGCGGTTCGAGAGAATGCAACGTTAAAAAAAACTTAAATTATAAATATTATAACTTATCTCCATGTGCTTCATTGAGAACACGCGAGACTTTCCATATCATATGTGTTTGTGCCTTGAACGTGGTGGAATTTGATCAAGAAAGAACCCGTGGAAGAAGGGGAAAGTTAACGGCGGCCATACTGGAAGATTGATTCAAGTAAGTGCTGCATTTCCTTCTATCTAAATCCTTTATTTCATTTGCACCACGGTTTTTATTTGTCAATTTTAATACAGTCCGCTAATCCATATTTAAATTCATAATTTTACATAATTAACATAACATAACTTGGCGCATTCATATAAGTGGTTACCTTCTCGCCGGATATTTCCAGCATATTTCGTTTGTTAGAATACTTCCATAGGCTCTAATAAATGAGATTTTATAATATTTACATATAATATTCATTGCGAATATATGTATTTACTTAAAACGAAAAACTTGGCTATTGCGTCATCTTTTTCATTGTCTAAATACTGGCATAAACGGCATATAGCATTGAGCTAGCTATTTTCCCAGTTAGGCATACTAATTATTTATACGTATTTATGTATATTTTGATAAATAAATAACTTATTTTCATAATATTAATCATTTAAATAAGTCTTGAATATCGTGCCACAGGTACCGTCAATTCAACGACACTCGAAAAAGTTAATGCAGATTACTTGACTCTTAAGTTCTAACGCATACGCTTGAGATTCGTTTGAATTAGACACGGGTCGATCATAAAATTATAATCCTACCGCGCGCGTAGTGTCTTCAATACCTACGCGCCTCGCTACCGATTACGTGACCTACTCCTTTCACCTGACTTTGCTTGACTATTATTTTTATATTTGGGTAAATTACGTATACATTTTGTGATTTTGTTTACTTATTATTTAGTTGCGTGTTATCATAATGCCGCCTAAAATAGACCCTAAATCAAGCGAAGGCACGAGTGAAAGCGATAAAGATATTCAAGATTCTAGATTGTCTATCTTACTTGCTAAACGTGAAGCTATATTTGGAATCATGCAGAATATCTTCGAATTGTCTCGTGACAAATACATTCACACAGATGATGAAAAGATGGAACATTTTCTCGACGAATCGTCACAAATTGATTCGTTGCGCGAAAAATACGAATCTATCGTTGATAGTTATAATACTCGTTTGTTGCAATTAAATCCTGAGGCAACGCCTAATTACAGCTGTCTGTACGCTTTTGAGACTTTATATAGTAGGGTCAAACGAGTTCAGGCGAAATGCCCAACTTCCGAATTGACACCGGAAATGCATAACGCGACTCCCGCGCTGCTGAAGGCTAAGCCAAAACTGGCTCCCATTTCGATATTGGATTTCGATGGTGACATAAAATCCTTTCAGATGTTTTATACGACCTTTAAGTCAGTGGTAGATAATAATCCATTACTCAGCGATGCCGAAAAGCTATTTTATCTATTACCGACGCTGAAAGGAAAGGCGAAAAGCGCGATCGCAGGAATTTCTCCATGTGCTGAAAATTATAAGTTGATCTTACAAACGCCTATAAACCGATTCGATGACAAACGGATGTTGACTTCCGCGTACCTACATGAATTATTTCGTTATAAAGGTTTTCAAACCCCCTCCGCGGCGAACTTTGAATCTTTCATAGATCAGTTTGCTGGCGCAGTAAGCGCTTTAAAAAATTTAAAATTAGACAATTTGGCTGATCTCATCATATTACATATAGCTACACAAAAGGTAGACACGGAAACAGTACGCGCGTTTGAAATTAAGTGCGGAAGTAAAATACCTAACTTCGACGAATTTGTGGAATTTATCACAACTCGTGCGAAGGTATTCGAGCGTACTAATAAAAATATAACAAACGCTTCGGATACACGTCAAAATAAAAATATAAAACAGACTAATAACGGGTCTTCAGGCAGTGCGCCGAAGTACCAGGCTTATGTAAGCACAGTTGATAAGTCTACTTCGTCTAAATGTCTATGTAAAAATATATCGCATACGTATTTGTATAAATGTGTCGATTTTAATAAATTATCTTCCCCTCAGGAACGTTTTAAATGTGTCAAAGACAAAAACGCCTGTGTAAATTGTTTGTCTGTGTTACACAGAGTTGGTCAATGTGAGGTCTCCCCACACTGCTCCTGTGGGCAAAAACATAATAAGAGACTGCACTTTGATCAAGCAAATACTCGCGTCTTACATCCAGATAGTGCCGTGACGTCATCGCGGACCGCCGTACCTACAACTCAGACGCCCGTAGCAAGTGAATGCACCGACGTAGCACCGCGTGCTACGGACGTAGGCGCTCCTATGACTGCTACGCATTCGTATAGCAGTCAGATATCGAATCGCGTAGGAGATAAGCAATCTACTGTCTTACTAGCTACGGCACAAATTGCTGTGTACGATTGCAACGGCAAGCGTCGAATAATCCGCGCGTTGCTCGATAGCGCCTCGCAAGCTGATTTTATATCTCGGCAATGTTGCGATCTTTTGGGTTTACAATGCGAACACACAGAACGTACTATCGTGAAGGGGTTCGGTGGAATTGAGAAGGTTGTACAATCCAACTCTGTTAATATAAAGTTTTATTCTCGATTCAATGACAACGTTAGCTTTAATATTTCGCCACTTGTCGTTGATACCGTAACAGATAAATTACCTACAGCTGTGGTAGATACGTCAGTCCTATCACACCTGAAGGGTATTCCGCTTGCTGACGAAAGTTTCGGCGTACCTGATAAAATAGATGCTTTAATAGGAGCTTCCCTATTCCCGCGCTTGCTTCTGCCCGACGATGTCCATACATCACGTCGCGACCCGTCGATGCCAGTCGCATTGCGCACAGTTCTAGGTCTCGTGTACATGGGCAATGCGCCTACGATACCTACCGTAAATACTCACTCAGCCTTGACATGTTGTTTCGTTCAAGAGCCTCCCGCTATTGACTCCATAGTCAGGCGTTTCTGGGAACTCGAAGAGCTTCCTTCCGCTTCCGTTCAACATCCTGACGATGCTGAATGTGAAGATTTCTATACTTCGACTACTATCCGTGATCCTGTCACTGGCAGATACGTTGTCGGCCTGCCATTTAAAGAAGATGTATACTCCCTAGGGAATTCTATGGATGTAGCTAGAAAACGTTTCGCTTGCCTCGAAAGGAAGCTCGAAGCTTCACCTAAATTGAGGTCAGCATATGATGACGTTATAAAAAATTATCTCGCGAAAGATTATATTTCTGCCGCGCCTTCGTACGATTCTCAGGATCCTGTTCCTATCTATGTGATGCCACATACGGGAATCTTACGAGAAGACAAATCGACGAGGTTGAGAATGGTGGTAGACGCATCGTGTCGCACTAGCTCCGGCCAGGCGCTGAACCATCTGCTACATTCCGGCCCTAACTTACAGGGAGATCTATTCAAAATAATTTTAAATTTCCGTCTGCATGAAATAGCAATGACAGCCGATTGCCGCGAGCAGTTTCTACAAATAATTATGCGCGAAGCTGATCGTCGCTATCAATGCTTCTTATATCGCTTCAGACCACAAGATCCCCTCGTGCTATATCAGTTCAATCGTGTCTGTTTTGGCCTCACTTCGAGTCCATACCATGCACTGCGCACGGTACGACAACTCGTAGAAGACGACGGCGCGAAATATCCGCTAGCGAGTAGCATTGTGCTACCAGCGCTATACATGGATGACGTTGCTTTCTCGCTTCCTAGCGAGCGTGAAGCAGTTACTGCATCGCAGCAGATGATTGACCTCTTCAAAAGCGCACAGTGGGACTTGATAAAGTGGAATAGCAATTCTCGCGAAGTTTTAAAACATATTCCGGCTTCGCACAAACTTCCTACTGAAGTGGAATTTGATAAAACCGTGCACCATAAGATACTTGGTTTGCATTGGTCCACTGAAACTGACTCGTTCTATTTTAAAATTTCCGTACCCGATGATGTGACATGCACCAAGCGCTCCATCTTGTCGACGGTTGCCCGTCTGTGGGACATAATGGGCTTCGTTGCTCCCACAGTCGTGTATGCCAAAATATTAATTAAGATGCTTTGGCAATTAAATCTTGATTGGGACACTGTAGCTCCGCCACACATCGTTAAGATGTGGAGACAGTTTTGCGACGAATTACCAGCTCTAAATAAACTTCACATACCACGTCATGTGGGCGTGACCGAAGACTGCGAGGTCACCCTCCTGGGACTGTCAGATGCCAGTCTCGCAGCCTACGGTGCCGTAGTTTATTTACACGTGAGCTCACCTTCTGGTAATACTGTGCGTCTCGTTTGCGCGAAAAGCAAAGTTTCGCCGACAAAACCACATTCTATCGCGCGTCTCGAGCTACTGGGTGGCGTCTTGTTGTCAAAAATACTTCGTACAGTATACGACAACTACGCTGAACACACCCCGATCAAGGCTACGTATGCTTTTCTTGATTCCAAAGTTGCCTTGTATTGGATTAAAAGCTCTCCACATAGATGGCAAACCTTTGTCGCAAATCGCGTGATTAAGATAACAGACAATATCTCAGCTGACAACTTTTATCACTGTGCTGGCGTTGAGAACTCAGCTGATATTTTATCCAGGGGTGTTACTCCTGAGAAACTTGTCTCACACCCTTTGTGGCTTCATGGGCCACCGTGGGCCTCGCTGCATCCCTCTCAGTGGCCGCTTAAGACCCTGGATGGGCAGTGCGTAGACAACTTACCAGAACAAAAAATTTTAACGCACCCTGTGTGCACGCCCGTAAAGCAATGTGCTTTATACGAGCTAGCACATCGTACGTCCTCATGGAGTAGACTTCTACGTATAATTGTATATATTTGTAGATGTTTAAAGTTACTTCCACGCCGCCGTACTGCGGCAATAACAGCTGAAGAGTTAGATTTTGCAGAAAATAGGATGCTTCGCGTTCTGCAAAATCAGCATTTTTATAACGAATATTATAATATTGAAAACAATTTACCATGCTCACCGGCGTTTAATCGCCTGCGACCATTTATCGACAATGGATTAATCCGTGTCGGTGGTCGTCTTGTCAATTCGGGGCTTGACTTTGAAAAAATACATCCGGTCGTACTGCCTCGCAATGACCATGTGGTAAACATAATTATTGATTATTACCACATCAAACATTTACATGCTGGACCAGAACTTCTGATGGCTTTGCTTCGGCAGAGATTTTGGATTTTGTCAGCACGCCGCATTATTAGGCAGAGAGTCCATAAGTGCAATACTTGCTTTCGAGCCAAGCCGCGTCCGACTTATCCTCTGATGGCGGATCTTCCTGATATCCGTACACGTCCAGCGCTAAAAGCTTTTACTTTCACGGGCTGTGATTATGCAGGTCCCATACCATACGTTCCTGTGCGCCGCCGAGGCGTACGCAGCGAAAAAGCATACATAGTGCTATTTACATGTCTCACTACGAGATCTACCCATATTGAAGTCGCTACCTCACTCAGCACTCCTAGCTTTCTTGCTGCATTTAAAAAATTCCTCGCCAGACGTGGGCCCGTTCAGGTGCTCCATAGTGACCGGGGTACGAATTTTCAAGGTACTGCCTCTTATCTTCGTGATCTGTACAAATTTCTTAGAGAAGAGTATTATCCGAAACTAGAACAAGAATGCGCCGAGAGTCGTATAACTTGGAAATTCATTTGTCCAAATAGCCCGCACCAAGGAGGTGCGTGGGAGAGTATGATCAAAGTAACAAAGTCGATCTTGTTTAAAGTCATAGGACAACAGCTCCTTTCATATGAGGAACTATATACTGTGCTTACGCAGGTCGAATGTCTACTTAATTCGCGTCCACTGACGGTACTCAGTTCCGATCCCGCAGAACCTTCAGCTCTTACACCGAGTCACTTTTTGCACACTGCGCCTCTATTTTCCTTACCTGCGCCTGAAGTCGGTACAGATAAAATCAACTTACTCGACAGGCACTCGTTAATGGATAAAATGGTCCAATCCTTTTGGAGTCGTTGGCGGATGGAATATCTGCATTGTCTACAAGTTAGACAAAAGTGGAATACTCCATCCGCACCAATCACTCCAGGGACTGTTGTTGTGGTCATAAACGATAACGTACCTCCCCAGGCTTGGCCATTGGCAGTAGTGGAGAGAGTTCATCCCGCTAAAGACAGTGTTGTTCGCATAGCTACTGTAAAGATCTCTGGGAAAACTTACCTCCGTCCGGTTGTTAAGTTATGCCCTCTCCCTACGCAGTAAGCTTCAAATATGGCTTCAGTTTAAATAGTAAGTTAGCTTATAATTTGTACATAATCATAATCATAATCGTTTATTTTATATTCATAAATTAACACTATATTCATATCGTACCATGTCATATCTTATCAAGATACACGTTAGTGTGTCGAGCCAAGTTCTAATAATTGTATTATCTCATGACTTTTAGATTATTTTACGCAATGTGCGTTTTTTCTCATAGAGCCCTATTCGCTCTACACCTCATGAGACTTTTCTTAAAGGTGACCCTTTAAGGGCGGGTGGATGGTTGCGCCAACTTATTTATAAAATTAATTTAAAATATTTCCTGGTGTTTCCACTCCTAACTCCTTAAACCCGAATGCAGCACTCTACAAGACTGCGAGGAGAAAAGGGCAAGAATCCAGAGCCGCCACGCGAACTCGACACACATGTAACTAAGAAATATTATAACTAGAACACTTCTTCTCGAATACGTCGCAAGTGCGCGCGGTTCGAGAGAATGCAACGTTAAAAAAAACTTAAATTATAAATATTATAACTTATCTCCATGTGCTTCATTGAGAACACGCGAGACTTTCCATATCATATGTGTTTGTGCCTTGAACGTGGTGGAATTTGATCAAGAAAGAACCCGTGGAAGAAGGGGAAAGTTAACGGCGGCCATACTGGAAGATTGATTCAAGTAAGTGCTGCATTTCCTTCTATCTAAATCCTTTATTTCATTTGCACCACGGTTTTTATTTGTCAATTTTAATACAGTCCGCTAATCCATATTTAAATTCATAATTTTACATAATTAACATAACATAACTTGGCGCATTCATATACTAAAATTGTTATATTTCACATTTTTTATTGTAGTTTGCAAAGTATATAGGTACTTAATTAAATAAATTTTATTTATATTTTATCAAATTGTTAAACCTGCACTTCAAGAAAATTTCAAAATAATAATAAAAAATTAGTTCTCTTCATTAATTAAATATCACCACGGATACCAATTGAATTTATTCAAAATTTATGTACAACAGAATTTATAATTTTGTGAAATTTAAAAACTCATTTTTTTCATTTCTCCGCTAAAACCAAAATCAAAATAAATGTTGTGACTAAAAACTATGTAATTGTTGTACCATGTAGACTTAAATGCATTTATTTAGTTTTTTCGATGTAGAAATTATATAGAACTTATATTGTGATTAAGCTATTTAACCTTTTTTGTAGATAAAAAAATACGTAGCAGAAGCATAGATATATTATTATGATATACTATTAACATAGTATGCTAGATATGGCGTGCCATGCAATAACACGTTTTTGTGCCAATTCGAACGATCGAGCGTACCGGAAATTAAAACTGAACTTTGTGTCAAATTGACAGGATATCTTATCACTCAGTTCCGAGTACGCTCACATGACACACTGCTGCCATCAGCGACAAAATGGCGAAAATCAGGTTGCTTCAAAAGCAAGTCGCTAACCGCATATTTACTGTACTATGTTATAGTATTATTATATAAGTAATATGTACGAGCAAAATAAACACAGTCCTAATTGAATTGTATTTTAAAACATAAAAAAAATACATTTCCAATTATTTTGTTTGACTTTATTTTACAATACTTATTTCCTTTTACAGTAAAAAACAGTTACCTACCTACTAAATATTAAAAAAATTCGAACTGTCGATTTATTTCTAAATACATGTTCAATAAAGACTTTTCAATATTATTTTCAACTTAAATTGAAAAATGATTTTTCTTACAATGATCTACCTACTCATGATAGTTATCTTTAAAAAAAACTGTTTTTGTTTTGTATGAAATACCTATTACGTAAGTAATAGTGAATTCATTATTGTAGATACCTATTGTAATATAAAACATATTATTGTGATGAATATTTAGTTTTGAAAATGAAAATATATAGCTTGCAATTTTGATATTATTTTTATTTATTTTAACACCCAATCACCATTGTTTATATAAAATATATAAAATTAAAAGGTCACTGACTGACTGATCTATCAACGCACAGCTCAAACTACTGGATGGATCGGGCTGAAATTTGACATGCTGATAGATATTATGACGTAGGCATCCGCGAAGAAAGGATTTTTGAAAATTCAACCCTTGAAGTTTTTTTTTTTTCTTTTTTATTAAAATGCATGAGAATAATCTTCATAGCCCTTACGCCTGGTCCACTACGGAGCACGGATCTCCTCTCACGAATGAAAAGGGGTTAAGCCATAGTCCACCACGCTGGCCAAGTGCGGATTGACAGACTTCACACACCTTTGAGAACATTATGGTGAACACTCAGGCATGCTGGTTTCCTCACGATGTGTTCCTTCACCGTTAAAGCAAGTGCTATTTAATTAAATACTGTTTTTTTTAGATTTAAGTTTATTAATAGTTTATTTGTAATTAAAAATTGATTAAAAGTTAAAAATATTTAGTTAAAAAAAAAAACAAAAAAAAAATTAAATACTTAAGACGAACATATCTCCGAAAAGTTAAGGTGTGTGCCCGGGATCAAACCCCCGGTCTCCTATTAGGACGTGGACATCCTAACCACTAGGCTATCACAGCTTAGATATTAGCAGTCGAATCTGTCTCTGTACTGTATAATAAAATCCAAAAAATAAAGTAAAAATTGACTTCAATAACCACAAACACAATAAATCAAAAAATAATTTAATTTATTACCTAACTAGATGATGCCCGCGACTTCGTGCGCGTGGATTTCGGTTTTTTGTAAATCCCATGGGAACTCTTTGATTTTCTGGGATGAAAAGTAGCCTATGCTCTTCCCCGGGATGCAAGCTGTCTCTGTACCAAATTTCGTCAAAAGCGGTTGAATGGTTGAACTGTGAAAAGCTAGCAGACAGACAGACAGACACACTTTCGCATTTATGATATTAGTATGGATAGGTTCCGTGCCTTAAGGTGAGAGAGTGAGTAGGTAAGTGAGGCCTTTTGCAGCGGGAAAATTTCTAATCTTATGAGAAACCAGAAATATTACGCAGACAAAGTTGCGAGCAACTGCTAGTTATCTTCTATAATATAAAAATGAATTACTAAATGTGTTGGTCATCGCAAATCTCGAGAACAGCTGAACCGATTTCGCTAATTCTTTTTTATAATATTCCTTGAAGTACGAGGATGGTTCTTACGGAGAGAAAAGTTTAAAAAAAACCGGCCAAGTGCGCATCAGACTCGCGCAGTGAGGGTTCCGTAGTCCAATCGTTTTTTATCGACATTTTGCACGATAAATCAAAAACTACTTACTAGATCTCGTTCAAACCAATTTTCGGTGGAAGTTTGCATGGTAATGTACATCATATATTTGTTTAGTTTTATCATTCTCTTATTTTAGAAGTTACAGGGGGGGGGGACGACACACACATTTTACCACTTTGGAAGTGTCTCTCGCGCAAACTATTCAGTTTAGAAAAAAATGACATTAGAAACCTCAATATCATTTTTAAAGACCTATCCATAGATACCTCACACGTATGGGTTTGATGAAAAAAAATTTGAGTTTCAGTTCTAAGTATGGGGAGCCCCAAAATTTATTGATTTTTTCTATTTTTGTGTAAAAAATCTCAATGCGGTTTACAGAATATATCTACTTACCAAATTTCAACAGTATAGCTCTTATAGTTTCGGAGAAAAGTGGCTGTGACATACATCTAGACAGACAGACAGACATGACGAATCTATAAGGGTTCCGTTTTTAGGGTTCCGTACCTCAAAAGGAAAAACGGAACCCTTATACGATCACTTTGTTGTCTGTCTGTCTGTCTGTCAAGAAACCTACAGGGTACTTCCCGTTGACCTAGAATCATGAAATTTCGCAGGTAGATAGATCTTATAGCTGACATTTTGGGAAAAATCTGAAAACCGTGAATTTAGGGTTAGATCACACAAAAAAAATTAAATTGTGGTCATCAATTAGTATTTTCAACTTTCGAAGTGAGTGACTATATCAAGTGGGGTATCATATGAAAATTCTTCACCTGTACATTCTAAAACAGATTTTTATTTATTTTTATGCATCATAGTTTTTGAATTATCGTGCAAAATGTCGAAAAAATACGACTGTAGTACGGAACCCTCATTGCGCGAGCCTGACTCGCACTTGGCCGGTTTTTTTGCCATTCGGTTACGGAACCCTAAAAATTTGAATCGCCTGTAAGGCGGAACGAAGTTAGCCAGGGCAGCTAGTATAATATAAGTATATCAAAACAGCTATATCAGTATGACATTGAGGTAGGTAGGTCTTAAGATATTAAATATTTATGATTGTCTAGATTCCAGACATGTGACTGAAGTCTTATTTTAGGGATCCGTAAGTATCTCATGAAGATAACAAGTTGAAATATAAAACACTAGCTTATGCTCGCGACTTCGTCCGCGTGGACTACACAAATTTCAAACCCCTATATCACCCCCTTAGGGGTTGAATTTTCAAAAATTGTTTCTTAGCGGATGCCTACGTCGTAATAGCTATCTGCATGCCAAATTTCAGCCCGATCCGTCCAGTAGTTTGAGCTGTGCGTTGATAGATCAGTCAGTCAGTCAGTCAGTCAGTCAGTCAGTCAGTCAGTCAGTCACCTTTTCCTTTTATATATTTAGATTATAAACAAGACTGCCTTGCCATAATTTTCCAATAGACTAGATAAATTCAAGCCCCTCGCTGTCCCCTTTTACCCCTACTAAAAAGGACAGACGATAAGGTCTAGAAAAAAATTTTAAATACATATCAAAAATTGCGAACCGGCAGGAATCGAACCCACGTCTCCTGGGATCGCGCCCGACGCTCTGAACACTAAGCTACATCCCGCTTACTGCCAGTGACGAAATTTGTGATATGTATGTTCACTCAGTACTAAAGCGACTGTTTATGCCATCTAGTAGCGACATCTTTTTGCAGTTATCGAAACTACTACTAAACAGCTCAAACTACCGGACGGATCGGGCTGAAATTTGGCATGCAAATAGCTATTGTGACGTAGGCATCCGCTAAGAAAGGATTTTTGAAAATTTAATCCCTAAGGGGGTGAAATAGGGGTTTGAAATTTGTGTAGTCCATGCGGACGAAGTCGCGAACATAAGCTAGTTTAAATTAAAGCTTTAATTTGTTCATTACTCAAAACTTCATCGATTTCACGAAAGTTTTTAGTTTTAAAATAGATTTCTATTTCTTGTAGCGTCCGCCCCTTAGTCTCTGGTAACCTAAGCCAGATGTAACCTAAACTTATGCACATTATACCTGCATTGGTTAAGAATAACCCATGGTAACCCATTGCGCCCACCATCACTTGTAACAAAAGTACAGTTAAAGCGAAGGAACTCATTAAAATAATCCCGGAAAAGAAAAAAAAGTGTACTTTCAATTCTATAGGGTAAATTTCACCCAGTAAAGCTTCTAGTACAGGGTACGGGCCCGACTTACCAATGAAGAAGTAGAAACTGAGCAACGCAATGCTAACCCATTGAAAATAGACTGAATCAGTTTTAAAATATAAACACGCACTTAGACTAACTAAAACTATGATGCCAATAATAGCTGTTGTGAATAACATGCTTCGCATTGATAACTTCTTGATTAATAAACACGACGCAGCCGCTCCTATTATAACACAAATATCAACGACCATTGTAAAAACAAATATGTCACGTGAACCTGTAATTTCCTCTACAATTGTAACACCGAGAGTACTAAATACTAACTTTCCACCTGCTGCTAAAAAAACAGAAATAAACACCCCAAGCAGCATCAAATCCCAGAAATATTTCTTTTTACACGCAATCATTAGTTTTTTGAGCGTTCTCAACGAATTTGTTTCTTTTGCTTTCTCCAATTTTGATTTTTCCACTTTGAGCAGCAAACTTAGTTCTGCTTCAGTATTTGGTGTACTTCCATGTAGCTTCCTAAATGCCTGTTCGGATTCTTCAAACTTTCCTTTAGATGCCAACCAGTGCGGGCTTTCTTCCCAGAAAAATGGTGGGATTATTCCAAAAAGTGTCGTTAATATTCCTACCAGAGCGACTGTTCTCCAGTGAAATACAATTCCTAGAGCGTGAGCCACAGCACTGCCGACAGATGGAGCTAGTGTAGATACCATGTTCAGGAACAGTGCCCTGGTTTTAGGGCCTGCGTATTCTGATGTTACACATAACTTTAGCGCGAATATGGCGCCTGTTGCGATACCTGAAAATGAGGAGAAAAAAGTGATTATATGAAGCCCATATAAAAATATTTTTTGTTCAATGAACTTTACAAGTACTTTTGAATGGTCAAATGCATCTATCACTGGTACGGATTCCGTTTTTCAAAGATTTGATATAAGTACTTAAAATTTATTTATTGGATATCACAACTTAAATATAAAAGAAAACTATATATACGAGTACATGTACAACTTATCAGTAAAAAAATTATATTTACAAAAAATATACCTACGCCGTCCAAATGGTCATTTATGGGCAATACACTGGCGCTATATAAATAAAATAAAAATAAAAAAATCTTTTTTTTATTTTATTCGAATAAACTTTTACAAGTACTTTCGAATAGTCGGATGCATCTGCCACTGGTATAAGTACAATAATATTATGCCATGAAAAAATATTTACGGACTGCAGGTCAAATCCACGCTCTTTTTAACCGACTTCAAAAAAAGGAGGAGGTTCTCAATTCGTCGGAATCTTTTTTTTTTTTTTTTATGTATGTTCCCCGATTACTCGAAGACGCCTGGACCGATTTTGAAAATTCTTTTTTTGTTTGAAAGTTCTTCAAAGTTGGTCCCATTTAAATTTGGTGAAGATCTGATGAACATCTTCGAAGATAGATACTGGAACTCCTCAACGGATAAGAGTAAATTGCTCGCGATCAGTGTAATAGCTTAGTAAACAGTAGATTTTTAACCAGGCATAGCATAATTCCATGGGGCCACTAAAAATTGTAAAATAATTTTTTTTTACAAAAAAAATAAAAACCGACTTCGATACGTAAACACTAAAAATTTAAAAATAATTTAATTTATTACCGAATATATTATTATGTATACAAGAGTTAATATAGTTCCATAATAATATTTTTTGGTGCCGGTGCCAATTAGCTTTAGCTGCGCGAATCGTCTAGACTTCATATTTTTATGAGACTCCACAATGACGCTCTTTTTAACCGACTTCAAAAAAGGAGGAGGTTTTCAATTCGTCGGAATCTTTTTTTTTTTTTTTTTTTTTTTTTTATTTTTTATGTATGTTCCCCGATTACTCAAAAACGTCTGGACCGATTTTGAAAATTCTTTTTTGTTTGAAAGGGTATACTTCAAAGTTGGTCCCATTTCAATTTGGTGAAGATCTGATGAACATCTTCGAAGATAGATACTGGAACTCCTCAACGGATAAGAGTAAATTGCTCGCGATCAGTGTAATAGCTTAGTAAACAGTAGATTTTTAACCAGTCATAGCATAATTCCATGGGGCCACTAAAAATTGTGAAATAAAAAATTTTTACAAAAAAAATAAAAACCGACTTCGTTACATAAACACTAAAAATTTAAAAATAATTTAATTTATTACCGAATATTTTATGTATACAAGAGTTAATATAGTTCCATAATAATATTTTTTGGGGTCGGTGCCAATGAGGTGCCATTGTGGAGTCCCATAAAAATACGAAGATTCGCGCAGCTAAAGCTAATTGGCACCGGTACCAAAAAGTATTATTATGGAACTATATTAACTCTTGTATACATAAAATATTCGGTAATAAATTAAATTATTTTTAAATTTTTAGTGTTTATGTAACGAAGTCGGTTTTTATTTTTTTTGTATCATGTAGATAATCTTCAATTATGTAATATGCTTTTTTCAGGAGCATACTTTATATAATAGATATAGATAGTAGATATAGTTGCATAGACGTTGGGGTCCCAAGGTGCTGGAATGGCGACCTCGCACCGGTAGACGCAGCGCTGGAAGACCCCCCACTAGGTGGACGGACGACATCAGACGAGATGCAGGGAGCCGCTGGATCCAGGCGGCGCAAGACCGTTGTGTGTGGAAGTCCCTACAAGAGACCTATGTCCAGCAGTGGACGTCTATTAGTTGATGATGTATTTTGACACGCTTTATCCA
Organism: Maniola hyperantus; assembly: GCF_902806685.2. NCBI lineage: Eukaryota > Metazoa > Arthropoda > Insecta > Lepidoptera > Nymphalidae > Maniola > Maniola hyperantus. The sequence goes on from NC_048563.1 coordinate 5,290,915, forward strand.
AGAACTCCTCAACATTCTTCAACATTTGAGGAAGGTTAAGATAGGACTAGCTTATGCTCGCGACTTCGTTCGCGTGGACTACACAAATTTTAAACCCCTATTTCACCCCCTTAGGGGGTTGAATTTTTAAAAATCCTTTCTTAGCGGATGCCTACGTCATAATAGCTATCTGCATGCCGAATTTCAGTCCGATCGGACCAGTATTAAGCTGTGCGTTGATAGATCTGTCAGTCACCTTTTTCTTTTATATATTTAAATGAGTTGCTCAGCATCTCCCCTGAATTGGGTATTTGACTACATCAAAAATAAATTATTTCTCAGTGATTATTAAATAGGTGGTCTTCCAAAATACGTAAAATCGACGTCCTTTGTTGGTTTTAAGTGTAATAACCATTTTAAATTATCGATTAAACTAAAAAACAGCCAAGTGCGAGGCAGGCTCGCGCAGCGAGAGTTCCGTACTACAGTCGTATTTTTCGACATTTTGCACGATAATTCAAAAACTATGATACATAAAAATAAAATATAATAAAAATCTATTTTAGAATCCACAGGTGAAGGATATCCCTTTCATATTATGATACCCCACTTTATATAGTCATCTAACTTCGAAAATTGAAAATACTAGTTATTAGTTTATAACTAATAATAAATAATAATAAAATATAATAAATAACCACAATTTTTTTTTGTGTGATGTAACCACAAATTCACAGTTTTCAGATTTTTCCCCTAATACCAGCTATAAGACCCACCTACCTACCAAATTTCATGATTCTAGGTCAACGGGAAGTACCCTGTAGATTTGTTGACCGACAGACAGACAGACAGACAACAGAGTGATCCTATAAGGGTTCCGTTTTTCCTTTTGAGGTACGGAACCCTAAAAAGCACGTCAAATGATTGTGACGTCACACACTGGTATTTCATAGAATCTCGCATACCAAGCACGCGTTTTGACGTTTGATAAAAAGTTACTGATTTGACTAGTTGTCAAATACCGTATTGATAAAAAGAAGAAGGAACTATGTCGTCTCTGTCTCACCAGCTAGCAGTCTGGACAGCATGAATGTGGACATATCCCACGCGAAGTACACCACCACGTAGTTGGCCATCATGGGCACGGAGAAGATGGAGAAGGACCTCCTTCTGCCAAACTTGTCGGAGACCACAGCGGCCAGCGCCATCCCCACTATGTTGAACATCATCAGGGAACCCGCTGGAAACATAAAAACAGAACTCATATAGTTTCACTTGTCAATAGGGTATTTTACCCTTTTTAGGGTTCCGTACCTCAAAAGGAAAAACAGAACCCTTATAGGATCACTTTATTGTCTGTCGGTCTGTCAAGAAACCTAGGGTACTTCCCGTTGACCTAGAATCATGAAATTTGGTAGGTAGGTGGGTCTTATAGCTGGTGTTAGGGGAAAAATCTGAAAACCGTGAATTTCTGGTCACATCACAAAAAAAGTATCGTAGTTTTAGAATTATTATCGTGCAAAATGTCGAAAAAATACGACTGTAGTACGGAACCCTCATTGCGCGAGCTGACTCGCACTTGGCCGGTTTTTTTTAAAAAGAATATTAGCCTTGGTTTATGACAAATATTCCCCTTTCCTCTCCAACTTACTCTAAGTCAAGCTTGTGCTAGGAGTAGGTACGACAATAGTGCAACGGGCGGGGTTTGAACCGTCGACCTTTCGATTTCAGTTCACTCCTTTACCCGTTGAGCTATTGAGGCTCTAAATTGAATGGCAACGTTGGCTAGTTTGACGGTAACTATACCATTTAGGACGTAGGATTTAGGAAGGTGGAATAAGCCATTTAGCCTTACCGATGATGGAGATCTGGCCGTCAGTCAGCTGGATGCCCTCCTCCCGTCTCCGGAGGGACTGCACCATGCTGGCCACCTGACCCAGGATGAAGCCATTGCCAAACGATACACAAGTTATAGTGCCAATCACTAGTGCCTGAGAAAAAAAAAAATCATTGGTTATAAATGACTAGCTGCCCTGGCGAACTTCATTCCGCCTAACAGTCGATTAATTTTTTTAAAGATTTTTCTCTCCGTAAGAACCATCCTCGTAATTCAAGGAATATTATAAAAAAGAATCAGCGAAACGAAATCGGTTCAGCTGTTCTCGAGATTTGCGATGACCAACACATTTAGTGATTCATTTTTAGGGTTCCGTACCTCAAAAGGAAAAACGGAACCCTTATAGGATCACTTTGTTGTCTGTTTGTCTGTCTGACTGTCTGTCTGTCAAGAAACCTACAGGGTGGCAGGTAGGTAGATCTTATAGCTGACATTTGGGGAAAAATCTGAAAACTGTGAATTTAGGGTTAGATCACACAAAAAAAATTAAATTGTGGTCATGAACTAATTAATTAGTATTTTCAACTTTCGAAGTGAGTAACTATATCAAGTGGGGTATCATATGAAAGGTCTTCACCTGTACATTCTAAAACAGATTTTTATTTATTTTTATGCATCATAGTTTTTGAATTATCATGCAAAATGTCGAAAAAATACGACTGTAGTACGGAACCCTCATTGCGCGAGCCTGACTCGCACACAAACCAGCCAAGTGGGAGTCAGGCTCGCGCAACGAGGGTTCCGTATTACAGTCTTATTTTTTCGACATTTTACACGATAAATCAAAAACTATGATGCATAAAAATAAACAAAAACCTGTTTTAGAATGCACAGGTGAAGCCCTTTCACATGATACCCCACTTGATATACTTAGTTATCTTACTTTGAAAATTGAAAACATTATTAGTTCACGACCACAATTTAATTTTTTGTGTGTGATGTAACCACAAATTCACGGTTTTCAGATTTTTTCCCTAAACCCACCTACCTGCCAAATTTCATGATTCTAGGTCAACGGGAAGTACCCTGTAGGTTTCTTCTTATTCTTCTTTTCTTATTATATGGCGTTTTTCAGTGCCATGTCAGCACAATGCACTTTGCCAGTCTCAAGTAGTATGGGCTTCTTGATAGACCAACAGACAGACAGACAGACAGACAACAAAGTGATCCTATAAGGGTTCCGTTTTTCTTTTGAGGTACGGAACCGTATTAAAATAATAAAAAACTCCAAAAAAATTCTAAATTGATTAAGAAAGAACATACCTTTGGAGACGTCATATTCGTTGCACCGCAGTCCGCACCACACCGCACTTTGATTGGAAACCAATTAACTTGAATTTTGTAGTGGCTTCATAAGCTAAGATATTTAAACGGTATGAATAAGACAAACTGGTAAAAATAATAGATATACTTATTAGCCAAAAAAGAGGCCATTTGGTAGTTTATTCTATACGACTGCTGACTGACTGATTAACTTAGTCCGCGTAGATTGCACAAATTTCAAACCCGGGGGTTGAATTTTCAAAAATCCTTTCTTAGCGGATGTTTACCTCATAGTAGCTATCTGCATGCTAAATTACAGCCCGATCCGTCCAGCAGTTTGAGCTGTGTGTTAATTGATCAGTCAGTCAGTCAGGCAGCTTCCCCATTTATATATTTAGACTAGCTTATGCTTGCAACTTCGTCCGCGTGTGCTACATAAATTTTAAACCCCCATTTAACGTACTTAGGGGTGGAATTTTGAAAAATCCTTTCTTAGTGGGTAACTCTTTACAAAGAACACACTCTCCAAATTTCATGTATGTAAGACCAGCGGCTTAGGCTGTGTGTTGATATGTAAGCCAGTCAGTCAGTCAGTCAGGACTTTAAATTTTATATATATAGAATAGATAATTAGCTCTAACACTCCTAGTCTATCCTCTCATCAAAGGTCTCCTTGGTGATTGCTTCAAGCATACATTTTTTTAAAGAATATTAGCCAAGTAAATTGCTGACTAATATTCCCCGTTCCCCTCCAACTAAGCGTCAAGCTTGTGCTAGGAGTAGGTACGACAATAGTGCAACGGGCGGGGTTTGAACCGTCGACCTTTCAGTTTTCAGTCCACTCCTTTACCCGTTGAGCTATTGAGACGTTGAGCAATTGAATACAATTGTTTTTATTTTATAGCTTCTTTGTGTTTTTAGGGTTCCGTAGCCAAATGGCAAAAAACGGAACCCTGATAGATTCGTCATGTCTGTCTGTCTGTCCGTCTATATGTTACAGTCACTTTTTTCCGAAACTATAACTGTTGAAACTGGGTAAGTAGGTGTATTCTGTAAGCCGCATTAAGATTTTCACACAAAAATAGAGAAAAAACAATAAATTTTGGGAGTTCAAAAAAGTTTTCTATCTTTCTATCTAAGCCTCTCTTAAGCGGCTGAGAGAAGCCCAAGATAGCTTTTCTACCATTTACTTAAATCTCTGAGTCAGCAGGCGAAACGAGATATTATTATCATACCCATTATTTATTTACATAATATTATAAATAAAGGATACCTAACGGCGAATTGTCTGTCTGCTAGTCGATATCTTAAAATATAATTATCATCATTTTATATATAAAAGCGAAATACCACTCGACTCACTCACTCACTCACGGACTGACTGACTAATCACGAAATCTCAGGAGCTTTTAAGCCTACAAACTTGAAATTTGGAAGGTAGGTTCTTTCTAGGACGTGTCAGCTAAGAAACGGTTTTGAAAAATTCCCCCCCTAAGGGTGTGAAAGGGGGGTCTAAGGTTGTATGAAAGTCCTATGTTTTTGAAGTTAGAGACCTGAAAATCGACAATGTGGCTAATTCCATTGTACACAATCTCTTAACTAAACTAAAATGGCACGTCTACATCTAATGCTATCCCTTTCATAATGTTGCTTGCGGAAAGGATGGCACTAAATTTAGACCTGTTAATTTAGTTTAGTTTAGAGATTGTGTACAAGAGAATCGGCCCAATTTTGGTTGTTAGCTTTAAATAATAAAAATCTGTATAAGTCAATTTGGGAAATTCTTCCCTTAAGGGTGGTAAAATAGGGGGGGAAAGTTTTTATAGAAAAGTTTTAACTATTGTTATTTTTACTTGAAATTTGAAACGTAGGTTCTTTCTAAAGGGTAGGTATCAGATAAGAAGGCCTCCTCCTAAGGGAGTGAAATGGGGGTTGAAAAGTTATGTGAAAATCCTATGTTTTAGAAGGTAGAGTTATGAAAATTGGCATTACGGCATTCTGGGTTCCGTGCCTTAAGTTGAGACTGAGTGAGTAGGTAAGTGAGCCTTTTGCAGCGGGAAAATTTTCAGATCTCATGAGAAACCAGAAATTTTACGCGGACGAAGTCGCGGGCAACTGCTAGTTATACATATAGCATTGTCCTTTGCACTATTTTGGTTGCCTGGAAAAGAGGTGTAGCAAGCAATCATGATCAACCCATCACCGGCTCACTACAGAGCATGGGTCTCCTCTTAGAGTGAGAAGGGTTTTGGCCATAGTCTACCACGCTGGCCATGTGCGGATTGGCAGACTTCACACACCTTTGAGAACATTATGGAGAACTCTCAGGCATGCAGGTTTCCTCACGATGTTTTCCTTATGCAAGTAAGTGATATTTAATTAATTAAAGCGCACATGACTCTGAAAAGTTGGAGGTGCGTACCCGGGATCGAACCTCCGACCTCCAATTAGAAGGTGGACGTCCTAACCACTAGGCTATCACAGCTTCCAAATTGTACCTACCTGCCTATATTTTTGTATTGCTTTTTATGGGTTTTTCTGTAATAATTTGTGGTGTACGTATGACAAAAGTATATTAGGGTTCCGTACCTCAAAAAGAAAAAAGGAACCCTTATAGGGTCATTTCGTTGTCTGTAGTAATACAATTCGGTTTTGGGTCAACACTCGACCAAACACCATATACGAAAAATGACAGTCACCGATTCCGTTGTCTTTCTCTAAACTAAAGGAGATCGCCCGTGAACGAGCCCTCTTTTGTGTCGTCGTGTCAAAACTTAAATTTTTTTTTTTTTAATGTGTTATTTTTTACGATTATGTTATAACGACTTTTTTTCACTCTATTATTGAAAATATCCACAATTACAGTTAGAATCGTAAACATGCATTTATTTTGAAGAAGTATTAATTAAATATAACCTCAATATCAGCAATATAAAAAATAAGATTTCTTTATAACCAGGGTGAATAAATAGAAATCGTTTGCAGAATATAAAGAGTTAATTATTTGTCTACAAAATAAAATTAAAACCATGGTGACATAACAATTATATTAGGGGGGGCCCAAAGCTCCTAAGAAAATGGGCAATCTCTTTTAGAGTATCTGCATCCTTGTCTTTTCAACAATGCTAAAAAGGGACAGATCATGAACTTTACATTTAAAGACTCTTAGTGCACGCTACAAATTGAAACAGAAGACTCGCGGCTGTGCGCTAAAATCACGGGTTTTACCATCTAAATATTAAATTTAGAACTGTCAAACTGCGTCTGTCCTTTTCATATTACATTAGTAAGAAGAGGATGCGAATACTCTAAAATTAGGTTGTGCTATATCAGTACCGCGTGAATATAAAATGTCTATATGAGCTAGAGAGTAGACCCGTGACAGACAGACAAACAAACAAACAGACAGACAGCAAGGTAACATTAATAGGTTTTACCCCTTGAGTACGGAACCCTAAAAACAAGTTGCAGTCCGCAAACATTTTTGTTTGGGATGACCCATCCTGTGGTAATAAATACTGCATAAAGGTCATTGCCCTGAATTTATAAAAGTCATCCATATTAAAATTTCCATACCAATATCAGTATATATAAAATTCAAAGTCCTGACTGACTGACTGACTTATATATCAACGCACAGCCTAAACCACTGATCTTAGAGACGTGAAATGTATGGAAAAAGCATTTCATGGCCCATCCGTTTAATCGATTTTGACGAAATTTAGTACAGAAAGAAAGAAAGAAAGAAAAGACGTTTATTTATGCAATTGTGCCACACATTACAACTTACAGCTAAGAGCTGGTCATTCCGGCGCTTCTTCCACCTGAGAACAAGCAAAAGAAGCGCCGGAACAAACTGTCATATTGTGTGGCACAACCCGAAAAAAGGGTCCCAGCTCAGCATTATGCTGTATGCCTTGTTGCACAAGAACATACAGCGCTAATTTTCAGCTGGTACCCTGAACCGGGTGACGCCACGGAATCATAAACTAATGATAACTAAACTAATGATAACTAAACATAACTAATAAAATACACACAATACAGAGATAACTTGCATGCCGGAGACAGACATAGAATACTTTTTATCCCAGAAAATCAAAGAGTTCCCACGGGATTTCAAATAACATAAATCCACGCGGACAAAGTTGCGAGTCGCGGATATCATCTATTTGGTACAGAGATACCTTGCATCCCAGGGATGGCCATAGGCTACTTTTTATCCCGAAAAAACAAAGTCTTTTCAAAACCCTAAAGAACTAGGTACAAATAATAATAATAATCATCTTTATTTCAGATATTACATCTATTTTGTTAGTAATAAAATTAATTGCTAATGACTATACTGCCGTCCTAAAGCTAAAGTGTCGTTAACTACCACAACCAAGTTTCGAGATATGATCAAAAAAGCGCGAATTTATAAAGAAATGATGCCATTTGATAAATAATAAACGTATATAAAACTTGAAACTATGAAAATGTAGAGCAAATAGAGCACTTTTGAATAGCTGTATTTTTAAGTTTCTAGAGTAAATAATAATTAAAGCAGGACAGTTTTGGCTTTTTAGTCTAGCATTTTTTCTAACAACGTCTTGTATTTACATAACTTAAATGTCGTTAGATTACCCTTTAAGACGTTTAAGGCTTGGATTGCATTTACTTTTTTTATCTTTTTACGAAACTTAAAAAAATTGTAAAATTACTAAAGTAAAATGACTCTAAAAGACTTTAACGACATTGTAGGTTAGGTTATGATCCTTAAAACTATCAATAACATAACACTTAAAATGCGGCTTTTGTAATTTAAACACATTTTAGTCTAGTAGAATAGAAATGGTTTGTATACAGTAGCGTTTTTTGGGGAGAATTGCTAAACTAAAATGTGGTTTATTGCAAATGATCGAACCGTAGCGACGTTTTAGGTTAGCATTGTTTATAAAAATTTGAGGTTTTCCAATGAAAGTAACGGTAACTACAACAATTGAAAGAGGAACAGTCCGAAAGTAGTCTCTTATTTTGTTAAAACTTATAGTATTAGTGCTAGAAATCTGTAATTTGGCATGGGTATAAATATTAATCACGCCGACAAAGTGGTGAAATAAAATTGTGATAAATATTATTTTTAGGGTGGCTCTCCTTCATGTTAAGTGGGGGTGAATTTTTTTTTCTCGTCTGTCCCATAGTGTGAGATATCGTTGAATAGGTCTTTTAAAAATACTGTGGGTGTGGGAACATCATTTTTCAATTTCTAGATCCGTTGTAAAATATGATGTTTTAATTAAAGTGCTAATTTTTATTAGAGTCAAGTGTCTACCCCCTTTATCAGCCATATGGTTGTATAAAGGAACGTGAAAAAATTCACAGCAGTAGTATATAATATAATCAATTTTAAAGGAAAACTATCATGGCTAAGTAGGGTTCACAGGTTAAGGAGTTGTATCTGTTTTTCGAGGTTAATTATTGTAGGTACGTAGATATTACGAATAGCATATTAATGTATATTATAGTTATATTGTATCTATTGTATTTGTGATTGATCGTAATCCTAATAATATTTTTTCCAACTTCCCCTGTGAAGCTGGATTTTATGACTCTCTCTTCAGTTACCATCGTCCTTTGTGGGCCCGTTTGTAGAAGTGAACCGTGAAAAACCATGGATTTCAAAATATCCTCAGTATTCATAAATAAAATAAAAGCACTATCTTAGGTCAGCTGTAATAATTGTGACATTACAAAATCCATAAAATCATACAATTTTCCTTTTTTCTTCATAGCAAGTCCTCTTAGTCCGTTATGTCCTCTTGTTTTCTTCCCACTACGCTATCATTCCAGAGTACAGTGAGAGGTTTGAACTCATTGGTTATTTTGCCTATTGGTGCAAACGTTTGATTGAATGCCACAAGGCGTTTACAGAAAGCTCTCGCAGACGCACTAGTTAAAGTTAGAAGCTTTTGAATGTGGGTATACAGAAGAATGTTGAGAATCTCTTGGGTACAGTGTATCAAAAATGCAACTGTACTACAAAGGCTAAGTGAAGATCTTGAAATCCTGAAGACCATAAAAGTGCGGAAGTTGGAGTACTTTAGCCACATTATGAGAAATAGCAAATACGACCGCCTTCAGCTCATTATTCGGGGGAAAATAGCCGGCAGTCTTACCACCAGGCCGTAGAAGAACATCCGTGGCTAAAGAATTTACGCCAATGGTACGGGAAGAGTACCCGATCTCTTTTCCGAGCAGCAGTGTCCAAGGTGCAGATAGCTCTAATGATTGCCAACCTCCGATAGGAAACGGCATTGCAAGAAGAAGAAAGTCACAACCTCGCGAGATGCGGGAATAGTTAGAGACATTAAAGTTATGTATTGCGGGATAGAGTTATTTTAGGATAGGAAACAATATTTTTTTGCAAAATATCACTAAACTGTAACGCGTTTATGTGTCATTAAAGACATTTTAGTCTAGCATTTTCGTTTAAAGACATTTAAGTTATGGAATAGTGCACCATAATTTTGGAGAAAAACTTAATTTAAAAATAAGTAAAGTGACTATAAAGACATTTTAGTTAAGGAATTTAAGAAAAAAGCCTGCTTTGAGACATTTTAGACTGGCAAATGTCAGTTAAATGCGTTTAAGTGTTGTTATCATATGAACAGGTAGTTATTTAACGACGTTCTTCATATTTCTATTTCAAAAACTACAGCAGCTAGGAAAATACCGGTTAGATTGGTCGATAGAAAAAAAAATTCGAAGTAAGATAGCGTTAAAAAGTCAAATTTGGCCAAATGTTGGTTAACGACGTTTTAGCTTGAGGACGGCAGTATATTAGTAAGTAGGCTTTTTCATGCTTACTTTTATTTATCTAGGAATCTACCGCCCATGAGACACTGAGAGTGCATGTGCAAACCAACCCAGTGTCTCACAAATGGATCAAAATCACACACACCGCCATCGCCCTGCGCTCCCTCTCTATGTCCTTTATATCAGACATATCCTCTGAAACAATATTCCCTAGATATTTAAACTATGCGACTCTTTTGAGGGGGACTCCGTTAAGGGTCACAGGAGGGATATCATCGGGCGAGTTACCTTTACTCTTAAAAACGCTTGAATTTTGTATATCTTATTATTATAATCACAAATCTTATTATAATGATCACAATAAACTTAAACTTTAAAGTACACAAATATTTAATTACATACTTGACTATTAATTTTATAACTTAGCTAAATTGTTCTTATAATTACAATTACTTATTTAATAAGTAGGTAGGCCTGCTATGTGTTTCAAACCTCCAGCACCACATCTCAGCATCAATCTTCTTCTTCTCGACCAGTCGCAAAGTCTCCGCAACGTATAAAAATACGAGGAAAACAAGTGTTTGAACGAGCTGGATCTTCGTTTTTGTGATGTTCCTGTTCTTCCATTTTTTTCTTCAGCTGTTCCATCGCAGTTCTTGCTATCGCCGTTTTACTTCTTCTACGCAATCTCCATTGTACGAAATTAAAGCACCGAGATATGTAGGATTGGAGTTGGACGACCTCGCAGTTCGCAATCTGAGTGACTTCGGGCGAGTTATTGTTGGCTCGGTCTACAATCATCATCTTAGTTTTACTGCGGTTTATCTTTAATCCGAACTCTAGGCTCACGCGCTCCATTTTGAGAAGTAGTTCCTCCATATGACGAGCACTGGTTGCAAACAGGGTGGTATTGTCAGCGTAGCGCAAATTTGATAGCTTCTAGCCACCAATAGCAACATCGTCTGTCTCGTCTTCTAGAGTAATGTGCATAGAGTTCGGTATAAGCATTGAACAAAAGCGGTGATATTATGCATCCTTGGCGAACACTTGCACTGGAACGGAAGTCTTTTAAAAAAACATCATCCATCCGCACCGATGCAGTTCCATCTTCGTAAAGGCGTCTAAGAAGATGAACTAAGTATTGCGGTGTACTAGCAAAACATTCTATAGTTTAGGCTATTTCACAGAGTCAAACGCGCTGGAGAAATCAACAAAGCAAATATATGTCAGTTTATTGAACTCTCGTGCCTTCTCTATAAACTGGCGAACAATAAGGATTTGCTCACGTGTTCCCTTAACGAAAATGGCTTGTTCTGGTTGCTTGACGAAAATCTCCTTGGACAGAAAGGTCTTCAGTCCCTCATTTAAAATGTGTATCAAGATTTTGCTAGCGTGTGATATAAGCGCTATAAGGCAGTATAGGCTACTTGACTCATATCTAATTTCGTCCAATAAATGATTATTTATGATAGTATTTTGCTTAAGACAACGAAATATATCAATAACAATTATTAAAAACGCAGGATGGATATATAAATCCAATTTAAAAAAATACAGTTTTTATTTTTATTTGAAACGCAGAAAACGCTGTCAGCCATAATGTGACGTCATTAAATATGTAAACAAAGAAATGTCATCCCTATGTCACGCGGGGACTAACGTAGTATCCATATATATAAAATTTAAAGTCCTGACTAACTTATATATCAACGCACAGCCTAAACATCTAAACAGCTGGTCCTAGATACATGAAATTTGGTGGGTGTGTTCTTTGTAGGTAAAGAGAAGGTATCCACTAGGAAAGGATTTTTTGAAATTCCACCCCTGAGTGGGTTAAATGGGGGTTTGAAATTTATGAAGTCCACGCGGGCGAAGTCACGAGCATAAGCTAGTTTTTATATGTTTTTAAAAACTCAAGTAAACGTAAAAAAATATCGTTTTCTCTTTATAAATTGAATAAGTTATTAAGTACCTAAGACTTACAACAAAGTGATCTTTGCAAAAATAAATTTGGGTTGAAGTCGTTAGTGATATAGGATCCCTTTAAGCAAGTCTTCACGTGTTACGTATATTTATTTCACTGGGCACTCTAATCCACAACTTTCCTGTAGTCTTTATCGATGCGTTTTTACATTCTCGGATGATACAATAACGATAATTACTATATTTTTCATGTAAACTAGTATAGAAGTCATGTTTGTTAAACTTTGGGAGGTTATGCTGTTGTTTACAAATGCATGACGTCAGAGCACAGATAATCTATCGGCCAAACATGGCCGACAGTGTTTTCACCTGTCTAAGAAAAATATATTTTTAAATTAAAGTTTTACGGTTTTTAGGGCGCAAAAAAATATAGTGTTAATTTTTTTGATCTAATTGGACAAATATTAACCATTTAAGACCTACTTAAAAAAAGTGTCAACTAGCCCATTGCTATGCTACACTTCTTAGTTGAACCCTTTTAATGTAAAGGAATGAAAACCGTATGAGTCCAATCTTTTAGCCTTGCTCCCGAATGAATCTTGTTGCAGATGATGTGGAACATATTGGCACCTATATAGCCTAAAGCCCTTAGGCGGTATAGGCTTGTTTCAATCGGGATTGCATCTCTACCGGTAGCTTGTCCATTTTTGAGATGCATAATGGCGGCTCTGACTTCAGACTTCAGTATGTCTGGCTCTAAGTTTTCTTTATTAAAAGTAAGTTTACTTAATTAATTGACAACAAATTTACTAACGCAAATGTACTTTGGAGTGTTTACATTAGTTGCCGTATTAACCGTGTAAGCTATTTACGTGAGTAATACTAACATATGTATCTGTGGCCCAAGAAGAGCATTTCAGAGTTCGTTTATTTTAATTCGATACGTATTTCACTTTAATTAAATTAAAGCTTTAATTTCTTTATTGCCCAAAACTTCATCAATTTCATGGAAGTTTTTAGTTTTGAAATAGATTTCTATTTCTTGTAGCGTCCGCCCTTTAGTCTCTGGTAACCTAAGCCAGATGTAACCCAAACTTATGCACATTATACCTGCATTTGTTAAGAATAACCCATGGTAACCCATCGCACTTACCATAGTTGGTAACAAAAGTACAATTAAAGATAACGAACTCATGTAAATAATCCCAGAAAAGAAAAAGAAGTGTACTTTCAATTCTATAGGATAGATTTCGCCCAATAAAGCTTCTAGCACAGGGTACGGGCCCGACTTAACAATGAAGAAGTAGAAACTAAGCAACGCAATGCTGACCCATTGAAAATAGACTGAATCAGTTTTAAAATACAAACACGCACTTAGAGTAACTAAAACTGTGATGCCAATAATAGCTGTTGTGAATAACATGCTTCTCATTGACAACTTCTTGATTAATAAACACGACGCAGCCGATCCTGTTACAAAACAAAAATCAACGACCATTGTAAAAACGAATATGTCACGTGAACCTGTTATTTCTTGTATGATAGTAACCGCTAGAGTAATAAATGCTAACTTTCCAGCGGCTGTTAAGAAAGCAGATATAAAGACTCCGAGCAGCATCAAATCCCAGAAATATTTCTTTTTACACGCAATCATTAGTTTTTTGAGCGTTCTCAACGAATTTGTTTCTTTTGCTTTCTCCAATTTTGATTTTTCAACTTTGAGCAGCAAACTAAGTTCTGCTTCAGTAGTTGGTGTACTTCCATGTAGCTTTCTAAATGCCTGTTCGGATTCTTCAAATTTTCCTTTAGAGGCCAACCAATGTGGACTTTCTTCCCAGAAAAATGGTACGATTATTCCAGAAAGTGTCGTTAATATTCCTATCAGAGCGACTGTTCTCCATTGAAATGCAATGCCTAGAGCATGAGCTACAGCACTTCCGATGGCTGGCCCTAATGTTGATATCATGCTGAGGAATAGGGCCCTGGTTTTAGGGCCTGCGTATTCTGATGTTATGCACAATTTTAGAGCAAAGAGACCACCTGTTCCGACACCTGAAAGAGAGAAGAAAAATGTGATTATATTTTGGAGCACACGCTAAAATAAAATCTGTGGCGTTCTAGACGATGATTCATGATTTCGTTCTTCCATTCCAATGACGAATGGCCTTCTCGATCGACTTACGTCAATAGCAAGAAAATGACGTTTGCGAGCGCAAGCCTGCGGGTGAGCCCTAAGACTCGAAGAAATAATTTGAGAGGTCGGGGTGCAACGTTCTCCTAAGGGCGCCTCCTGTAAGGCTCGGACCACGGCTCAGAATGACGTTGAGATGGGTGAATGGCTGTGGCGTGAGCCCACGAGCGGGTGACGTTAGAAATCGGGGACCTCGTCTTCGCCGGCGATGACGCTGTAATAAGGTTGAATTGTATAGCCCTACGAGATAGGGAGTATTGAGGGGGATTCCAACATCAATGAATCAATGATTGACAGTCATGATTTGATCTCCAGGATCGTTAAGGTCTTCTAGGTCAACGGGAACGGGTCTGCAGGTTTCTTGACAGACAGACAGACAGACAAAGTGATCTTATAAGGATTCCTTTTTTCCTTTTGAGGTAGTTGAAGAGCAGATGTAGGATGTAAGTAGGAAGTTGGTTGGTTCCACTTCTTCTCTCTCTCACCTGCTAGAACTCTGGACATCATGAAGGTGGGCATGTCCCACGCGAAGTACAGCACTACGTAGTTGACCATCATGGGCACGGAGAAGATGGAGAAGGACCTTCTTCTCCCAATCTTGTCGGAAACCACAGCGGCCAGCGCTAGCCCGGGTATGTTGAGGATTAACAGCGAACTCGCTGGGAACACAAGAACAAAATCTATATACATATATAAAACTAGCAGTTGCCCGCGACTTCGTCCGCGTAAAATTTCTGGTTTCTCATGAGATCTGAAATTTTCCCGCTGCAAAAGGCCTCACTTACCTACTCACTCAGCAGAATACCTAAATGTCAATTTTCATATCTCTAACTTCAAAAACTTCATTTTCATTAAACTTTTCAACCCCCATTTCACCCCCTTAGAGGGAGAATTTAGTCAGATCATTTCTTATCTGATACCCACCCCCTAGAAAGAACCTACGTTTCAAATTTTAAGTAAAAATAACAATAGGTAAAACTTTCTATAAAAACTTTTCCCCCCTATTTTACCACCCTTAAGGGGGGAATTTCACAAATTGACTTATACAGATTTTTATTATTTAAAGCTAATAACCTAAATGTCGATTTTCATGTCTCTAACTTCAAAAACATAGGACTTTCATACAACCTTCGACCCCCCCTTTCACGCCCTTAGGGGGGGAATTTTTCAAAACCGTTTCTTAGCTGACTCCTATGTCCTAGAAAGAACCTACCTTCCAAATTTCAAGTTTGTAGGCTTTATAGTTTCTGAGATTTCGTGATTAGTAAGTCAGTCAGTCAGTGAGTGGTATTTCGCTTTTATTAAAATTTAGATTAAAAGTGTATAAGTGTATAAAACTTTTCATATCAATAATGATGACTATGATAAAAATTATGATTGTCTTCAATGTAATATTATAAATCTAGCATAATAAGAATGTTGCATGCAATAAATTGTAAAAAAATGTTATTTTATTTTATTTATTTATTTTATTAAGTGTATAAAAGTGTGTATAAAATTCAAAGTGTATGAAATTCATCAAAGTATATAAAATTCAAAGTCCTGACTGACTGACTGACTGACATAATATAATATATCAACGCACAGCCTAAACCGCTGGTCCTAGAGACATGAAATTTGTAGGGTATGTTCTTTGTAACGAGTAGGTATCCACTAAGAAAGGATTTTTTCAAAATTCCACCCCCAAGTGGGTTAAATGGGGGATGGAATTTTGTATGAAAGTCCGTCATTTTTAGGGTTCCGTACCTCAAAAGGAAAAATGGAACCCTTATAGGATCACTTTGTTGTCTGTCTGTCTGTCAGTCAGTCAAGAAACCTACAGGGTACTTCCCGTTGACCTAGAATCATGAAATTTGGGTCTTATAGCTGGTGTTAGGGGAAAAATCTGAAAAACGTGAATTTGTGGTCATATCACACAAAAAAAATTAAATTGCGGTCATAAACTAATAATTAGTATTTTCAATTTTCGAAGTAAGATAACTATATCAAGTGGGGTATCATATGAAAGGGCTTTACCTGTGCATTCTTATGCATCATAGTTTTTGAATTATCGTGCAAAATGTCGAAAAAATACATAATGGCCTTGCTAAAAATATACAATATACCTAAAGACATTGTCTAAAGAATGTGCTACTTTGATACACAATAGGAAGTACTTCACTCGATCAAATAAAATCTTGAAATAAGCCGAAATAAAAGTCTGAAACGAATTATTTAATACTAAAATTTCTGACTTGGCAAATAATTTTTATATGGAAATATTTGTCTTTAAGTACTACAGAGAACCTGCTAAATTTTGGTTTTCAACAGGACTTCTATAATTTATTAAATTCAAATTTAACGTTTGAAACACAGAATTTGAACGTTGCCAAGCGGTTTACTTCAAAGCCACGCTGCCCGCCTCGGTGACTATTCGCAATAAGAGCATGGACTGATACAACTATCGGTACAATAATCGTTGAGTCAACACTCCACATGGCGGTAATCTCGTGAGCCAAGTATTTTTATTATCTGTGTTATTATTATTAATGTATTTAATAATTCATTATGTAAATAATTGATTGATATAGACAGCGTAAATTAAACTATTGTAAAATTAATGTAAAATTAATGGGTTCAGTCACTTCGATGATTGATTATACCCGACATACTTGTTTCATTATCGCGAGATAGTAAACAATTTAGCACTTAGGTACCTAATTAATGACTTGTAGAGACGAGACAAATCCGTGGGGTGATTACGTAAAAAGTTGCAGTAGCGACAGCAACGCGACAGCAGTAGCAATCCGACAGTTCATTTGCTGTCTCTCTTCCTCTTCTTCTTATTTTGCTTTGTGACTATTGCTGTCTCTCTCTAGCCGGACGTTTGATAGCAATGATCGCGAGATTTACGTTTGTCACAAGCCTGTCGCGAGATACGTAATCACCTCGCCGACGAGTTCAAAGGTGATCTTACGTTCAATAGCCGTGATGTTGGTAAGTGATCGATCTCTTTTAGTAATTTGGTAAAATTAAATTATTTCTCAGTGATTATTAAATAGAGGGTCTTCCAAAATATGTCAAATCCACGTCCTTTGTTAGTTATAAGTGTAATAACCATTTTAAATTATCGATTAATCTAAAAAAAGCACGTCAAATTATTGTGACGTCACATTTAAATATTTCATTTATCTCGCATACTAGTCCGAATCCAACTCGGTTGGGTAGCGTTTAGGAAGCTTCGAGATGTCTTCTTGTCCAAAATTCCTCAGTGCTTGAAGACCAAAGTCTTGGAACAGTGCGTGTTGCCAGTGATGACATATGAATCCGAGACATGGTCGCTAACTATGGGCCTCATAAGAAAGCTCAGAGTCACTCAGCGGGCGATGGAGAGAGCTATGTGCGGAGTTTCTCTACGTCATCAAATCAGAAATGAGGAGATCCGTAGGAGAACTAGAGTAACCGACATAGCTCAACGGGTTGCGAAGCTGAAGTGGCAATGGGCAGGGCACATAGTTCGTACAACCGATAGATGTTGGGGTCCCAAGGTGTTGGAATGGCGACCTCGCACCGGAAGACGTAGCGTTGGAAGACCCCTACTAGGTGGACGGACGACATCAGACGAGTCGCAGGGAGACGCTGGATGGCGGCGGCGCAAGACCGTGGCGTGTGTAAGTCCTTACCAGAGACCTATGTCCAACAGTGGACGTCTATTGGTTGATGACGATGATGCATACTAAGTGCACGTTTTGACGTTTGATAAAAAGTTACTTATTTGACTAATTGTCAAATACCAAATTCTGGTCCGACCGCCGACGATGAACGAGAAACGAGTAGAACTAGAAACTATAAACGAGTTGGCGATCACCGGGAAGCGAGTGTGTAGTTTCGATAGTTTTGTCGCCGGGTTATAAGCGAGTGTGCAAGTGCGACGAGCGATTACTCGCGCCATTCGCCCGCGGTCGCTCAGTCCTGTGCAAACCTGCGAGCGCGTGACACGTGTTCAAGCGAGCGAGCATCGCTGAACGAATAGCGCTGAGCGAATTTATTTTTGTAAGCTCATCGCTCAGCGACGAGACTAGTAGAGCGAGTCGTCGCCGGCAGTGTGAACAATCATAGAGTAACTTTTGATATATGCATCTCTTTCGTTTACTCGGAATGTACATTTATTGTGCGTTTCTTGGGAAAGAAAATCGCCGATAGTTAGTCGTTTTCTCGCCGGCGGTCGGACCACTGCCTGATGCTGGGCGCGTAACTCAAACTTTTCAGCGTTACTTATTTATTTATTATTTATTTATTGATTCAAATGAAAATACAATAAACAAAAATACCAAACTTATTCTAGAACATAAAAATTACAGATCGATTCTTATTTATTTATTTATTTATTACTATTAATTTTAATGTACATTCTGTTACATGCGTCTCTTCACAGAATGCGAAAGGGTTAGGTCATATACACCACACTGGCTGGCCCAGAGCTGATTGGCCTCACGATGTTTTCCTTCATCATCATCATCATGATCAACCCATCGCCGACTCACTACAGAGCACGGGTCTCCTCTCAGAGTGAGAAAAGTTTGGCCATAGTCTACCACGCTGGCCATGTGCGGATTGGTAGACTTCACACACCTTTGAGAACATTATGGAGAACTCTCAGGCATGCAGGTTTCCTCACGATGTTTTCCTTCAACGGTAAAGCAAGTGATATTTAATTACTTAAAACGCACATAACTCCGAAAAGTTAGAGGTGCGTGCCCGGGATCGAACCCCCGACCTCCGATTAGAAGGCGGACGTCCTAACCACTAGGCTATCACAGCTGTTTTCCTTCACTTGATATTTATTTAATTAAGGTAAACGCAGCTATCAGTGATCTAAGGAAAATGCGCAGTTATTACCGATCTATTATTTTAACTATCTATCGCATTAGGTTAGCCTGTAATGATAGTTTTAAGTTGTACAATAAATAAATAAATAAAATAAAAAAACTAGCTGATGCCCGCAACTTCGTCCGCGTGGAATTTGGTTTTAAAAAATCCCGTGGGAACTCTTTGATTTTCCGGGATAAAAAGTAGCCTATGTCACTCTCCAGGTCTTTATGTATACCGATGCAAAAACTCACGTCAATCCGTTGCACCGTTGCGACGTGATTGGAGGACAAACCAACAAACCAACATAACAAAACTCTGAGAAGAGACACGTCCTCTGTACTGAACCGGCCATGGCGGACCGACAGACACACTTTCGCATTTATAATATTAGTATATGGATGGATTTTTAATAAATAAAAAAACCGGCCAAGTGCGAGTCGGGCTCGCGCACTGAGGGCTCCGTACTACAGTCATATTTTTTCGAAATTTTGCACGCGAATTCAAAAAGCATAAAAATAAATAAAAATATGTTTTAGAATGCACAAGTGAAGCCCTTTCATATGTTATCTTACTTGGAAAATTGAAAATACTAATTTTTAGTTCATTACCACAATTTTTTATTTTTTGTGTGATGTCACCACAAATAGCCGGTTTTCACATTTTTCCCCGAATATCTGCTATAAGACCTACCTACCTGCCATATTTCATGATTCTAGAATCTAGGTCATCGGGAAGTACCCTGTAGGTTTCTTGACAGACAGACAGACAACAAAGTGATCCTATAAGGGTTCCGTTTTTCCTTTTGAGGTACGGAACCTTTAAAAATGTCACATTTAAAAAAAAGGAACTCACCAATGATGGAGATCTGGCCGTCAGTCAGCTGGATGCCCTCCTCCCGTCTCCGGAGGGACTGCACCATGCTGGCCACCTGACCCAGGATGAAGCCATTGCCAAACGATACACAAGTTATAGTGCCAATCACTAGTGCCTGAGAAAAAAAAAAAAAAACCGGCCAAGGGCGAGTCAGTCATAATATATACCACTGCTGTGAATTTTTTCACGTTCCTACATACTACCATTTTGCTGATAGAGGGGGGGGGGACACTTGACTCTAATAAAAATTAGCACTTTAAAACATCATAAACGGATATAGAAATCGAAAAATGATGTGCCCACACCCACAATATTTTTAAAAGACCTATTCAACGATACCCCACACTATGGGGCGGGTAGACGAGAAAAAAAAATCATCCCCTTTTTACTTGTAAAGGGAGCTACCCTAAAAAAAAATATTTATCAAAATTTTATTTCACCACTTGGTCGGCGTGATTAATATTTATACCCATGCCAAATTACAGATTAACCGAGGACGGACGGACGGACGGACAGACAGACGGACGGATATGCGTAACGAATGTATTCACAGGTTCTAACAAATTTTAACTGGTCGCTTGATTCGCCCCCTTATTATAAGGGGGTGAATCAAGCGTATCCGTTGCACCGTTGCGACGTGATTGAAGGACAAACCAACAAACCAACAAACCAATAAACCAACAAACAAATACACTTTCGTATTTATAATAAGGGTACTGATTAGGAGTGATTTTTGACGAAAAAATTGGCTATAACAATAGTTATTCACGCCTAGAATCGATGTGCAGTCATAACAAAATTGAGCCTCAACAGCTCAACGGTTGAGAAGCGGACTGAATTCTGAAAGGTCGGCGGTTCAAACCCCACCCGTTGCGCTATTGTCGTACCTACTCCTAGCACAAAGCTTTACGCTTAGTTGGAGGGGAAAGGGGAATATTAGTCCTGATTAGTATGGCTAATAATATTCTTTTTTTTTTACTTTTTTTTTTTTGTCGCTTAATTCGATATTCGATAACACAGTCCAGTTATTACACACTGTACAAAACATTTTTATTGTTTTTTTCTACAAGTCAGTCAAGTTTTTTAGTGACTACCTAGGCCAGTAAATAGAGCAATTTTTTTTTTAGGTTAAGGGTCACTTACTGACCATAAAATCACAAAATGCTGACAGATCCAGGTGGAGCTTCGATCGGAGTCTTGAGGGAAAGTTTTTGGCCGATATCTCGGAAATTATCCACTTTAGTGCAAAATTATCTATACTATTATTGTAGAAAATAAAATTTTGCATTTTTTGTTTTCTGTAAACTTTTTTGTAAAACTTACCGTTTACGATTTATGGCCGATTGAATGAACCGGTTTTTCTATTTCGGCCGATAACTTCTAAAATATTGGATTTGAATCAGCATTTTGTGATTTTATGGTCAGTGAGTGACCCTTAACCTAAAAATAAAGCATAATTGGATCGGAAATTTAGTACGAGATTGACCAAAAACAAAACGGCTTTATTTACTGGCCTAACTTATTTTGATTTAAATTGAAAATTAATTAGCACAACCTTCCGATTCATTTTGTCGTCACACCCCACCACTCCGAACTTTGGTCACAAACAAACTAAGGTGTGACACTTTAGGTGCTCCAGCAGGTATTCTAAGATGTATTCTCAGTGTGTGCAGTTAGACTGGGGGCACACGGTGCGTTGCGGCGCCGCACCGCAAAGATTTTACCGAATCACCGGGCACACGAGCGCTGCGGCGCCGCAACGTTGGTATGTCGCAGCGGCGCCGTAACAGCGTTGGACAGCCTTGAGCGGCGCCGCTCTGACGTCACAACGTATTCACTTCCCAGCCTCGTCTCGGTGGTTGCAAGTCCAGTGCGGCGCCGGAGCGCATCGTGTGACATGCCACAGATATCTCTATGTAAGACGACGCAGCGACACCGCTTCGGTGCCACACCGCCGCGCCGCCGCAACGCAACGTGTGCCCCCGCTCTGACATGTCACACGATGCGTTGCGGCGCCGCACCGGACTTGCAACCACCGAGACGAGGCGGGGAGGGGTGAATGCGTTGCGACGTCAGAGCGGCGCCGCTCAAGGCTGTCCAACGCTGCTACGGCGCCGCTGCGACATAACAACGTTGCGGCGCCGCACCGCTCGTGTGCCCACTGATACGCTGAAATCTTTGCTGTACGGCGCCGCAACGCATCGTGTGCCCCCAGTCTAAGATGTATTCTCAGTTTAAGTGTGTGCAATTAAGCTATCTATCTAACTGTCAACCTATCTAAGATATTTAAATGATAGGTTAGATAGGACAAACTGATAAAATCATTATATTAACCTAATTAAAATAGGTCAGTGTGGCTATTTTTCTGTTATACACAATCTCTAAACTTAAATTTTTTACAAAAAAATATATGAACCGATTTCAATACCTTACCGTATTTATACACTAAAAATCAGTACCCATATTATTATAAATGCGAAAGTGTTTGTTTGTTGGTTTGTTGGTT
The DNA here is from genome assembly GCF_902806685.2 of Maniola hyperantus. Lineage (NCBI taxonomy): Eukaryota > Metazoa > Arthropoda > Insecta > Lepidoptera > Nymphalidae > Maniola > Maniola hyperantus. The sequence goes on from NC_048563.1 coordinate 5,313,196, forward strand.
TATTGGTTTGTTGGTTCGTCCTTAAATCACGTCGCAACGGAGTAACCGAATGACGTGATTTTTTTGCATGGGTATAGTGAAAGACCTGGAGAGTGACATAGGCTACTTTTTATCCCGGAAAATTAAATAGTTCACACGGGATTTTTATTACTGAATATATTTTTATGTAGACAAGAGTTAATATAATGTAGTTCTATAAAAATATTTTTGGGGCCGGTGCCAATTTAGCTAATTAGCTGCGCCAATCCTCTATAGGTACTTACTTCATATTTTTTTGAGATTGGCATATGGCACCTCATTGGCATTAAATGAAAATGATTAAAAAGTAGCAATAATCGTCTAGAAACTCTTTCCTTCTTTTCTTTTAGATTTTTTAAAAAAGAAAACTAGCCGTTTATCATGACTAATATTCCCCTTTCCCCTCCAACTAATCGTAAAGCTTGTACTAGGAGTAGGTACGACGGGGTGCCAGCCAGGTAACCTCCCAGTGTGGCTGGGTGTTGCTGGTCCCTTTTGGAAGTATCGGGCATCCGAGGGGAAGAGTAGTATTCGGGCCGGTACACCCTGGTAACATGGCTAATAATCTCTCTTCAGGGATATTGTTAGACCTGGCAGGGGGAAGGATTCTCCGCGTGTCCTTCTGGCTAGCAGAGGGCGCAGCGGACGAGGCGGAGGATGGGACGCGGGCGACGTGCGCTGAGTGTGCAGTTGTCGCCCGTTGGGTCCCTGGGTCGGGAGTGCGTTGTGGGGACCTCGTGAGCGGGGTCCCTGATGGAGGGTCCGCCTCGGCGTATGTCGCTGACTGGGTCGCGGTGGTTACCTTCGGCGTTCCCGTGACACAGTCGCCAGGCGACGCGCAAGAGCGCCGCTAGTCGCGAGTCCCACATACCTTCCCTCCAGTTGGTTGGCTGGCTGGTTAGCTGACTGGCTTCTAGGAGGGGGGATGCGTAAACGCATTTCCCAGCGTTAAAAAAAGGGAGTAGGTACGACAATTTGCAACGGGTGGGGGTTTGAACTGCCGACCTTTCCGATTTCAGTCCGCTCCTTTAACCCTTGAGCTATTGAGGCTACAAATCTCTAAAATGTCTAGGAATCCGGCGGGTCTAATCAGAGTTCCAATATCTTAGAAGCTAATGTCATTAACTTCTAAGTTGCTGAGTGATACACAAAATTCTGTTTACTCGGCAAACCAATGTTGATTCTGTGATAGTCTAGGGGTTAGCACATCCGCCTCCTATTCGGGAGGTCGGGGGTTCGATCCCGGGCACGCACCTCTAACTTTTCGGAGTTATGTGCGTTTTTAGGGTTCCATACCTCAAAAGGAAAAACGGAACCCTTATAGGATCACTTTGTTGTCTGTCTGTCTGTCTGTCTGTTTGTCTGTCCGTCCGTCTGTCAAGAAACCTACAAGGTACTTCGCGTTGACCTAGAATCATGAAATTTGGCAGGTAGGTAGGTCTTATAGCTGACATTCGGGAAAAAATCTGAAAACCGTGAATTTGTGGTTACACCACACAAAAAAAAAATTAAATTGTGGTCATAAACTAATAATTAGTATTTTCAATTTTAGAAGTAAGATAACTGTATCAAGTGGGGTATCATATGAAAGGTCTTCACCTGTACATTCAAAAACAGATTTTTATTTATCATAGTTTTTGAATTATCGTGCAAAATGTCGAAAATATACGACTGTATTACGGAACCCTCGTTGCGCGAGCCTGACTTGCACTTGGCCGGTTTTTAAGTAATTAAATTTCACTTGCTTTAAGTTTAACGGTGAGGGGAAACATCGTGAGGAAACCTGCATGCCTGAGAGTTCTCCATAATGTTCTCGGCGGTGTGTGAACTGTGAAGTCTCGTAATACGAGTAGGCTTGTCGAAACAATATCGATACCTACATGATACATCGATAGATCAATATTATTTGTTCGATATTTTTAAGCGACATTTAATCTTCTAAATATATAAATGGGAAAGGTGACTGACTGCCTGACTGATCTATCAACGCACAGCTCAAACTACTGGACGGATCGGGCTGAAATTTGGCATGCAGTTAGCTATTATGACGGAAGCATCCGCTAAGAAAGGATTTTTGGAAATGCAACCCCTAAGGGGGTGAAATAGGGTTTGAAATTTGTGTAGTCCACGGGGACGAATTCGCGAGTATAAGCTAGTTTTTGATAAATTAAATATCACTTGCTCTAACGGTGAAGGAAAACATCGTGAGGAAACCTGCATGCCTCCATACTGTTCTCAAAGGTGTGTGAAGTCTGCCAATCCGCACTTGGTCAGCGTGGTGGACTATGGCCAAACCCTTCTCATACTGAGAAAAGACCCGTGCTCTGTAGTGAGCCGGCTATGAGTTGATCATGATGAACCTAGTTTGAAAAAAAGTAGTGTCGGCGAAGTGGTTAAGACGTCGGCTGCCTATTCGGTCTGGAGATCGGGGGTTCGATCCCGGGCAAGTACCTCTAACTTTTCGAAGTTATGTATTTGCTTTCAAAGTCAAAGTCTTATTCAAAATCCATACTTCCATACTAATATTATAAATGCGAAAGTGTGTCTGTCTGTCTGTCTGCTAGCTTTTTAGCACAGCTTAACCATTCAACCGATTTTGACGAAATTTGGTACAGCGATAGCTTTTATCCCGGGAAAGGACATAGGTTACTTTTTATCCCGGAAAAATGAAGAATTCCTACAGGATTTTTAAAAAACTATATCCACGCGGACTAAGTCGCGGGAATCGCCTAGTGGCTAATATTTAAAAAACCGGCCAAGTGCGAGTCAGGCTCGCACATTGAGGGTTCCGTATACAGTCGTATTTTTTCGATATTTTGCACGATAATTCAAAAACTATGATGCATAAATATAAATAAAAAATCTGTTTTAGAATGCACAGGTGAAGCCCTTTCATATGATACCCCACTTGGTATAGTTATCTTACTTCGAATATTAAAAACCTTATTATTAGTTCATGACCACAATTTAATTTTTTTTGTGTGATCTAACCCTAAATTCGCGGTTTCAGATTTTTCCCCTAAAGCCAGCTATAAGACCTACCTACCTGCCAAATTCCATGATTCTAGGTCAACGGGAAGTACCCTGTAGGTTTCTTGACAGACAGACAGACAGACAGACAGACAGACAGACAGACAACAAAGTGATCCTATAAGGGTTTCATTTTTCCTTTTGAGGTACGGAACCCAAAAAATTATAAATTCCCAAATTGCCGCTGCCAGGAATCGAACCCGGGACCTCTCACTAATAAGACCACAGCGCTCACCACTACGCCACGTTCAAACAATCAATAAATTTTAATTTCAGCTAGAAAATCCCATATTTGAAAAACTTCTCTACAATTTAATTAAATCTCTAAGTCGCCAAGCGAAGCTAGATATTTTTACTGTATAAATTTAAATACATAATATTTACATAATAAAATTAATTAATGATTACATTGTCTGTCCGCTCCGTTGTATCTAATACTAACGACCACACGTGGATTTGCTCCCCTGCGAATTTCAAAAAATCCGGTCTTACACCCTATCTACCTAAATATTTAAAACTTATCTCTGTCTGTCTGCTTATTTCGCTCAACGGTTGAGCCTTGCCGTTCAGCGAGGTAATAGAATTCCGAACCAGTGGTAAATTAAACCTGACTATTCATAAGTACTTGTAAAAAGTTTACATGAATAAAAAAACCATTCTATTCTATTCTATAGCGCCAGTGTTTTGGGCACAATGCCCATAATTAATGACCATTTGGACGGCGTATATTTTTTGTAAATATAAAATTTTTAGTTTTTAGGGTTCCGTACCTCAAAAGGAAAAACGGAACCCTTATAGGATCACTTTGTTGTCTGTCTGTCTGTCAAGAAACCTACAGGGTACTTCCCGGTGACCTAGAATCATGAAATTTGGCAGGTAGGTAGATCTTATAGCTGACATTTGGGGAAAAATCTGAAAACCGCGAATTTAGGGTTAGATCACACAAAAAAAATTAAATTGTGGTCATGAACTAATAATTAGTATTTTCAACTTTCGAAGTGAGTGACTATATCAAGTGGGGTATCATATGAAAGGTCTTCACCTGTACATTCTAAAACAGATTTTTATTAATAATTTAAACTAAAACCAAAACCTTAAAAAATATAATATTATAACTAAAATATATTATTAAAAGGAGTCCCTTTAGGCAAGGTTCCGAAGATACTGGCAGCGTTCCCCCTTTGAATAGCTAGGCTAATTCTTTGTCCGAGGTAGCTGCCAGATTTTTATTTATTTTTATGCATCATAGTTTTTGAATTATCGTGCAAAATGTCGAAAAAATACGACTGTAGTACCGAACCCTCATTGGCCATTGCGCGAGCCTGACTCGTACTTGGCCGGTTTTATTTATTAGTATAGATATAGACTACTATGACCTAAATACTACCAATATGCGAAAGTGTCTGTCTGCTGCTCGATTGCGGTAGAATGACAGCTACAATGTCACGATCGCAATCACCTGCGATTGGTTGACGCTCGCTCACTATTGGCTGCAATGCATTGTTGCAACAATCGCACAAATTCAACCAATCACAACAATTGAGATGGTAATTATTATTGATGCAGTGGCTCTACCGCGGTTGTTTGACAGCTACAATGTCACGATCGCAATCACCTGCGATTGGTTGACGCTCGCTCACTATTGGCTGCAATGCATTGTTGCAACAATCGCACAAATTCAACCAATCACAACAATTGAGATGGTAATTATTATTGATGCAGTGGCTCTACCGCGGTTGTTTGACAGCTACAATGTCACGATCGCAATCACCTGCGATTGGTTGACGCTCGCTCACTATTGGCTGCAATGCATTGTTGCAACAATCGCACAAATTCAACCAATCACAACAATTGAGATGGTAATTATTATTGATGCAGTGGCTCTACCGCGGTTGTTTGACAGCTACAATGTCACGATCGCAATCACCTGCGATTGGTTGACGCTCGCTCACTATTGGCTCCAATGCATTGTTGCAAGAATCGCACAAATTCAACCAATCACAACAATTGAGATGGTAATTATTATTGATGCAGTGGCTCTACCGCGGTTGTTTGACAGCTACAATGTCACGATCGCAATCACCTGCGATTGGTTGACGCTCGCTCACTATTGGCTCCAATGCATTGTTGCAACAATCGCACAAATTCAACCAATCACAACAATTGAGATGGTAATTATTATTGATGCAGTGGCTCTACCGCGGTTGTTTGACAGCTACAATGTCACGATCGCAATCACCTGCGATTGGTTGACGCTCGCTCACTATTGGCTGCAATGCATTGTTGCAACAATCGCACAAATTCAACCAATCACAACAATTGAGATGGTAATTATTATTGATGCAGTGGCTCTACCGCGGTTGTTTGACAGCTACAATGTCACGATCGCAATCACCTGCGATTGGTTGACGCTCGCTCACTATTGGCTCCAATGCATTGTTGCAAGAATCGCACAAATTCAACCAATCACAACAATTGAGATGGTAATTATTATTGATGCAGTGGCTCTACCGCGGTTGTTTGACAGCTACAATGTCACGATCGCAATCACCTGCGATTGGTTGACGCTCGCTCACTATTGGCTGCAATGCATTGTTGCAACAATCGCACAAATTCAACCAATCACAACAATTGAGATGGTAATTATTATTGATGCAGTGGCTCTACCGCGGTTGTTTGACAGCTACAATGTCACGATCGCAATCACCTGCGATTGGTTGACGCTCGCTCACTATTGGCTGCAATGCATTGTTGCAACAATCGCACAAATTCAACCAATCACAACAATTGAGATGGTAATTATTATTGATGCAGTGGCTCTACCGCGGTTGTTTGACAGCTACAATGTCACGATCGCAATCACCTGCGATTGGTTGACGCTCGCTCACTATTGGCTGCAATGCATTGTTGCAACAATCGCACAAATTCAACCAATCACAACAATTGAGATGGTAATTATTATTGATGCAGTGGCTCTACCGCGGTTGTTTGACAGCTACAATGTCACGATCGCAATCACCTGCGATTGGTTGACGCTCGCTCACTATTGGCTACAATGTCAATTCAATTCAATTCCCAATTATTGGCTTTTAGGTGTGCCAGCTGGGCACAGAGTGTTTCGCCAGTGTCACGTTTATGGAGAAGGCAGAGCTACAATGTCACGATCGCAATCACCTGCGATTGGTTGACGCTCGCTCACTATTGGCTCCAATGCATTGTTGCAACAATCGCACAAATTCAACCAATCACAACAATTGAGATGGTAATTATTATTGATGCAGTGGCTCTACCGCGGTTGTTTGACAGCTACAATGTCACGATCGCAATCACCTGCGATTGGTTGACGCTCGCTCACTATTGGCTGCAATGCATTGTTGCAACAATCGCACAAATTCAACCAATCACAACAATTGAGATGGTAATTATTATTGATGCAGTGGCTCTACCGCGGTTGTTTGACAGCTACAATGTCACGATCGCAATCACCTGCGATTGGTTGACGCTCGCTCACTATTGGCTCCAATGCATTGTTGCAAGAATCGCACAAATTCAACCAATCACAACAATTGAGATGGTAATTATTATTGATGCAGTGGCTCTACCGCGGTTGTTTGACAGCTACAATGTCACGATCGCAATCACCTGCGATTGGTTGACGCTCGCTCACTATTGGCTCCAATGCATTGTTGCAACAATCGCACAAATTCAACCAATCACAACAATTGAGATGGTAATTATTATTGATGCAGTGGCTCTACCGCGGTTGTTTGACAGCTACAATGTCACGATCGCAATCACCTGCGATTGGTTGACGCTCGCTCACTATTGGCTGCAATGCATTGTTGCAACAATCGCACAAATTCAACCAATCACAACAATTGAGATGGTAATTATTATTGATGCAGTGGCTCTACCGCGGTTGTTTGACAGCTACAATGTCACGATCGCAATCACCTGCGATTGGTTGACGCTCGCTCACTATTGGCTCCAATGCATTGTTGCAAGAATCGCACAAATTCAACCAATCACAACAATTGAGATGGTAATTATTATTGATGCAGTGGCTCTACCGCGGTTGTTTGACAGCTACAATGTCACGATCGCAATCACCTGCGATTGGTTGACGCTCGCTCACTATTGGCTGCAATGCATTGTTGCAACAATCGCACAAATTCAACCAATCACAACAATTGAGATGGTAATTATTATTGATGCAGTGGCTCTACCGCGGTTGTTTGACAGCTACAATGTCACGATCGCAATCACCTGCGATTGGTTGACGCTCGCTCACTATTGGCTCCAATGCATTGTTGCAAGAATCGCACAAATTCAACCAATCACAACAATTGAGATGGTAATTATTATTGATGCAGTGGCTCTACCGCGGTTGTTTGACAGCTACAATGTCACGATCGCAATCACCTGCGATTGGTTGACGCTCGCTCACTATTGGCTCCAATGCATTGTTGCAACAATCGCACAAATTCAACCAATCACAACAATTGAGATGGTAATTATTATTGATGCAGTGGCTCTACCGCGGTTGTTTGACAGCTACAATGTCACGATCGCAATCACCTGCGATTGGTTGACGCTCGCTCACTATTGGCTGCAATGCATTGTTGCAACAATCGCACAAATTCAACCAATCACAACAATTGAGATGGTAATTATTATTGATGCAGTGGCTCTACCGCGGTTGTTTGACAGCTACAATGTCACGATCGCAATCACCTGCGATTGGTTGACGCTCGCTCACTATTGGCTGCAATGCATTGTTGCAAGAATCGCACAAATTCAACCAATCACAACAATTGAGATGGTAATTATTATTGATGCAGTGGCTCTACCGCGGTTGTTTGACAGCTACAATGTCACGATCGCAATCACCTGCGATTGGTTGACGCTCGCTCACTATTGGCTGCAATGCATTGTTGCAACAATCGCACAAATTCAACCAATCACAACAATTGAGATGGTAATTATTATTGATGCAGTGGCTCTACCGCGGTTGTTTGACAGCTACAATGTCACGATCGCAATCACCTGCGATTGGTTGACGCTCGCTCACTATTGGCTGCAATGCATTGTTGCAACAATCGCACAAATTCAACCAATCACAACAATTGAGATGGTAATTATTATTGATGCAGTGGCTCTACCGCGGTTGTTTGACAGCTACAATGTCACGATCGCAATCACCTGCGATTGGTTGACGCTCGCTCACTATTGGCTCCAATGCATTGTTGCAAGAATCGCACAAATTCAACCAATCACAACAATTGAGATGGTAATTATTATTGATGCAGTGGCTCTACCGCGGTTGTTTGACAGCTACAATGTCACGATCGCAATCACCTGCGATTGGTTGACGCTCGCTCACTATTGGCTGCAATGCATTGTTGCAACAATCGCACAAATTCAACCAATCACAACAATTGAGATGGTAATTATTATTGATGCAGTGGCTCTACCGCGGTTGTTTGACAGCTACAATGTCACGATCGCAATCACCTGCGATTGGTTGACGCTCGCTCACTATTGGCTGCAATGCATTGTTGCAACAATCGCACAAATTCAACCAATCACAACAATTGAGATGGTAATTATTATTGATGCAGTGGCTCTACCGCGGTTGTTTGACAGCTACAATGTCACGATCGCAATCACCTGCGATTGGTTGACGCTCGCTCACTATTGGCTGCAATGCATTGTTGCAAGAATCGCACAAATTCAACCAATCACAACAATTGAGATGGTAATTATTATTGATGCAGTGGCTCTACCGCGGTTGTTTGACAGCTACAATGTCACGATCGCAATCACCTGCGATTGGTTGACGCTCGCTCACTATTGGCTGCAATGCATTGTTGCAACAATCGCACAAATTCAACCAATCACAACAATTGAGATGGTAATTATTATTGATGCAGTGGCTCTACCGCGGTTGTTTGACAGCTACAATGTCACGATCGCAATCACCTGCGATTGGTTGACGCTCGCTCACTATTGGCTCCAATGCATTGTTGCAAGAATCGCACAAATTCAACCAATCACAACAATTGAGATGGTAATAATTATTGATGCCGGTTTTACGAAATCGACCTACATAGGTACAGGTCTTTCTACGATTTAACATTCTTAAAAAATATTTGATAGAAGCGGAAATTTTATTACCTAGATCCATTACATTATTAATATAATTATACTGTATCTAGATCTAGATTCTAGATCCATAAATAGTTTTACTGTTATAATAGGGTCTTAGACTGTAGTAATAAAATGACGTGATTTTATGTATAGCGGTAGTTTATGCTGCTAGAATTCATCCGGCCAAGTGCGAGTCAGGCTCGCGCAACGAGGGTTCCGTACTACAGTTGTATTTTTTCGACATTTTGCACGATAATTCAAAAACTCTGATACATAAAAATAAATAAAATCTGTTTTAGAATGCACAGGTGAAGACCTTTCATATGATACCCCACTTGATATAAGTAGTTATCTTACTTCGAAAATTGAAAATACTAATTATTAATTAATGACCATAATTTAATTTTTTTGTGTGATGTAACCACAAATTCACGGTTTTCAGATTTTTCCCCTAATGTCTGCTATAAGACCTACCTACCTGCCAAATTTCATGATTCTAGGTCAACGGGAAGTACCCTGTCAGTAGGTTTCTTGACAGACCGACAGACAGACAGACAATAAAGTGATCCTATAAGGGTTCTGTTTTTTCTTTTGAGGTACGGAACCCTACAAAACATGTTTTTTATTTATTTTTAAAATAAATAATTATTGACGTCACGCTATACGGAAAGCGATTAATGAAGTCACAAGGCGATAATTGACGTCTTAAAAAATTCTGGGTCCAACTCCTTAGTCCTGATGCTGCAGGGTTACTGCCCGCCTAAGTTATCGAGATTCAGGAAGAGTTCATAGTCAATTATTATTGTAGGTACCAAGCAACGGCTTCAAGCTTGGACTCCAAGTCCCAACTCCTCAACCCTGATGATGTAGGGTACAGCACTCCTAAACTTTAATGATTCAGAAACTGCAGATGATGCAATATTATTCTAGGTACCAAACATATCATTGAACTTTGGATCCTAACTCCTCAATCCTGATGCTGCAAAGTATCTACTGAACTCCTAAGCCTTGAAGGATTTGAGAATTTCTGATAGTGAATTTATATTTTAGGTATCAAGCAACGGCTTCAAGATTGCATTCCAAGTCCGAACTGCTCAAACCTGATGATGCGGGGTACAGCACTCCTAAATCATAGAGCTTCAGGAACTGTTCCTTGTGAAATAATATTTTAAAATTATTTCACAAGGAACAGTTCCTCCTTAAGCCTCAATAGCTCAACCGGTATAGGAGTGGACTGAAAACCGAAAGGTCGACGGTTCAAACCCCGCCCGTTGCACTATTGTCGTACCGCCTCCTAGCACAAGCCTGACGCTTAATTGGAGAGGAAAGGAGAATATTAGTCATTTAACATGGCTAATATTCTTTTTTTTTTTTTTTTTTTAAATGCCGAGCATAGACTTGATTTTTATTGAATTCCAAGTCTCAACTCTTTAATCCTGATGCTGCAAGGTATTGAACTCCTAAGCCGTGTGGATTTGGAAAGTTTTGCTGGTGAATTGATATTTAGGTACCAAGCAGTACTTAAACTAAAAAGCTTAAAATGAAATATGAATATTTAAAAAACCGACTTCCAAAAACACTACCTACAAAGTAAAAAATAGCTTTTGTTTCTACTATTCGCACTTGGCCGTTTTTTTTATCTAGGAAAATCGAAGAGTTCCCACGGGATTTTTAAAAACCTAAATCCAGGTGGACGAAGTCGCGGGCATCATCTAGTCTAAATATATAAAAGGAAAAGGTGACTGACTGACTGACTGATCTATCAACGCACAGCTCAAACTACTTGACGGGTTGGGCTGAAATTTGGCATGCAGATAGCTATTATGACGTAGGCATCCGCTAAGAAGGGATTTTTGAAAATTCAACCCCTAAGGGGGTGAAATAGGGGTCGAAATTTGTGTAGTTCACGCGGACGAAGTCGCCAGCATAAATAAGCAAGTTGTAAAATAAAATAAATATAATGGTCCACACATTCTAATCGCACAGTAATTAAAACAGGAAACAAAAAACCGGCCTTGACTCGTGTGTTTTTTATTTACATTAAATACCAATAAAATATATGGAATAAAAACATAATCAATCACTTTAATCTATACCTACTAACTAATATTATAAAGAGGTAAAGTTTGTAAGTTTGTTTGTTGAGGGGGTAATCTCTGGAACTACTGAACCGATTTTGAAAATTCTTTCACCAGCAGAAAGCTACATTATTCCTGAGTAACATCACTACACATCAACATTCTTACAATTATACCTACATAAACATTCGCAACTTTTTTTATACACCAATGCCAAATGTCATTACATCAATATTGTAAACTTTTTTTTTTCTAATCAAGACTTTATATTTTCTACATTTAAGTCAAATCAGCTTCCAAAAATTAATTTTAAAAATTTAGTTAAACAATAAAACTAAAACTATAACTAAAACCTTAAAAAATATAATATTATAATTAAAATATATTATTAAACGGAGTAAATAAATAATTACTCGTATTATAAATGCGAAAGTGTGTTGGTTTGTTGGTTTTGTCCTTCAATCACGTCGCAACGGAGCAACAGATCGACGTGATTTTTAGGGTTCCGTACCTCAAAAGGAAAAACGGAACCCTTATAGGATCACTTTGTTGTCTGTCTGTCTGTCAAGAAACCTACAGGGTACTTCCCGTTGACCTAGAATCATGAAATTTGGCAGGTAGGTAGATCTTATAGCTGACATTTGGGGAAAAATCTGAAAACCGTGAATTTAGGGTTAGATCACACAAAAAAAATTAAAATGTGGTCATGAACTAATAATTAGTATTTTCAACTTTCGAAGTGAGTGACTATATCAAGTGGGGTATCATCTGTACATTCTAAAACAGATTTTTATTTATTTTTATGCATCATAGTTTTTGAATAATCATGCAAAATGTCGAAAAAATACGACTGTAGTACGGAACCCTCATTTCCCGAGCCTGACTCGCACTTGGCCGGTTTTTTGCATGGGTATAGTTAAAGATCTGAAGAGCGGCATAGGCTTACTTTTTATCTCGGGAAATCACAGAGTTCCCACGGGATTTTTAAAAACCTAAATCCACGCAGACGAAGTCGCGGGCATCAGCTAGTTAGGAATTTTGTACTACCACAGAACAATAATAGTACTATCGTACCAATACTAAACTCTGATGTCTATTTTTAGGGTTCCGTACCACAAAAGGAAAACGGCACCCTTATAGGATCACTTCGTTGTCTGTCTGTCTGTCCGTCTGTAGTGTCAGTCCAGTATATAAGTCAGTCAGTCAGGACTTTGAATTTTATATATACCAACGGATAATAAAATTAATTGAAAAATACTTCGTACTAATACCTGAATAACTAATTATAATACGCTAAGTACCTAACTAGAGATAAGGATTATGTCACTTACCATAAAGTGATATCGTGATCACATTAGAACAGGATTCCTACAAAAACAAAGTACCTACGAGTTCTATCCATACTAGCTTATGTCCGCAACTTCGTCCGCGGGGACTTCACAAATGGGAAACCCCTATTTTACCCTCTTAGGGGTTGAATTTTTAAAAATCCTTTCTAAGCGGATGTCTACGTCATAATAGCTATCTGCATGCCAAATTTCAGCCCGATCCGTCCATTAGTTTAAGCTGTGCGTTGATAGATTAGTCAGTCAGTCAGTCAGTCACCTTTTCCTTTTATATATTTAGATTATAAATGCGAATGTGTGTCTGTCGGTCTGTTACCTTTTCTCGGCCCATCTGCATAACAAATTCGATGTTTCATCACCACCCTTATTATAAATGCGAAAGTGTGTTTGTTTGTTGGTTTGTCCTTCAATCACGTCGCAATGGAGCAACGGTTTGACGTAACTTTTGCATAGTTATAGTTAAAGACCTGCAGAGTGACATAGGCTGCTTTTTATCCCGGAATATCGAAGAGTTCCCACGGGATTTGAAAAAAACTGAATATACACGAACGTCACGACACGCAGCGGCTTATCGAGAGTGTTACCTTTCATAACCTTATTGCAATATTAACTTGATTAGGGCACAATTTCAATCAAAATGGCGACCTAAACACAAAAACTCAAAGCCTAAAGACGAAAGTCTTTAATGAGTGTGTCCTACCTGTGATCACGTATCGCGCTGATACGTGGACACTGACAGTTGGCCTTGTCCACAAGTTCAAAGTCGCTCAGCGGGCTATGTTGGGTATCTCTCTGAGGGACAAAATCCGTAACGAGGAAATCCGTAAGAGAACCAGAGTGACCGACATAGGCCAACGAATTAGCCAGCTGAAGTGGCAGTGGGCAGGCCACGTCTGCCGCAGAACCGATGGCCGATGGGGCAGACGTGTTCAGGAGTGGAGACCGCGTATCAGCAAGCGCAGTGTGGGACGACCTCCAACCCGCTGGACTGACCTTAAGAAGATAGCGGGAAGTGGGTGGATGAGGAAGGCGGAGGATCGTGTGTGGTGGTGCGCTCTTGGGAAGGCCTGTGTCCAGCAGTGGACTCAAACAGGCAGATTGATTGAAACACAAAAAGCATTCAATAGTCGGTCGAGTCCCGCGTCAGAACAAGACTAACTTATAAATCGTTGTGTAGTTTCGGATTGATTATGCTGCGTAGGCCCTACTGGCTGCTACAGCGTCACCGGAGGGGTGGTGAGCGCGAAGCTCCGCCTGGGGGTGAGCCCTAGGGCTCCAAGAAATAATTCGAGAGGTCGGAAGGCAACGTCCTCCTAAGGGCGCCTCCTGTGAGGCTCGGACCACGGCTTGGACTCCACCCATCCCAACGTCCGTACCGTAACGTTGGTTAGTCCGTACGCCCCCGAGGCCGTGGCGTGAGTCCTGTAAAGAGGTTAATTTGTGTAGCCCTACGAGATAGGAAGCATTGTCGGTCATGATTTGATCGTCGGGATCGTTAAGGACGTGCTTAGGGCGTCTTTTGTCGGGGGGACTTATAAATCATCAACCACCCGTATTTATGCAATCGAATCAAGATGGCTGCCTCGTCGCAATAGATCACGCCACTTCCATTTCAAAAGGCGGCAAATACAAATGGGATAACACGTAGTCGCGGGTATTAGCAATTAGCATGTACCTACCAACAGAAATATTCGTCCGCAAACAACCGCAAAACTTCACAAAACTGGAAGACGTTTCAAGTTATCTCTACATAGTATAAAATAAAGTCGCTTCCCGCTTAAAATAAAGTAGCTTTGTATGTATGTATGAACGCGTAGATCTTTTAAACTACGCAACGGATTTTAATGCGGTTTTCACCAATAGATAGAGTGATTCAAGAGGAAGGTTTGTAGTTATAGTTTAATTCTCAAAAAATTAGAGATCCCTAGAGAAATTGAAATAATGTGAATTAGGTCGGAAAAAAATCCTCTCATTTGAGAGTTTCCGAGGCAATGACACCTCAATGACACCACATTAGTATCTACATTGCAGCCATGCGAAGCCGGGGCGGGTCGCTAGTTTTTATTATGAACTTCGTCCTGCACGTACTTAATAATGTTTTTTTTTTTTTTTATTGAAAAGGTTAGCTAGCTATTTTTACAAAAATGATCTTAAATTACATAAAGTTAAATTACATGACGTTGTATGTAAAATCATTTGAAAGCAAACACTACATGCACATTACCATACACATTACATGATCGTGCCAAGCTCTAAACTAAAAATACACAGTTCGGGTCCCAACTCGATTTGTTCGAAAATTTATAATAAAATTCCAGACCATATCAAAAACCGGCCAAGTGCGAGTCAGGCTCGCGTAACGAGGGTTCCGTACTACAGTCGTAGTTTTTCGACATTTAGCACTATAATTATTCAAAAACGATGATGCCTAAAAATAAATAAAAATCAGTTTTAGAATGCATAGGTGAAGACCTTTCATATGATACCCCACTTGATATAGTTATCTCACTTCGATAATTAAATGTACTAATTAGTTCATGACCAGAATTTAATTTTTTTTTTGTGTGATGCAACCCTAAATTTACGGTTTTCAGATTTTTCTCCGAATGTCTGCTATAAGATCTACCTACCTGCTAAATTTCATGATTCTAGGTCAACGGGAAGTACCCTGTAGGTTTCTTGACAGACCGACAGACTTGTTTGTTTGTTTGTTTGAAAAATGTCTTTATTAAGACCGACAGACTGACAGACAACAAAGTGATCCTCTAAGGGTTCCGTTTTTCCTTTAACCCTAAAAAATATATATAATATCATAACTAGTTATTGTTTCGTCGGTAGCTAAGTACAACCCCCTAAGTGATTTGTATTTTTATGTGACCTTCAAGTCAAACTTTTTTTTTTATCTTTTTTAATATTACAATAAAACTTAAAGCTAGCCTTATCTAATTACTATATAAATCATGCCCGTGTGAGATTTAGATAAAAAGAGAGAAGAGAAGTTAAGACAGTGGGCTTTAATAGTGATGATAAATTAAATCCAATGATTACTAATGAAAGTTATCATCTATCAATTATTGAAATGTAGGTAGTTGTACTTTTGTCAGGTAAGGCCACATACTAAGTAATTAAAATTAAAGCAAAGCATCTGCTGTATTATTTCAAAGTAAGAATCCTAATCATCTAAACAGGCTTCTATAATAATTAGAAGCTAACAACCTAGTGTTTACTTTTATCTCAATGTATAAAATAAATAGCACAAGAGGGTAGGTGATAAATACAGAAGTAAAACCAACCAAGTCGAATAATAACTGAATTGTATTTATTCAGCATTGATCTATTTATATTAAAATGAATCTACCACCCATTTCGCTAAGGTGTTTAGTCATGGAGAAGAAAGGGCAAAGAAACTCCATAACACACATCTTTTAAAACATTAGAACGTTGAGTAAAGTAGTAGGTACATATTTGGTACACAGTTACAACAGGTAACCTATAAAAGGCAAATGATTACATTACATTATAATACAATATAAGAATACTTAACTTCAGTAAGGTCCGCTGTGTTTGCTCTGGGCTGTCGATACAAGACTGTCCCCTCTCTGTCGAGGTAGGGTACTTTTATAACACTGCCATCGCAAACAAGGCGGATATCGACTATCACATGATCTTAATATTAATCATTATTTATTTTAGGTTTGTTGACAAAAGGTATGTTGACACACCCAATTTACAATAATAAAATCAGTGACATTGATGGTCTACGTATTAATAATTTACAATAATAATAAGCGACTTAAATTGTCAGTTTACACAACATTATTATTTCACATAATAGCTATTGCCAACTGTATGTTGACAATAGCTTAATATAATGTCACTCTTAGTATATTGACAATATTTAATTTACAATGAATAATTAGTGACATGTATTGATAATTTATATAATATTATTTTTCATATTTTCATATTCCTAGATACCAAATTAAACAAGAATAAACAATAATAGTTTTACACTATTGTATTGTATGACGACAGTAAGAAACTAGGAACATTGACATTGTATCCGGAAACGGAATAACGATTCTGTTTTAAACATCACAACAAACATTTACTTCAGACTCCCAAGTTTATGATTAGATGAATTTTAGCATAATAATTATGTATCCAATTTTATCGTAATATAACACGGCCATACTGACAAGTACTTCGCTCCCGAAGTACATAGGGAAATACGGAGAGAAAGGAAAAAAAATCCTTATGTTTTGTTTTTTTTTTTTTTTAATACCATTCGGCAATAATAACATTTGTCCCTTTTAGGATTAAAAACTCTTGTCCCGTTTGGGAATCTCAACGTTTGTCTCATTCGGACATCTCAAATTATTTATTATTATTATTCATATTACCATTATAAATTTACTATAATAGGTATGTATTTATTATTACATTTACCATATTTATTTATTTTATTTTTAATTTATTTACCTTTATTATTATCAATATTTGTTCCATTCGGAAATCTCAAGCTCGTCCCATTCGGGAATCTCGATATTTTGTTCCATTCGGAAATCTCAAGCTCGTCCCATTCGGGAATCTCGATATTTTGTTCCATTCGGAAATCTCAAGCTCGTCCCATTCGGGAATCTCGATATTTTGTTCCATTCGGAAATCTCAAGCTCGTCCCATTCGGGAATCTCGATATGTGTTCCTTTCGGAAATCTCTTAGTTCGTTCCTTTCGGAAATCTCTCAAGTTTGGTTTTTTTTTTTTTTTTTTGTCCCATTGGGAGTCTTAACATTTTGTCCCATTGGGAGTCTTAACATTTGTCACAGTGAGTCTTAACATTTTGTCCCATTGGGAGTCTTAACATTTTGTCACATAGTGAGTCTTAACATTTTGTCCCATTGGGAGTCTTAACATTTTGTCACAATATAGTGAGTCGTAACATTTTGTCCCATTGAACTTTTTGTCACATGGTGAGTCTTAACATTTTGTCCCATTGGGAGTCTTAACATTTTGCCACATAGTAAGTCTTAACATTTTGTATCCTTAAAATTTTTTTTTTTTCTTTTCTTTTTTTCTTTTTTTTCTTTTCCCTTTCCTTCCTCTCCGTTCTCCTTCTGTCATTTAGCATAAATTATTAGTATGTTTTATTATAATTCGGCCATCTTGATAAGTACTTCGTTCCCGAAGTACATAGGAAAATAGAAAACTGCAGCCCGTGAAATTAAATCAACTACGGCAACAAAAGCACCGACACAAAAAAAAATAAGATTGTGCCATTCGCAAAACAAAATTCAATGATTCAATGTCAATGTTACTGTCATAAAAACTAGGATAGACGTCAGACAGAAATTAGAGTAGAAGAGAATATGTTTTCTTTGTTGATTATGTCTTAGAAACAAGTGTAGTGGATGCAAACCAACTCAAAACAAGAATAAATTGATAACACGTAACGTAGGTATTTAAAATGTTCTGATAGCATTACTGAACAGAAAAAACTTGAGCAGGTAATCTGCCTTACGTTGCTAAAAAAGTAATTTAGTTAAATAATAAAAGTTACTTGAATGGACCATCTCTTTTGTGTTGTTTTAAGAGAAGAAAAATGGTCGAGTTATTTTAAGAAGCAAAATAAATAAATAAATATAGTTTATGTTTAAGTTACATAAATCAGAATAAGGTAATTTCTTCAAGTTTCGAGTTGTAAGTACGATGCAATTTCTCAAAATTGCAAACCTACTGATTTGATTATTATTATTGTTTCGGTATATCATAACTTTCTAAATGATTTCACATTGTTATATACTTTATCAAAAACCGTTCGGCCAATCTGACCTCTAACTAGACTTATTCTTATCCAAATAAATTATACCACAAACACGTGGTTTAAACTTAAAAGTTGCACCAAGTTCACTTCGAAGCAGCACATAAATACACTTCACTTAACTTTCAAAATTGAAGCGACGTTCCAACAAAAGGTGCCACACGAGCACCAAGTGCCGATGACAAAAGCGCTGCAGGGTGCTTTGGGATCATCGGGCACCAACATCAAGTGCCACCGACGACAGGCGGTAGCCTGTCGCTTCGAGGAGAAGCCGTATCCACGATTGCTGAAAGCATTTGAAAAGTATTAGTATTTCGACAAGAAAAGAATTACCGTATCCCACTTCTGATGTGAGATTTAGATAAAAAGAGAGAAGAGAAGTTAAGACAGTGGGCTTTAATAGTGATGATAAATTAAATCCAATGATTACTAATGAAAGTTATCATCTATCAATTATTGAAATGTAGGTAGTTGTACTTTTGTCAGGTAAGGCCACATACTAAGTAATTAAAATTAAAGCAAAGCATCTGCTGTATTATTTCAAAGTAAGAATCCTAATCATCTAAACAGGCTTCTATAATAATTAGAAGCTAACAACCTAGTGTTTACTTTTATCTCAATGTATAAAATAAATAGCACAAGAGGGTAGGTGATAAATACAGAAGTAAAACCAACCAAGTCGAATAATAACTGAATTGTATTTATTCAGCATTGATCTATTTATATTAAAATGAATCTACCACCCATTTCGCTAAGGTGTTTAGTCATGGAGAAGAAAGGGCAAAGAAACTCCATAACACACATCTTTTAAAACATTAGAACGTTGAGTAAAGTAGTAGGTACATATTTGGTACACAGTTACAACAGGTAACCTATAAAAGGCAAATGATTACATTACATTATAATACAATATAAGAATACTTAACTTCAGTAAGGTCCGCTGTGTTTGCTCTGGGCTGTCGATACAAGACTGTCCCCTCTCTGTCGAGGTAGGGTACTTTTATAACACTGCCATCGCAAACAAGGCGGATATCGACTATCACATGATCTTAATATTAATCATTATTTATTTTAGGTTTGTTGACAAAAGGTATGTTGACACACCCAATTTACAATAATAAAATCAGTGACATTGATGGTCTACGTATTAATAATTTACAATAATAATAAGCGACTTAAATTGTCAGTTTACACAACATTATTATTTCACATAATAGCTATTGCCAACTGTATGTTGACAATAGCTTAATATAATGTCACTCTTAGTATATTGACAATATTTAATTTACAATGAATAATTAGTGACATGTATTGATAATTTATATAATATTATTTTTCATATTTTCATATTCCTAGATACCAAATTAAACAAGAATAAACAATAATAGTTTTACACTATTGTATTGTATGACGACAGTAAGAAACTAGGAACATTGACATTGTATCCGGAAACGGAATAACGATTCTGTTTTAAACATCACAACAAACATTTACTTCAGACTCCCAAGTTTATGATTAGATGAATTTTAGCATAATAATTATGTATCCAATTTTATCGTAATATAACACCCGCGTAGAATGGTGCCAAGAATACTGGCTGCATTTCCGTGCTGGACAGCCAGGCTGATCCGTTGCGCAAAAAATGAGCCAGCCCTTCTGTCACCAGATGAGGCTATTAATCGCGGTGAAATGTCTCGTAAAAAAATTTTAGCACTAAGACTCCATGGCCCCAGGGTCTCCACGGCAAACGGCACTAAAATGTAACTCTCTATAAGAGAGGCACACTTGCGCCGCTTGCCGTTTTCAGCTGTTTCTGCTGCGGCTCCCGGTCTTGATGCTGTCTTCCTGATATGACACGAGGCCAATGTGTCAACGCAAGTTGCGTCCCACATTAGCGCCCGTCCCCGTTCCCAGGGAACCAGCGTCAATCCATCAGGTCTCTTGCCATCATCCCGACTAATCCCTGCCGGCTCAATGAGCGCAGGAATATTTATGGTGGCAAGAGCTCTTTTAATTGTATCGTTAAGAGAGCCATGCCTAAACAACTTGGACGATTTAACCTATGGACTTGTAACGCGCCTAATATTACGAATAAAAATTTCTGTCACTTTTGGTGCGGGACGAGGAAACACTACATAGACAACTTGACACACTCACTCAACAAAGTTTTGTGACACACACATATCTAAATCTTCAACACTGCTACATTTTACGCACACTAATAAGTTATATACATCAACATACAAAGACATTACGAGTGTAAGACAGTCAAATTGATTTGCGATGCTACCGTATCGATATTTTAAAATATATCGATAGTTTTTCAGAAACAAAAGTAGAAGTAAGAATTTATTACTCGTATTTAATTACTTAAAACCAGTGTTTGGTCAGCGTACCGTATTCTTGCATACATTCACCTCACTTAATAGGTAATTATCCCAAAAACTAATAATGCAACGTAAAAATAAGAAAAATATTTATTTAAAAAATATGCACATAGGTACTTTTTTACTTATTTTATATCATTTTTAATCTTTTGTATTTTTTTATATAACGAAATTTTCATTTAAAATTTCGATAGTGAAAATGTTAATTATTCATCATAGTAGGTTGTTAAAGCGTAACACAAAAAGACAGACAGTCAGACACCCTCAAAAATTGTTTCAAATTTTACATGTAAACACATAATATGGAAACACTTACGGTATCTGCTAAAAGCAATGTTGGTATGGCATGAGAGACTAATTTGCGACGTTTATTAGGCAAACATTCAAATTGGGACGAATCAAAGTGCGCCGAACAGATAGTACTTGTGCGGGTAGGTTCCCAACTACGTTTTCGATCGCACAATTGTGCCCACTTCATTTTAAAGTGGGCGTCTTTAGGAAATCTGTAAAAATAAAACGATTATGATAAATTATTACCTGATCCTCATCCTTGAGAAAGGTACACCTTTTAGCTACATATTACCCAGTTCAGAGACACCCTACCCCGTTTCGCGCCTATCACTAAAATTGCGTTGCTTTAATTTTTTTTTTAAATGTATTAAGTACGTGAAATCACAGAAATCGACCAGTTTTATTACAAGTATAGGTAGCGAAAAAATTGTGGTAATTAATAATAACTATTCTTTACTTGACTTGAAGACGGTAATTTAGTCGTTAATAATAAAGAAAATGTTTTCATCGATATCGATAATCGAACCGCAATCACTATCGTACTACTACGTAATTTCATGCTGTTCACGCGTATTCAAATTTTAACCTAATTTGTATATGTCGAGGGTTGCAATTGTTTAGAAAAAACAAAATATAGTCTCGTGAGGAGTGTGACTCGTTTCTACCGAATTATTACGTACTCAATTACCTACTGAATCGGTAAAGTTCTCGATTGTTATTTTATTATAATAATTTATGTAATTTAATTTATAGAAAGCGTTTATTACACCAAAAATACTTACTTATGAAATGAAATTCCATCTTTTTGTAAATTTGATGTGTTTGATTTGTTCTTGCACTCACTAACGGCACAAACAGGCATTTTTCACCCAGCGTCTAAGACGTCGTCACACATCGAAAACGATTCTGACAATGACAAAATCGATTCCGTAAACAGTGTTTATAAACGCAGTGGATTAAAAATCCATTACTATTGACAGAGGGGAATAATCATGCGAGGCGCGTCCTTAGGTTAAATCGTCCAAGCTAAACAACCTACCAGAGCTCCTTTGGCAAGAGAGTCCGTGGATTCCAAATTTATCAACCTCTTTTCCACACGGACTGTGCTGATGGCACAGTGGTGTTAAAGTATACTATGTTAAGTTAAGTTCAAAGTCAAAGTCAAATGATTTATTCAAAATAGGTAATTAATAACTCTTTTTGATGGTCAGATGTTGTATTTGTAAGATATAGTGGTGATAATTATTACGCAAACTTAAAACTAAAGCTACGAGGCTTCGTAAATCTAAGTTGACAAATTGAATTTTAAAAAACCGGCCAAGTGCGAATCAGATTCGCGCACTGAGGGTTCCGTAGTACAATCGTATTTTATCGACATTTTGCACGATAAATCAAAAACTACTTACTAGATCTCGTTCAAACCAATTTTCGGTGGAAGTTTGCATGGTAATGTACATCATATATTTTTTTTAGTTTTATCATTCTCTTATTTTAGAAGTTACAGGGGGGGGGGGGGCACACATTTAACCACTTTGGAAGTGTCTCTCGCGCAAACTATTCAGTTTAGAAAAAAATGATATTAGAAAACTCAATATCATTTTTGAAGACCTATCCATAGATACCCCACACGTATGGGTTTGATGAAGTTCTAAGTACCCCATTTATTGTTTTGTTTCTATTTTTGTGTAAAAATCTTAATGCGATTCACAGAATACATCTACTTACCAAGTTTCAACAGTATAGCTCTTTTAGTTTCGGAAAAAAGTGGCTGTAACATACATCCAGACAGACAGACATGACGAATTTATAAGGGTTCCGTTTTTTGCCATTCGGCTACGGAACCCTAAAAACACGCCATGTAAAAAATGACAAAAATTTCCGACGTAGAACAACTTAGGTATATCTGTTAGGGTCTTGGACTGTAATAATAAAATGATGTCATTTTTAGGGTTCCGTAGCCAAATTGCAAAAAACGGAACCCTTATAGATTCGTCATGTCTGTCTGTCCGTCCGTACACCACAGCCACTTTTTTCCGAAACTATAAGAACTATTCTGTTGAAACTTTGTAATTAGATGTATTCTGTTCACTCAAAAATAGAAAAAATAAAAAACCGGCCAAGTGCGAGTCAGGCTTGCGCAATGAGGGTTCCGTACTACAGTCGTATTTTTTCGACATTTTGCAGGATAATTCAAAAACGATGATTCATAAAAATAAATAAAAATTAGCACTTTCAAACATAAGACCTATTCAAACGATACCCCACACTATGGGGTAGACGAGAAAAAAAATCATCCCCACTTTACATGTAGGGGAGCTACCCTAAAAAAATATATTTATCAAAATTTTATTTCTCCACTTTGTCGGCGTGATTAATATTTGTATCCATGCCAAATTACAGATTTCTAGCACTAATAGTCACTTAGATTAACCGAGGACGGACGGACATGGCGAAACTATAAGGGTTCCTTGTTTACTGAGGAACCCTAAAAAGGAACCCTTATAGCAGCGGTCGGCAACAGGTGGACCTAGCACAACCCTCCACCTCCCATGGCCCCACCAGCCTCTCGGTTATATGGGCGAAGTCGCGGGAGGGCGCCCGTTTGGTACTTGCTCTTGGCGTTTTCCTGAGACGACGTCAAGTCATAGTATGAGTGACATAGACAACGCCCTAAAACGCCAATGTCATTCTAAAGGCCGATGTACATTATTTTCTGCCACGTACTGTAGCACGGAACCCTCGGTGCGCCGTGCGCGAGTCTGACTCGCCTTGGCCGGTTTTTTTGTTGTCACAAATTACAATACTAAAATGCGAATCGATAATTTTTGTTTTATTTTTAAACCAGAGGACGTTTTGATTTATTCTATACTTACCTATTATA
Organism: Maniola hyperantus; assembly: GCF_902806685.2. Taxonomy (NCBI): domain Eukaryota; kingdom Metazoa; phylum Arthropoda; class Insecta; order Lepidoptera; family Nymphalidae; genus Maniola; species Maniola hyperantus. Next base: position 5,337,197 of record NC_048563.1, read on the forward strand.
CAGGGTGTAACTAGAACACTGGCAAAAACGAAGACAGGTGATGGTATTGATGGTTACTGATGTGAATCCACAAAAAAAACCGGCCAAATGCGAGTCAGGCTCGCACATCGAGGGTTCCGTACCATACTACTGTCGTATTTTTTCGAAATTTTGCACGATATTTTTTTTTTTTTTTTAAGAATATTAGCCATATTAAATGACTAATATTCCCCTTTCCTCTCCAATTAAGCGTCAGGCTTGTGCTAGGAGTAGGTACGACAATAGTGCAACGGGCGGGATTTGAACCGTCGACCTTTCGGTTTTCAGTCCACTCCTATACCGGTTGAGCTATTGAGGCTCTTAATCAAAAAACTATGATGCATAAAAATAAATAAAAATCGGTTTTAGAATGCACAGGTGATGCCCTTTCATATGATACCCCATTTGATATAGTTATCTTACTTAGAAAATTGAAAATACTAATTTTTAGTTCATGACCACGATTTAATTTTTTGTGTGATGTGACCACAAATTTACGGTTTTCAGATTTTTTTCCCCATTATGTCTGCTATAAGACCTCCTGCCAAATTTCATGATTCTAGGTCAACGGGAAGTAACCTGTAGCTTTCTTGACAGACCGACAGACAGACAACGAAGTGATCCTATAAGGATTTCGTTTTTCCTTTTGAGATACGGAACCTTAAAAATAAAAAACAAACATAAACATAAGGTAGCTGCCAGCTCTCTGGTCCCCGGTTGACTCGATAACTCTTTTCGCAATTTCTTCAAAAAGAGCTCGAGCCCCCGGGCCCTACGGCCCCAAGGTCTCCACACCAAAAGGCACGAATACGAAGCTCCCATCGAGGTTTTCATATTTGCGCCTCTTGGCTTGTTCGGCGCTGATGGCCGCTGCACCCGCCATAGAGGAGGTCGCCTGAATGTGGGATGCAGCTAAAGTGTCTACACAAGTTGCATCCCAAACAAGCGACCTGCCCATCTTCCACGGTACGAGCGTCATACCATCAGGTCTCTTGCCATCGCTACGTGCCAAACCAATAGGTTCTAATACAGCTGGCACATGGGCGGTGGCAAGGGACCTCCGGATGATGTCGTTAAGGGTACTATGGCGGGAGAAGCGTCCAGCGCTTCTCGAACAGGAGAGCCCATGGTGGCTGAAGGCGTCAACGCAGTCACCGCAGTGGCAACGGTGAGGCTGGTTTATTGTGGCGCCAAGCCTAAGAGCAATCAGAACAGAAAGTGTCGTATGGTCTAACATAGTGCCCAGGTTGGCAGAGGGAAGAGCATGTAGCCAGTAGCCGGACTCTTTTGCAGAGACAGCGAGAAGACCAGCACGGTCTTTTTTAGAATTTGCGTTTGCTAGTAAAGTGTCAAATGTCGTTTTGCAAATAATGTCGTCCCACTGTCTCTGGGAAGAAAGAGAAACCGGCACTTGGCTGGGACTATGTATGGACCATTCATTTCTTGCCTCTGTTAAGCCAGACACCTCTATGGAACCCAAAGAATTGGATATAATCTTGCCATAGAGAGTGTGTGTACTGTAAACAGAGGAAAGAAATGCTGGCAGCGAAACACTAGAAATTTTGCGAATTCCCAGACCTCCATACCTGATTGGAAGAGAAGCCTGGGACCATGCTTGATTACTTATTGGACAATTTAGAATACTAGTGAGAATATTTTTAACTAAAGCATCCAAATTGTCCAATAAAGTATTAAATTTCCAAAGTGGAGAACATCTTAGATAGTAAGTAAATTTTGGAACAAATAAACAAAACCGCAATATTGTGAGAGCCATATGTGGATTAATTTCACACAGACGGTGGGAGTTACTACTAAATTTTGAAATAGTATTTTCAACAAATAGAGGAACTGATGCATCTAGTACGGGAGCCCCTAGGAGACGAAGTGACTCATCATTTAAAATTTTAATACCAGGAGCCAACATATTGAATTTCTCTAAAATATCTAATTTAGAATCAGCCGAAAACGAATTTGGAACATATATTTCGCATTTATCAAAGTTTAGTTCTAGGCCAATAGATTCAAATTTTGATATAACACTGCTTAGATCGTCCAAAACTGTGTTCACTTCGCTACCTAAGGTCCCATCATCTAAATACCAAATATTGAATTTTGAATTTAGCGTCGAAATGATAGGATGGATAGCCAAACTAAAAACAGCTGGTCCAAGTGGATCCCCCTGCTGACAGCCCACAGCGGAGATCAGTAAATATTTTTTTATATACAAGTTTGGATGGATTCCGGTAGCACGGCGCTAAATATGGAAACAGCTGTGGAAATTTATTTTTCATATAAAATCTTTTATTTGTTCATTACTCGTAATTCTACCCTCATCGAATTTATTATTAGACTTAAAATATAACTCTATTTCTTGTAGAGTCTTGCCTTTGGTCTCGGGCAGGCTGATCCAAAAATATGCTAAACATATAAAAGCTATGGCAGAATTTAACAAAAACAATCCATGGTAACCTATAAAACCTACTAATACAGGCATAAGTACGATGCCAGTACATACCGTAGCTACAAGCGCAGGTGTAGACAATAAAAAGCAAAACAATTTAATATCTAAAGGAAATAATTCACCTAACAAAACTTCCATAACTGGATACGGTCCAGCATGAACAATAATAAAGTAAATCGCCAAAAGAGCTACATTAATCCATTGAAAATACATTTCACTATTCTTAAAATATAAGCAAGCACTTAAAGCTATTAAAATACCATTCGAAACAAATCCAGAAGAGAAAAGTAATACACGAATCGACATTTTTCTTATCAAGATAATAGACGCGCAAGTTCCCACAACTATAAACCCATCGACTAATAGAGTGAAAAACAAAATGTCTGCCGTGCCAGTCATCTCTTCAAGCATTACAGTAGCTAAATTACTAAATATGACTTTACCGGCAGCGGAATAGTACAAATATATCATGCAATTAGTTAACATTATCTTCCAAAAGTATTTCTTCTGAAACGCACTGAAAACTTTCTTGATTTCAGTATTTTTATTTAATTCCTTTGCTCTTTTCTGTTTGTTGCCTTCAATTTTTATCAAAAGACTTAACTCGTCTTCAGATTTTGGATTGATTCCATGTAACTTTCGAAAAGCCTTTTCGCAGTCATCAAATCTACCTTTTGATGCTAACCATTGAGGGCTTTCGATCCAAAAATATGGTAAGCATAGGTGTAAAATTGATATAACAACTCCAACTATGCATAGATGCTTCCAATGTATGATTACTCCAAGGATGTGGCCTGAACTTGTGCCTAATGCTGGAGCAACCATGGATACTAAACTTTGAACCAATGCTCTGGATTTTGGGGTAGTGAATTCGGCTGCTGTGACTAAGTTTAAAGTTGCTAACCCCCCTAAGGATATGCCAGCTAAAATCCTTGATATCAGTAATGTTATAAAGCCATTGGTGTAGTACATTATCACCCAATTGGTTAGCATTGGTATGGAAAAGAGACTGATACTCCATCTTCTCCCAAGTCTCTCGCCAAATATGCCGAGTAGAATCATTCCGATGACGCTGCAAAATGTCATGCAGACCGCTGAAAAACAAAAAAATCTATATATAAATCATTAACTTATAATTTACTAGCTGGACCGTCCCGGCCTCGCTCGGGTGGAGTTTAGAAAATTGAGGGGGAGGTTGAATTTTTCGGAATATTTTTTTGTTCGGATTTTTCTCTCCGTAAGAACCATCCTCGTACTTGAAGGAATATTATAAAAAAAATATTTGCGAAATCGGTTCAGCGGTTCTCGAGATTTGCGATGACCAACACATAGTGATTAATTTTTAGGGTTCCGTACCTCAAAATGAAAAACGGAACCCTTATAGGTTCACTTTGTTGTCTGTCTGTCTGTCGGTCTGTCAAGAAACCTACAGGGTACTTCCCGTTGACCTAGAATCATGAAATTTGGTTGGTAGGTAGGTCTTATAGCAGACATTAGGGGAAAAATCTGAAAACCGTGAATTTGCGATTACATCACACAAAAAAATTAAATTGTGGTCATGAACTAAAAATTTGTATTTTCAATTTTCGAAGTAAGATAACTATATCAAGTGGGGTATCATATGAAAGGGCTTTACTTGTGCATTCTAAAACATATTTTTATTTATATTTATGCATCATAGTTTTTGAATTATCCTGCAAAATGTCGAAAAAATACGACTGTAGTACGGAACCTTTATTGCGCGAGCCTGACTTGCACTTAACCGGTTTTTATATTATAAGAAAAGATTACTTCGTATGGACAGGGGTCAGGGTTATTGAACAAACAAAATGGCACCGACTCATTAATGCTTATGCACCAATGCAACCTCAGTGACGTCTGGATTTCAAACGGGTCGATCATTAGTATCTCAGAGGTGGCGCTGAATATGGTAAAACTTCTCATAAGACCCGTGCCACAGTGAATTAGAGTGAGAGAACTCTTGGTTTGATCCTAAATCGACGATATACCTATCAAATAGAGATCAATGAGCCTAAATAGCTCAACGATTGAGGAGTGGACTGAATTCCGAAAAGTCGGCGGTTCAAACCCCACCCGTTGCACTATTGTCGAACCTACTCCTAGCACAAGCTTTACGCTTAGAAAGGGGAATATTAGTCCTGATTAGCATGGCTAAAACTCTTTACAAAAAACTAGGCTATGGGCTGAGGTCAAATCAAATAAAAATATTATGTACTAGCTTATGCTTGCGACTTCGTCGGCGTGGACTACACAAATTTCAACCGATATTTCACCTCCTTAGGGGTAGAATTTTCAAGAATCCTTTCTTAGCGGATGCCTACGTCATAATAGCTATTTGCATGCCAAATTTCAGCCCGATCCGTCCAGTAGTTTGAGCTGTGCGTTGATAGATCAGTCAGTCAGTCAGTCAGTCACCTTTTCCTTTTATATATTAAGATGTAGTTGTTTCGCCTAGCGTCACATAGGTAATGGGTAACATTTGACACTTGCCATCTAACGTTGAAGCTTCGATGTCTTGTTACAAGTTCCCCAAACTGTTGTGAACTGTGCCCGTGCTCAGTTGTGAGCCAGCGATATGCCAATGATGACGACTTACCCAATAATGATATTTGTCCTTCGTTAACTTGTATCCCAGCCTCCTGTTTCTGTAACGCCCGGATCAGCCCCGTCATATTATGTCCTTATGTGAATATGATGACTGACCCAATAATTATATTTTGTCCTTCAATAATGATATTTGAAATATGATGACTGACCCAATAATTATATTTTGTCCTTCAATAATGATATTTGAAATATGATGACTGACCCAATAATTATATTTTGTCCTTCAGTAATGATATTTGAAATATGATGACTGACCTAATAATTATATTTGTCCTTCAAGAATGATATTTGAAATATGATGACTGACCCAATAACGATATTTGTCCTTCGTTAACTTGTATCCCATCCTCCTGCTTCTGTAACGCCCGGATCACCCCCGTCATATTATGTCCATAGTATGTGAATATGATGACTGACCCAATAATGATATTTGTCCTTCAATAATGATATTTGAAATACCTATGAAGACTTACTCAATAATGATATTTGTCCTTCAGTAATGATATTTGAAATATGATGACTGACCCAATACCTAATGATATTTGTCCTTCAGTAATGATATTTGAAATATGATGACTGACCCAATAATGATATTTGTCCTTCAATAATGATATTTGAAATACCTATGAAGACTTACTCAATAATGATATTTGTCCTTCAGTAATGATATTTGAAATATGATGACTGACCCAATACCTAATGATATTTGTCCTTCAGTAATGATATTTGAAATATGATGACTGACCTAATAACGATATTTGTCCTTCGTTAACTTGTATCCCATCCTCCTGTTTATGTAACGCCCGGATCAGGCCCGTCAGATGTCCGTATGTGAACCCACAGGATAGAGCACTCAACACCATGGTACCAATCGCCAAACCCTGAAACAGTTTACCATCTCACTTATCATCAAACTAGTTTATGCTCGCGACTTCATCCGCGTGGACTACACAAATTTCAAACCCCTATTTCACCCCCTTAGGGGTTGAATTTTCAAAAATCCTTTCTTAGCGGCCTACGTCATAATAGCTATCTGCATGCCAAATTTCAGTCTGATCCGTCCAGTAGTTTGAGCTGTACGTTGATAGATCAGTTAGTCAGGCACTCAGTCAGTCAGTCACCTTTTCGTTTTATATATTTAGATTTAGGTATTAGGTATTCTGAAATTAAAATACCGAGGTATTACTCCAGGTTTATTAAATAAATAGTATGCCTAATGATATTAGGTATATAATTTTAGGTATTATTTATTCAGTTCATGTTTAGTTTCTTACTAGCCATATTTACATACAGCCTTACGTCAGGAGACTGTTGCCAACTAAAATTGAGCTTTGATGCCAGCGCATAAAGTTTGTTTTGTAATGTCAAACATTAAGGCTGTTTGAATTTATGTTTCAAATCGTTATCTATGTTTTTAGGGTTCCGTACCTCAAAAGGAAAATAGAAACCGAGATCACTTTTTGTCTGTCTATCTATCTGTTGTGTCTGTCAAGAAACGCCGAAGCAAACCACCGCGACCCAGCCAGCGACGTCCGCCAAAGCGGACCCTCCACCTCCTTCCTCCACGCACGTCCGAGGTGCACCAACTATGTGCACATCCCCCCCCCCCTCCCCCCTCTCCCCCCCCCCCCCCCCCCCCGGAGACGCAACGGGCGAAAACGCAATCCCGCGCACGTCGCCCGCGTCTCAACCTCCGCCTCGTCCACTGTGCCCTCTGCTAGTCAGAGGGACACGCGGAGAAACCTCCCCCTGCCAGGTCATTAGCCATAGTCAACAATATCCCTGAAGAGAGATTATTAGCCATGTTACCAGGGTGCACCGGCCCGAATACTGCTCTTCCCCTCGGATGCCCGATGCATCCAAAAGGGACCAGCAACACCCAGCCACACTGGGAGGTTACCTGGCTGGCACCTCACAGTGTTAGGTAGCTAGGTGTATCTTGTACGACAGTACGGTACCCTTCGTGTGAGAGTCCGACTCGCACTTGACCGTTTTTCTTTCTTTAATAATAGAAATCGTAAAGGCAAGGGTTTAATTTTATCTAACTGATTTAATTCATGACAGTTTATTATCAAAACCATAAATATTTTTTCAACACACATGCTCATAAAGAGACTCTAAAAAATTCTGGATCCAAATCCTCAATCCTGATGCTGCAGGGTTATCAAGATTCAGAAAGTGTTCATAGTGAATTAATGTTGTAAGTTGATACCAAGCAACGACTTCATGCTTGGTTTCCAAGTCCCAACTCCTCAACCCTGGTGATGTAGGGACAGCACTCCTAAACTATAGTTATTCAAGAACTGCGGATGATGCAATATTATTTTTGGTGCCAAGCATAGACTACACCATTGAACTTCGGATCCCAACTCCTCAATTCTGATGCTGAAAGGTACTGAACTCCTAAGCCGTGGGGATTCAGGAATTTCTGATTGTGAATTGATATGTTAGGTGTCAAGCAACGGCTTCATGATTACATTTCAAGTCCGAACTCCTCAAACCTGATGATGCAGGGTACAGCACTCCTAAGCCATAGAGATTCACGAACTGTTCGTGGTGAAATAACATTGTAAATGCCAAGCATAGAGTTTGTTATTGAATTCCAAGTCCCAACTCTTCAATCCTGATGCTGGAAGGTACTGAACTCCTAAGCTGTGTGGATTTGGAAAGATTTACTGGTGAATTAATATTTTAGGTACCAAGCAATGAGTAAGTTACACTAAAAAGCTTACAATAAAAAACCGACTTCCAAAACCACTACAAAATAAAAAATAACTTTTGTTTTCATTTAATCTAAAAATATAAAAGGAAAAGGTGACTGACTGACTGACTGACTGATCTATCAACGCATAGCTCAAACTACTGGACGGATCGGGCTGAAATTTTGCATGCAGATAGCTATTATGACGTAGGCGTCCGCTAAGAAAGGATTTTTGAAAATTCATTCCCTAAGGGGGTGAAATAGGGGTTTTAAATTTGTGTAGTCCACGCGGACGAAGTCGCGAGCATAAGCTAGTTAATGATAATTTTAATTATTGTTTCGTTTGCCGTGGAGACCCTGGGGCCATGGAGTCTTAGTGCAAAAAAAAATTACGAGACATTTCACCGCGATTAATAGCCTCATCTGGTGACAGAAGGGCTGGCTCATTTTTTGCGCAACGGATCAGCCTGGCTGTCCAGCACGGAAATGCAGCCAGTATTCTTGGCACCATTCCACGCGGGCATGATTAATTGTATAGTAATTAGATAAGGCTAGCTTTAAGTTTTATTGTAATAGGTACTAGCTTATGCCCGTGACTTCGTCCGCGTGTACTACACTTTCAAACCCCTATTTCACCCCCTTAGGGGTTGAATTTTGAAAAATCCTTTCTTAGCGGATGCCTACGTTATAATAGCTATCTGCATGCCAAATTTCAGCCCGATCCGTCCATTAGTTTGAGCCGTGTGTATCAACACACAGCTCAAACTAATCAGATCAGGATCAGGCTAGATAGATAGGCCAGGGAGATCAGGTTGATAGATCAGTCAGGTCACTTTTTCCTTTTAAGTATATATTTAGATTGATAAAATTATGATCACATTACTTCGAAAACTCCCTTGAACTAGCACTCCAGATTGCTGCGGCCTCGTGCTGAGTGGGGAACCATATTTGTTTAACGATTAATTTTCGAGTATTTAGAAAAATATGGGTTTTACTTAGGTACCTACTTATTGTAAACGTTAATTGTAAAAGGTTCGTCAACAAATGATTTTTTTATCTATTCATCTTATTTAGTTTGGTCGTTTGAAGCTGCTATTTGCTATATCTAGGTATAATATAAGTACTACTCTCATAATTTAAGTACTTCGCCCGTACCTATCGTCGGATAGCTCGTGTCAATACCTATTATACCTTAATATCTTTCACGATGTTTGTGAAGACTACTCTTTTTGGTCCTGGCAGAATACCAGCGCTCAGGTTTTATTTTAAAACCTGCGGCATTAATGCTGAGCTGTTCATCCTGTGCCAAGTGGGTGCAAGAACGCATTTTAAATTAAATTAATTACTAAGTATTTTTATGATCTACTAACAACTAATTTTAAGTTTGTTTGTACTTTAGGCATAAGGTGAATAAACTAGTTTTCTTTCTTTCTTCTTCTTTCATCTATTTTTCACTTCACTTCATTATTTCTGTATTGCGTGTACTATCCAACACACCTAGTTTCTCCTTTCAGCAAAGGTTACCTGGTAGAGATTGCTGTGAGCAATAAGGCCGCCTTTGCATACAATTATTTTTTAGTTTTAGTTTCTTTCTTTTTGTCATGTTATGTAATATTTTTTGTGTGGAATAAAGTATTTCTATCTTTCTATCTATCTATCTAAATAAACAAACCTTTTGGTAAAAATCCCACATTGTCACCACACCACCACCACCACCACAACTACGCTGCAAGCGGCTAAGACAAGCTAATGATGCAGTGAGTGCGATCGTTTCAACGATAGGCATGTACACAGAGCTATGGACTAAGAGCCAGCGCGTGCCAGACCTTCGTTATTTTATAAGTGTTAAAAAAATTGCGTTTAAACTATCGTGAGTGATTTCCATTATCCATACTAATATTATAAATGCGAAAGTGTGTCTGTCTGTCTGTCTGCTAGCTTTTCACAGCTCAACCGTTTAATTGATTTTGCCGAAATTTGGTACAGAGATAGCTTGCACCCCGGGGAAGGACATAGGCTGCTTTTTATCCCGGAAAATTACAGAGTTCCCACAGGATTTTTAAAAACCTAAATCCACGCCGACGAAGTCGCGGGCATCATCTAGTATATAATATCTGTCAATGGCTTCACTCACGTATTTATTCGACGTTAGCCCGACTAGTTTCGAACCCATCCGGGGTCCTTTTTCAAGGGAGTCAGTTCGCGCACGCGTCGCGGTTGTGACTGCGAGCTGCGCGTGCCGCTGCCCGTAGAGCCCGTTGTGAAGGTGGCTGAGTCTAGTCTCTGTGTGAGTCTCTCTGAGTTTATAATGGTGTTAAAATGTTACGTCAAAGTATCATCATCATGATCAACCCATCACCGGCTCACTACAGAGCCATACCGTAAGTAATGTCATACTTGAACTCCGCACAAGGTCGGTATATTTTGATAGTAAGCTGATGATGACTTCGTACGCGTGGATTTAGGTTTTTAAAAATCCCGTGGGAACTCCTTGATTTTCCGGGATAAAAAGTAGCCTATGTCACTCTCCATGTCTTTATATACTCATACAAAAAATCACGTCAATCCGTTCCACCGTTGCGACGTAATTGAAGGACAAACCAACAAACTGACAAACCAACAAACAAACACACTTTCGCATTTATAATAAGGGTACCTACTGATGAATCGCTGAATGTGTTGCTCATCGCAAATCTCGAGAACAGCTGAACCGATTTCGCTAATTCTTTTTTTATAATATTTCTTGAAGTACGAGGATGGTTCTTACGGAGAGAAAAATTTAAAAAAATGCTTGGAAAAGTCTAAAAACAATTGAGCCCCTAGCAGTATCATCTTCACAGGCTGCACTCATGTTCTTATTTACTTTTTAGTTAACCGTGGGAGAGGGCTGGCTATCCTTAACACAGATCTAAAAATCTAGCTAGGATAGCCAGTTCTTGATCTTGTACCATTTTTAATATTGTGTATGCTTATGTCAACAAGCACGCAAATTTGTTCAAGATCAAATCCATGTATGTGTGTAACTAGATGATTGAAAAATAAACGTTTTATTTATTTATTTATTTATTTATTTTATTTATATAAAAAAAAATACTTGAAAGTGTCCAGTTTGAGAAATTAGTCAAAATAATGAGTTTGACGTGAGCTACTCACAAATTAGTCTTTATTTTGACTAATTTCTTAAACTGGACACTTTCAAGTAAAGATTTTTATATAAAGCTGTGAAGATGATATTGCTAGGGGCGAAATTTGAATGCCATAAGTCGACTTTGTCGCATTAGTTTACAAATTGTGAAAAACCAAATTAAATTTGAATTTCGTGGTCAGACCCGTGTCTTGGGCCTTAAGCTTTTTAAAGATAAATTTCTCGATAAGCTTTTACTCGTCGTGACCTGTGTCCCCCACGCAAGTTTAATCTGAGAGGACATCTCAATTGTTCTTTGAAAATACCTATTTAAATTATACAGGTGTAACCAGAACGCTAGCAAAAACTTAGCGTTATTGTTATACTACCTAAACACAATCCAACCAATAGCCATTTGCCTCATTTTGTAGTTTTAGTGCAAAACTCAGGTCAATGTCCCGCCTATGTCACGGCATTGACTCCGAGTGGCCTACTTACGCAACGTTCGTTGACCTCTAGCGTTAGTGAGCTATTTTATTTGCAATTCGTAAACTGTTACAAAATTATAGGATTTTTTATATTTTTTGTCGCGTTTTTTTTTGTGGTATCATATCAGTACCATCACCTGGCTTCGTTTTTGCCAGCGTTCTGGTTACACCCTGTATATTCTGGTTTCTGAGGGGGGATGCTTATCTATAATACGCGACAGGTCGAGACGGTAATCGGGGTGGGGACGCCCCGTACACCCGCACAACCCGCGCGGTAACCCGGTGCAGGCGAGCGTGGGTGACGTGCGGGTGAACGGGGCATCCCCCCACCTCATACCCCGATTGCCATCTCGAGCTGTCGCGTACTGTACACAATAGGGTCTTGGACAGTAGTAATAAAATGATGAGATTTTTTTGGCGGTAGTTTATGACGCTAGAATTAATTGTTAAAGAGAATGATTTAAAAAAAACATGATTTTTATTTATTTTTAACGTGAACGTCACGCTGTACCTACGGAAGGTGAATAGTGACGTCACAATCCGTAAACAATGATTTTTTTCAATTTTTTAACTTAAAAGAGTGAATGAGTTCACCAAGATCATCAATATAATTTTGTAGTGTTATCACGTCAGCTTGGCTGTTAATAGTTTTGTAAGTTTTTATATCATGTGCAAAAATTTAGAATTTAAATTGTGTGCCAAATCATTTATAAAAATTAAAAAGAACGTGGGACCTAGATGTGATCCTTGAGGTACACCCGATGTTATTTTTATCTCATAAGACTTAAAACCATTAACAGCAACAAGTTGCGACTGATTTCTTAAGTAAGATTCACACCAACGTAACAATGAGCCATGAATTCCCAAAAACTCATTTATTAATAACAAAATATATTGGTTCACCATGTCGAATGCTTTTCGAAAATCAGAAAATGCATGTACCTCACCAGTAGCATCAATAATCTCAGCGATGTCTGAAATATAACTAAGTTAGAGGTTGTCGATTTGTGAGGGTGAAACTCATGTTGATTAGGATCAATCATAATAAATGGCGCTATATGTGAGACTAATTTTTTTTGAGAATTTACCACAAACTGATAAAATAGATATAGGCCAGTAGTTTTTTATTTCTTTTGAGTTGCTACACTTATGGACTGGAGTGGTATATGGAATTTCCCATTTGGTAGGAAATACATACCTGTTTGCAAATATTAATTACTAGCTGAGACCCGCGACTTCGTACGCGTGAATTTCGGTTTTTAAAAATCCCGTGGGAACTCATCAATTTTCCTGGATGAAAAGTAGCGTATGTCCTTCCCCGGGATATAAGCTAACTCTGTACCAAATTTCATCAAAATCGGATGAACGGTTGGGCCGTGAAAAGCTAGCAGGCAGACAGACAGACAGACAGACAAACACACTTTCGCATTTATAATAATATTAGTATGGAAGTATGGATATACTTATGCGAGTTAGTGGTTTAACTAATTTGTGAGCGCATTTTTTAAGAAATGCTGGGGCAAAAATATCTGGACCGGGTCCTTTAAGTGAATCCCAGTTTAAAAGATGTTTATTTTTTAGGCAGTTGACAGGTACCGAATGGAGCATTAGGAATGGTATTGTTTCGGAGAGGTGAGTTTCCTACTGAGGTTTTCTACTTGACAGTTAGGTACTGGTGTTTGTGTAGATCGATGAAAAATGTTTAGCAAAGTGTTATGTTGAGATAAAATTAAGTCGGGTAAAAAATATTGTAATAGTTTACCACGCTGGCTATGTGCGGATTGGTGGACTTCACACACCTTTGAGAACATTATGAGAACTCTCAGGATCAGTGAAGGAAAACATCGTGAGGAAACCTGCATGAGGTTTCCTCACGATGTTTTCCTTCACCGTTAAAGCAAGTGAGATTTAATTAGGTACCTACTTAAAACGCACACAACTCCGAAAAGTTAGAGGTGCGTGCCCGGGATCGAGCCCCCGACTTCCGATTAGAAGGCGGACGTCCTATCACAGCAGCAAAGTTGCAGATTCCAGGTAATTTTAAAAATCAGATGAATTTCTGAACGTAAACGTAAGTTTCCGAACGAAGTTGCTTTCATTGTCAGTTCTGACTTCTGCGAACTGTCAAATCGAGTATGACATTTCATCGGATCAATACCATCGAAGTTTCCTGTTGCGATTTTGTCTAAAAATCTACATTTATTTGTGTGTTAGAGGGGCGTCGGTATCTCTAATTTATAAAGAAACATTTTCTGTAAGTATTTCATAACAACTTTAGTTATTTTTAATGCTTTGAACGTGTTTTAAATATCGATTTAGTGGGCGAAGGTTTTGACCTATAATTCAAATTTAAACACCCCTTTTCACTACTATAGGGGTAAAATTTTGGAGAAGGCTTTAGTACATACTGCATAAGTTACTAATATTATTAGTAGTGTCGACTATTTCACGCTAAGTCGACTACAAAAAGTCTATGTAAGTTGTACTATATAATTTCACGTCTTTTACTCCTCCTTTGGTTGCCTTTCTCTGTACTGATTTTGTAAGGTACATAGCCAGAAGCCGGAAGCTATTCTAATGACGTAGCAATTAGGATTGATTAAATAAAGTATTTATACTTAAAGCCAGGTGCATAATATACTTAAAAACTAGCAACCCGCCCTGGCTTTGCATGGGCAGCTTATTACAATTTTTGTAGGGATCTCTAATTCTTTGAAAATAAAATATAATATGTTATTCAGTAATAATGTAGCTATCTACTGGTGAAAGAATTTTAAGAAGAAGAAAAAGATTTATTTTTTAAAGCTGGTACCTATCACACATTACCAGTTAGGTCATTTTCAAAATCGGTTCAATAGTTCCAAGGATTACTTCCTGCCAACTTACAAACATTACCTCTTTATAATAGTAGTACTTAAATAAAGGTTAAAGATTGTGTTACAATTAAAATTAACTACCAACTAGCTTATGCTTGCGACTTCGTCCGCGTGGACTACACAAATTTCAAACCCCTATTTCACCCCCTTGGGGGTTGAATTTTCAAAAATCCTTTCTTAGCGGATGCCTACGTCATAATAGCTTTTATATTTTCATATTATTAGGGACTAGCTGATGCCCGCGACTTCATCTGCGTGGAATTAGGTTTTTAAAAATCCCGTGGGAACTCTTTCATTTTCCGGGATAAAAAGTAGCCTATGTCACTCTGCAGGTCTTTATCTATAGGTACCCATGCAAAAAATCACGTCAATCCGTTGCACCGTTGCGACGTGATTGAAGGACAAACCAACAAACCAATAAACCAACAAACAAACACACTTTCGCATTTATCAGAAGGGTACTGATATTATAAAGCTTGCTTAAATTATTTGGTCTCTTCAAACGTACTGTTATAAATTTATAATTAATAACTATTTAATTAAACTGTTAAACAAAATTGTAATCCAATTTGGCCTTATTATCAGTCTGTTATTATTTAAAATTATATTGTATGCATCGCTGTTGATTGCAAATAAACGAATAAAAAAAAATAGCTATCTGCATGCCAAATTTCAGGCCGATCCGTCCAGTAGTTTGAGCTGTGCGTTGATAGATCAGTCAGTCAGTCAGTCAGTCACCTTTCCTTTTATATATTTAGACGATTAAGGAGCTTTTCTTTCTCCACAGAATCATGGGAGACCCATGGGTGATCCAGCCTCATGAGCACGCAAAGTTTGCGGATCACTTTTGCAACCTCGGACCCATCAATGGACACCTCACCGGAGAGCAGGCCAAGAGATTCATGTTACAGGTATTCCTTAATAGCAATATTTGTTCATGAACCCCTTTTTAATTTTTTTCTGGTGATGTAACCACAAATTCACGGTTTTTTGATTTTTCCCCTCATGCCTGCTATAAGACCTACCTTCTTGCTAAATTTCATGGTTCTAGGTCAATGGGAAGTACCCTATAGGTTTCTAGACAGACAGACAGACAGACAGACAACAAAGCGTGCCTATAAGGGTGCCGTTTATCCTTTCGATTGCGTGCCCGGGATCGAACCCCCAACTAGAAAGCCGTCATCTTAATCACTATACTGACAAGTCTATCACTGCTTTTAGATTAATAAAAAAAACTTACTACAATATAATAAAAACACACACACACACACACACACATACACACATACATTAATCTAACATAATTTTCATTGATTTTTAACATTGTGCTTTTTCTTTTCATTTCTTTTGTACCTAATTTCTCAATCTGGAGGTGGGCGTTAACAACTGTAACACAGTTTCTAACTAAAGCAGTTGTTACTGTTCTTTACTTTTAAGGCAATGTAAAGAGAATAATAATAAAGAATTTTCAATTAAAAAATATATATATGGTAGGTACTGTAGGCATAGATAGCTATAAGGTATACCTACCTATATAGGTATAAATAATTTTTCAGTCACAGTTCCTTTCAGTCATTGAACATTAAAAATATATAAAAGTACTTAATTAATTTAAAAATGCCCAGCGAACTGTTTTGACGCTGCTAAATACAATGTGAACAACTTGGTACTCAATATTTAAATTGTATTGCTCTATTTCTAGGGTTCAGTACCCTTACAGTAGCAGCTCGCAATATATTTATAAGAACATAATTTTTGTAAGACAAAATATTCTTAGTTACAAAAAAATTGGTGATCTACACAATAGGCTAACTAGAAACTGTAACAAGCTTGCAGCTCCTACCTTCCACCTCAGGAAAGTCCAAAAGTCATTTGTGGGTATGGGTATAACTTTTTATAACAAAATCCCGCAAACTATTTTGGACTTACCTTTGCACAAGTTTAAAAAATCTATTAAAAATATGCTCCTGAAAAAAGCATAAAACAATATAAAAGAGCGTGGATTTGACCTGCAGCTCGTTCCAGCAAGGCACAGGACTGCAAATACTTTTTTATACATGGCATAATATTGTATATCAAATATTTGAAAAGAGCAACCGCCGAGTTTCTTGCTGGTTCTTCTGGGTAGGAAAGGCATTCCGAACCAGTGGTAGATGCATCCGACTATTCGAAAGCACTTGTGAAAGTTTACTTGAATAAAAAAGATTCGTCCGGTTTCAAAATGGCGGCCATGAAAAATGAAAATAATAAAAAGCAGCGCGGAACCCTTGGTGTACGAGTCCGACGCGCACTTGAAAGATTTTTAAATTAAAGCAGTAATGTTCAAATTATACTAGTTATTATTAATTTTATTGTTATACGTGCATAATTATTAACTTAATTCATGAATACTAATGAATTTGTCTCATCAATTTTCTTCTAACGTTGTCTGAAATTGCGGTAAAACCACTATTTGTATGGATGTACAAACATTTGTATTATATTAATATATCTATGTATTTTATCCATATCCATACTTCGATACTAATATTATAAATGCGAAAGTGTGTCTGTCTGTCTGATAGCATTCCACGGCCCAACAGGTTAACCGATTTTGATGAAATTTGATACAGAGTTAGCTTACATCCCGGGAACGGATTATCCCGGAAAATCGAAGCGTTCCCACGGGGTTCTTAAAGACCCATCCGCTTAACCGGTTTGTACGAATTTTGGTACTGAGGTAGCATATTCATACAAACGGATTACCGTACAGTCAGTGGCGTGCACAGTGTTTGAAGCAAGGGTAGGCATTAGTTAGGTAGGAACCTGTTTACTGACAGGTCATAATGAAAAATATGCATTGAGCTATTACAACTGGGGTAAGCAGTGCATTTATGCCTCTATGACCTGCACGCCACTGCGTACAGTACCATATTCTAGCAGTGCATATTCTTTTTTTTTCTTCTCGAGTCGACTGTCACCTCAAATACATCATGATCAACCCATAACCGGCTCACTACAGAGCACGGGTCTCCTCTCAGAGTGCGAAGGATTTTTGGCAATAGTCTACCACGCTGGCCATGTGCGGATTGGTAGACTTCGCACGCCTTTGAGAACATTATAGAGAACTCTCAGGCATGCAGGTTTCCTCAGTATGTTTTCCTTCACCGTTAAAGCAAGTGATATTTAATTAATTAAAACGCACATAACTCCGAAAAGTTAGAGGTGCGTGCCCGGGATCGAACCTCCGATTAGAAGGCGGACGTCCTAACCACTAGGCTATCACAGCTTACCTCAAATACGGGCAGCCCAAAAAGCCGCAACCGTGATAGCTCGGTAGTGTAGCTCGTTCGTGCAGTTTGTCGGGCACGCAGGGCACCCAGTCATGTGTGCAATGGTCTGTCTCGGATGACCGCAGATGCACTGCGTATCATGTCCAGAGATGAAGCCCCACCTTGCTTAGTTTACCCTAGACTTCCCCATCCCTGCTTTGAGGCGGTTGAGCGACTTCCAGCTGAGGTTGTCTCCTTCACGCTGGTGTTCGGGTTCGGGGTACCTAGCCGTGACCTCCACATACCAACTCAAAATTATGTGTCAAATTTTGCGAGGAGATGTTAATGCTCCAGAACTTCATGACCAACTGTGTCGCATACGTGTCCCTGAATCCAACAGTAATCTTCGTCCACGAAAAAATAAACTTTTCGTGGTCCCACATCATCGCACTGTTGCTAGATCTATGTCACCTATACCCCGTTCATTAGCATCATTCAACGCGCTTTTGGACAATAATGCTCAATGGGACCCATTTAATGATGGGTCTATAATACTGGTTCGGGAGTTACTGAAGTACGCTGAGAGCATTGCATGAATATGTCATTCAATGTTCTCAGCGTACATATTCAAAATTCTTTGATCTTTTATCGTTTTGTATTTTATGTCCTTTTTCTTGTACCTTTATTTGTATTTAAATTTATTATTAATCATCTAGTTAGTGTAAGTGGCACTGCCGTTCTAATTAGATATAAAATAAATAAATAAATAAATAAATAGCAAGACGCGTAGTTTCAACGGACTGGTTGAGAGGCTGCACCGAGTGTAAGAAGCCATTCCTGGAGCGTAACCTAGGAAGGGGCGGGTTTATGACTGAATAGTGGGTGACGTCTATCCTGTGTCTGCTTTGTTCTTTCATTCATTCAGTGCATATTAGAAACGAGGAAATATTTGTGTTGTTCTAGTCCCAGCTGCCTCCGCCAGTGCTTGGCCAGATCTGGACGCTGGCAGACACCAACGCTGATGGGAAACTCGACTTGAAGGAGTTCTCCATCGCTTGCAAGGTGAGGTTTTTTAGGGTTCCGTACCTCAAAAGGAAAAACGGAACCCCCAGTGACGAAATTTGTGATATGTATGTTCACTCAGTGCTGAAGCGACTGTTAATGCCATCTAGTACACTATCTAGCGACACTTTGCAGCTATCGAAACTACTTTCAAAGGCCCATATTATAAAAAAATGTTTTTTTTCTTTTACAGATAATAAACCTAAAACTGCACGGCATAGAAATACCTAAGGCATTACCACCGTCTCTACTCGCTTCCTTGAGTCCCACAGGTAACTGTACTATCTTCTTTCTCCTTCTATACTATACTCTATCCGAACCAGTGGTAGATGCATCCGACTATTCGTAAGTACTTGTAAAAGTTCTAAGGACCAAATTGCGACACCCAAACTGGGTATCCATAATACTTTATACATGCTTAATATGATGTAATGAGTTATGGAAATGCAATAAATAAAAATTGAAATTGAAATTGAAGTTTATTATTCAAATAAAAAAGATTTTTATTTATTTATTTATTTTTATCCGCGGAAAGAAGTAAGTATAGCGGTCTCTCTCTCTTCCGTAATCCCATACAAATGATAGAGACAAAAATCTCAATGTGTGTTAACCATTTTGAGGCACCAACCAATCACAAACATGTTTTCAAATTCAATTCAAAAATGTTTTCCGGAATACAAAAAGTCGTTGCATGAAGGAGTTACAACATACAAACTTACAAACATAAAACTAATCTAAATATATAAAAGGAAAACGTGACTGACTGACTGACTGACTGATCTATCAACGCACAGCTCAAACTACTGGACGGATCGGGCTGAAATTTGGCATGTAGATAGCTATTATGACGTAGGCGTCCGCTAAGAAAGGATTTTTGAAAAATCAACCCCTAAGGGGGTGAAATAGGGGTTTTAAAATTTGTGTAGTCCACGCGGACGAAGTCGCGAGCATATTTAAGCTGGTAATAAATAATTATACAAAATCCACGCGAACGAAGCCGCAGGTATCAAAAACATAACATGCATACGTTTTGAGATCTAACTTGCCATTTTAACTAAAGGTTCTCACCTTTAAATTAATTAAAGGTGAGAACCGCTTTTCACCTTTAAAATAAGAACTGATAAAAAAGAATCAGTTGATGCAGTTTTTCAGTCAGTCATACCAGCTGGTTGATTGCGTAAAAACTGCATCAATCTTTATTACAATCGCAATTATTGTGATTGGCTGAATTTATGCAATTCTTGTCGCAACAATGCATTGTAGCCAATAGTGAGCGAGCGTCAACCAATCAGAGGTGATTGCGATCTTGACATTGTAGCTGTCATTCTACCGCAATCGAGCCGCTGTACTTTTGACATGACAATTGACACATAGAGCAAATATGGCGAATTAGTTCTCAAAATATACTTACTATAAGTGCTTTAATAATAATACTACATTTTCTTTTTTCAGGGGCCAAACAGCAATTCCCACCCCCGAAACCTCCCATACCACCAATGCCCAACCTCAACCAACCCCTTATTTCCAGTTTACCCCAATCTCCTCAACTACCACCCCAAATTCCACCCCAACCCACCCAAAACCTATTGGGAGATTTCAACGCTCCTTCTATACCCGCAAAACCTGTACCAGACTTGATATCTGGTGTGAAACCGGTTATGCCAACCCAACCTATGTTACCAACCAATCAACTGATCAACCAATCCATCCCTCAACCAATAACATCTCAACCATTGATGAATCAACCACTAGTCTCAAACATAAATCAACCATTGATTAATACTACAACTTTAATCAATACATCCATAATGTCTCAAAACCAACCGTTGATCAACACATCAACTTTGATCAACACAACTACTCAACCGCCGAATCAGTTGAATAACACATCTCAACCGAATCAATTGATCAACTCGAACCAACCATTGATCAACACATCCCAACCATTAATCAACTCATCTCAACCATTAATCAACTCGTCTCAATCGTTGATCAACTCATCCCAACCGTTGATCAACTCATCACAACCGTTGATCAACTCAGCTCAACCGTTAACCAACTCAACTGCATTAGTTGGACTAAATCAATCCCTAGCAAGTTCTCCCCTAGGACCTAGTTCCCCCCCACAAATCCCTGCCTTACCCTCAGGAACAACTGTAAGCTCAGTGGTTAGTCCAACCAAACCTGGGGTGACAAGTGTAGCAGGTTCGATCCCGAGTCAGCCAATTACTTCAACACCTATTACTGCGGTCAAGAGTGATTCATTTTCAAAACCGGGTAAGTATTTCTCGTCTCATCAATTGGATATTTGACTACATCAAAAGTAAATTATTTCTCTGTGATTATTAAATAGAGGGTCTTCCATTATACGTAAAATCTACGCCCTTTGTTAGTTTTATGTGTAATAACCATTTTAAATTATCGATTAAACTAAAATAGTACGTCATTATAATGTGACGTCACATTTCAGTATTTCATAGAATATCGCATACTAAGCGCGCGTTTTGACGTTTGATAAAAAGTTACTGATTTGACTAGTTGTCAAGTACCGTATTTTCCCCTCCACTTTTAATACAAGGTGTAACCAGAACGCTAACAAAAACGAAGACAGTTGATAGTAGTGGTAGTGATAAGGTACTTACCAAAAAAAAAAAACCGAAAAAAAACCTTTATTTATAAAAGTTTACAATACATTGCAAATAAAACATCTGACTGACGCTAGAGGTCCTTTGATGACGATATGGAAAGGGAACGCAGGGCATTGTTAGTCCGAGCGAATATGGTGGCCCGCAGGTTTGCCCGATGTACAGATGCTGTGAAAGTCACGCTGTTCAAAGCATACTGTACATCCTTATACTCGGCAAGCTTGTGGTTTCAGTACACGCAAAGGGCTTACAATGCGCTGCGAGTCCAATATAATAAGGCGTTCAGGATTTTGTTGCGGCAACCTCGGTTCTGTAGTGCATCAGCTATGTTTGCTGAGGCGCGGACAGATGGCTTCGATGCCATCTGGCGCAAGAAAACAGCATCACTGTTGTCCAGAGTCCGAGGAAGCAGCAACGGGATCCTGCGCATGATAGCGGGCAAAATGGATAGTCCTCTGATGGGGAAACTCGTGCAGAGGACTAAATCCCTTTTAGTGTTTAAGTATTAACATAGTTATTAAGTATTTATTGTTACTAACACATAATGGATCAATTGTTGTCCGATTTAATAAATAATAAATAAATAAAAATAAATAAAATTTAACGTAAACGTGCCACTCGGAGTCAATGCCGCGTCGTAGGCGAGGCATTGACCCGAGTTTTGCACGCTATACATAGCGGGTTTGAAAAATACAAAATCACTAAAACTACAAAATGAGGCAAATGGTTATTGGTATTGGATTGTGTTTAGGTAAGTAATTATAACGCTAAGTTTTTGCTAGCGTTCTGGTTACACCCTGTATGATACTGGTGACTTAACCAAGTCAGTCTTTTATTGCACGGCATATGACACACTGTGCAATAATGGACTATTTAAGTCACGCGTGCCTTAATTTAACCTATTTTAACCGTCTGTTACATCATCATTTGTCGAGAAAATGTATCATTTTGATTTCGAATCAAGAAAAATAATCCATACTAATATTATAAATGCGAAAGTGTGTCTGTCTGTCTGTCTGTCTGCTAGGTTTTCACGGCCCAACCGTTCACCCGATTTTGATGAAATTTGGTACAGGGTTAGCTTATATCCCGGGGAAGGACATAGGCTACTTTTTATCCCGGAAAATTAAAGAGTTCCCACGGGACTTCAAAAACCTAAATTCACGCGGAAGAAGTTGCGGGCATCAGCTAGTTATCAATAATTTCATTGTTTAGGGTCGTTGGTGACGAGTCCCACGGATGTGCCGATGGGAGTAGTGAGTCCACCCCCAGCCGTCGAGTGGGGAATCCCCCAGCCACAGAAACTCAAGTAAGTTCACTCTATACTATCCACGGAGAGAAGTTAGTATAGCGCTATCTCTGTTACGTTGTCCCATACAAATGACAGAGACGAAAAACTAAGTTAACCGTTTTGAATCACCAACCAATCACAAACGAAACTATGTTTTCGAATTGAATTTCGAATGTGTCCACCAGCCACAGAAACTCAAGTAAGTTCACTCATCATCTAGAGAGAGACAGTAATAGCCACAAAGCTAAATAAGAAGAAGAAGGAGAGAGACAGCAAGTGAACTGTCACATTGCTACTGCTGTCGCTACTGCAACGTTTTACGTAATCACCCCGCCCGTGCTCTGAGTGAGCCAGCGATGAGATGAAAGAAAGAAAGAAATTGCATTTTTTTGTTTTGATTTTTTATTTGTTATTGGTGTATTGAATATCTGGGCCATGTTATGCGCAACCCAAAATACGATCTACTGCAGCTTATAATACAGGGCAAGATAAAAGGCAGACGTAGAGCTGGCCGTAGACGAATATCCTGGCTCAAGAACCTTCGCCAGTGGCTTAACATGAGTACAAGATCACTGTTTAGGGCAGCAGTAAACAAGATCCAGTTAGCCTTAATGATTGCCAACCTTCGGTAGGAGATGGCACTTGAAGAAGAAGAAGTTATTGGTGTCACAGATAACAACAAAAACAACAAAGACACCACCCCACATGGGTGTACAGCTCAGCATAATGTCTTGCATCATATTATGCAGGACACATAACATGCAGGACGCTGTTTTTCAGCTGTGACCTCTAATATATGATGATATCTGTCTAAATGTCAGCTATAAGATCTACCTACCTGCCAAATTTCATGATTCTAGGTCAACGGGAAGTACCCTGTAGGTTTCTTGACAGACAGACAACAAAGTGATCCTATAAGGGTTCCGTTTTTCCTTTGGTATAGAATAGAATAGAATAGAATGTTTTTTTATTCATCATGTAAACTTTTTACAAGTGTTTATGAATAGTCAGGTAGTTTTAATTTACCACTGGTTCGGTGGTTGAGGTACGGAACCCTAAAAAAAAAGACTAAAAACTCAGTTGATCGCTTTGAATCACCAACCAATCACAAACGAAACTATTGTTTCGAATGTTCTAGGTACACTCAACTGTTCAACGCAACAGACCGTTCTAAGTCTGGATCAGTGTCTGGAGCCCAGGCACGATCCATCATGCTCCAGTCTCGCTTGCCGCAACAGACTTTGGCCCAAATTTGGGCCCTGGCTGACCTAGACTCTGATGGGAAACTTGGTGAGTTCAACTAGCTTATGCTCACGAGTTCGTCCGCGTGGACTACATAAATTTCAACACCCTATTTTTTTTTTTTTTTTTAATCTTTATTTATTTTTAAAGGGCTTTTCTACAATATGTACATGACAACCCTATCGTGCATAAACTGACTTAATTAACAGTAATTATTAATAAAATCATATTTTATATACTTACCTAGTAGAATTTCAAAAATCTTTTCTTAGCAGATGCCTACGTACAGATAGCTATCTGCATGCCAAATTTCAGCCCGATCCGTCCAGTAGTTTGAGCTGTGCGTTGATAGATCAGTCAGTCAGTCAGTCAGTCACCTTTTCCTTTTATATATATAGATATCACCTTATATGATAAACTATATGTACAGGGTGTGAAGAATTCGTGCTAGCGATGTATCTGTGCGAGAGAGCGACGCAAGGGGAGACCGTGCCAGCAAAACTGCCCATCGAATTGATACCTCCCACTTTTAGGTGAGCTTGGGGATGTTTTTTAGGGTTCCGTACTGGGGTACTGAACCCTAAAAAACCCTAACAGGAACACTTCGTTTTCGGTCTGTCTGTCCGTCGCGTCGTGCCTGTCAAGAAAACCTATACGATACTTCCCGTTGGCCTAGAATCATGAATTTTGGTAGGTAGGTAGGGCTCTTAGCACAAGTAAAGGAATAAATCCGAAAACTGTGAATTTGTGGTTACATCATCGGAAAAACATTAAAATGTGTTCATTAACAAATATTAGTATTAACAATTTCTAAGTAAGATAACTATATCAAGTGGGGTATCATATGAAAGGTCTTCACCTGAACATTCTAAAACACATTTTTATTAATTTTTTATGCATCATAGTTTTTGAATTATCGTGCAACATGTCGAAAGAATACGACTGTAGTACGGAACCCTCGGTGCACGAGCCTGACTCGCACTTGGCCGGTTTTTTATTTATTTATTCAGATACAATTAATAATTATAAATTTATAACAGTACCTTTGATAATTTAAACAAGCTTTACAATAATATAATAATATGAAAATATAAAAGTCAATTAACTACTAAAAATACCTAGTAGGTGATTCACAACATATGTATGTTTTTTTTTTTATATTCAGATACAAGTTAGTCCTTGACTGCAATCTCACCTAGTGGTAGGTGATGATGCAGTCTATGATGGAAGCGAGCTAGCCTAAAAGGGGAATGGCAGGTTTTTTTAAACCTTTCCCTTTGGTTTCTACACGGCATCGTAGCGGAACGCTAAATCGCTTGGCGGTACAGCTTTGCCGGTAGTGTGGTAACTAGCCACGGCCGAAGCCTCCCACCAGAAATTTAGAAATAATAAAATTCCAAACCCCTGCCGGGAATTGAACCCAGGACCTCCCATTAATAAGACAACAGCGCTTGCCACTGCGCCAGGGAGGTCGTCGAAAATCTGATTCCACTTTACCGGCTTTTCAATCTCCTTCTAGACGTGATTCAGTGTCAAGCATCAGCAGTAACAAGTCATACGAAGAGAGAAGGAGAGAGAACTTGGCGCGAGGACAGGCGGAGTTGGAGAGGAGAAGATCGCAGCTCGCTGACGCACAAATGAAGGAGAAGGTGAGATTTTACGATCTTCTACTGACTCTTCTTTTTGTCTCTTTCGATGTCTGATCTTCATCTTTTTTTCGCTCTATTAATGTGTCATTCTCACTCTTTCTCAGTTCCTTGTACTCTTTTTAGAGTTCCGCACCTCAAAAGGAAAAACGCAATTCTTATAGGATCACTTTGTTGTCTGTCTGTCTGTCGGTCTGTCAAGAAACCTACTTCCCGTTGGTTTAGAATAATGAAATTTGGCAGGTAGGTAGGTCTTATAGCAGACATAAGGGGAATAATCTTAAAACCGTGAATTTAGGGTTAGATCACAAAAAAAAAAAATTGTGGTCATGAACTAATAATTAGTATTTTCGTCGTATTTATTAGAAGTGAGGGACTATATCAAGTGGGGTATCATATGAAAGGGCTTTACCTGTATATTCTAAAACAGATTTCCATTTATTTTTAAGCATAATACTTTTTGATTTATCGTAAAAAATGTCGACAAAATACGACTGTAGTACGGAACCCTCGGTGCGCGAGTCTGACTCGCACTTGGCCGGTTTTTTCTCACTTTCTCAATTCTATGTTCTCATCCTTTGTTCTCCAGTCCATTACTATAATTTCTCGCTTTCATTTTACACTCAATTTCTCTCTCTCTCTCTCTCTTATTATTTAAGGTGGTTGGTTGCTTCAAGCGGCTTTCAATATTGTTTGTTTAATTTTCACGTTTTGAAGTCGATTTTACGTAATTAAATTTATCACTATTACATCCTGTTACAAATTCACCAAATGAGAGTCAAAAAGCTGTACAATGTTCCGCAAATTGCTATTGCGCTGGAACCATGTCTAAATTAACATCGAAATTACGTGATTTTGACGTCAGCCGAAATAAAAATATATGTACCATCAGCTCGAAACTTCAGTCTAGTGCTGACGTCACTAAAATGGCGGCCACGCGCATTAACAATTTGCGGGACTTATAATAAAATTATCACCATTACATCATCTTACAAATGTACCAAATGACAATCAAAAAGTTGTACAATGGTACCCCCAATT
The DNA here is from genome assembly GCF_902806685.2 of Maniola hyperantus. Lineage (NCBI taxonomy): Eukaryota > Metazoa > Arthropoda > Insecta > Lepidoptera > Nymphalidae > Maniola > Maniola hyperantus. Next base: position 5,363,671 of record NC_048563.1, read on the forward strand.
TGACTAAATGCTTGAATTTGATGTTTTTTTTTTTTTTTTTTTTTTAATTTTTTATTCAGATACAAGTTAGCCCTTGACTGCAATCTCACCTGGTGGTAAGTGATGATGCAGTCTTAGATGATAGCGGGCTAACCTGGAAGGGGTATGGCAGTTTTTATTAAACCCGTACCCCTTTGGTTTTTGTACATTGCGTGTTTTATTTACATTTACATTACATTGCATTCGATGTTTATTATTTGCAATAATCATTGTTTTATTTGCTTCAACACGCTGACATATAGGAAGAAGAGGTAAAAAATATAATCCATATCTAAATATATAAAAGGAAAAGATGACTGACTGACTGATCTATCAACGCACAGCTCAAACTACTGGACGGATCGGAAATTTTGCATGCAGATAGCTATTTTGACGTAGGCATCCGCTAAGAAAGATTTTTAGGCAATTCAACCCCTAAATGGGGCAAAATAGGGGTTTAAAAAAGTCGTAGATATAAGCTAGCAGTATTATGAATGTAAAAATTCCTTACGTACTTCCTTTCACGGCCCATTAACTTAGTATAGAGATAGCTTGCATCGTAAGGATGGATATTGTCTCATTTCTATCCCGAAAAATCAAAGAGTTCCCACAGGATTTAAGTTTTTTTTTTCAGTAATTTATTTATAGAAAAGAAGAGATTTTTATCTAATCAGTACCACTACTATAAATGTGAAAGTGTGTTTGTTTGTTGGTTTGTCCTTCAATCACGTCGCAACGGAGCAACGAATTGACGTGATTTTTTGCATGGGTATAGATAAAGACCAGTGGCCCTACCGCGGTTGTCTGACAGCTACAATGTCACGATCGCAATCATCTCTGATTGGTTAATGCTCGCTCACTATTGGCCACAATGCATTGTTGCAACAAGAATCGCACAAATTCAGCCAATCAGAACAATTGAGATTGTAATAATGATTGATGCAGGTTTTAGACAATCGCCCTACTGGAGAAAGCCATAGGCTACTTTTTATCCCGGAAAATCAAAGAGTTCCCCCGGGATTTAAAAAAAAATTAAATCCACGCAGGCATCAGCTAGTAAATTATATTATTTTAAATGTATTTAATGTCACAGGCGGAAAGAGAAAGAAAAGAAAGGGAAGAAGCGGAGAAGAAAGAGAAGATGCGCCTCGAAGCGCAGAAGAGGGAGCAAGAAGAGTTGCTTCGGAAGCAGAAAGAAGAACTGGTTAGTTTGTATGTATAGATAAAATTTCAGTACCTACTCGAGTATATGGCGGTCACCACAATTGGGTATTTGACTCTAATTTTTTTATTACTTTATTATAAACTAGGATAAAAATAATTACTTAAACTGAAAAAACTAATTAAATCGATCAAATAACAAAAAAAGTTAGAAGCATTTAAATATTTCTGATTAGACAGAGATAGCGATATAGCATTTTGACGTCACACCTTACTAATGCCATAGTAGCTTCGTGCGGTTTCATACAAATTTTCGTTTTGCGAGAAAGGGATAGAAGACCCTCCCACTCCAAAATTAAAATGCCTGTAACTTTGTAAATCTTTGTTGGATTTTAGTATTTTTATCAGCGTACGTCATTATTTTTATCCTAGTTTATAATAAAGTAATAATATTTATCAAATTCAAAAGTAGGAAAATACCCAATTGCAAGCAGATGGCGCTCCTCACTCGTACAAAGAAATCAATCAGCAATCATTGGATACGAACCCAAGCCTTGACTACTCACGTCGCTCTCACTAGATGGCAGCACGGGTACCACCCTCGGAAGTGAAACACGCAACTCTGAATCGCACTAACGGAATGTTTTGGAATCCAAACTATATACAGGGTGTAACCAGAACGCTAGCAAAAACGAAGACAGTAGATTGTACTGTTGATTAATACCACAAAAAAAAACGCGAAAAAAAATTGTGTGGGGGGTCTTTCAACGCTTCCTGGTGCGAGGTCGTCATTTGTTAATTAAACTGTCTAATTTTTTTAACAGGAGAAACGCGAGGCAGCACGAAAAGAGATGGAGAGGCAATGTCAACTAGAGTGGGAAAAGAAGAGGTGAGAACTATTAATTCTTCACCTAAGAGTTGACGATCTGAGACCTAAAAGAGTTTTATTTAAAAAAAAATCTCATCCAAAGGACTCGGGAGCTGGAGGCCCTACGTACAGAAGAACAGACCAAGGTTCTAAGCCTGAAGTCCCGCAGCCAAGCTCTATCAGCTGAGCTGAGTTCGGTGACTCCTCGCGCTGGCAACCTGGCCAAACAGATCCGTGACACCAGGACTGCCGTGGCTGCCGCCAAGTGCACTATTGACTCCATGCGGTAAGTGACTCTTGCACTATACGTGCTTACAATTAAATCTTGGTCACCGGCTCTTATACTATAAAGATTAAATGTCATCAAAATTTTGGTCACCGGCTCTTATACTATGAATGTTTAAGTGTCTCAAACGTTTTGCCACCCGGCTCTTATACTATGAACATTAAATGTCATCAAAATTTTGGTCACCGGCTCTTATACTATGAACATTAAATGTCACCAAAATTTTGGTCACGGGCTCTTACACTATACGTGCTTACATGCCATCAAAATTTTGGTCACCGGCTCTTATACTATGAATGTTTAAGTGTCATAAAAGTTTTGCCACCCGGCTCTTCTATAATATAAAAATGAATCGCTGAATGTGTTGGTCATCGCAAATCTCGAGAACAGCTGAACCGATTTCGCTAATTCTTTTTTTATAATATTCCTTGAAGTACGGGGATGGTTCTTACGGAGAGAAAAATTTAATTCAACCTCCCCCTTAATTTTCCAAACTCCACCCGAGCGAAGCCGGGGCGGATCAGCTAGTATACTATAAAAAAGTCATCAAAATTTTAGTAATGGGCTCTTACAAAATTTTGTATAGGTTGTATAGGTCGGTAGATCTATAAAATCATCAATGATGCCAATGACAATGATGATGACAATGATTTTTCGTGTCATCCATGTGTTATCAGATAGATTCATATATAAACACTTTATGCCCAAGAACATGAAAAGCAGTTTTAGTCCGCTTACAGCCAGCATGAAGAAAGAACTTTACGAGCATGAGAACTGAAAAAAATTATTAAAAGAGCTTGTTTTCGTTACAAGGTCCGACCGCGACACAAGCATGTCAGAGATGCAACAGCTTAAAGCGCGAGTCAAAGAGCTAAACGCGAAGCAAATAGCTCTGAACAAGGAGAAGGCTGAGCTGGACGCCAAGGCCAAGGCGTCGGAGGGCGCGGGCGAAGACGGGAAGCTGAGTATGATGGAAGTCACTCTCAAACAACTGCGGGACAAGGTGAGTCTTCGCGCGAGCTTGTACAAATGGCAAATCTCCTCCCTGACGCAGTGAAGAGTGCTGTGGTCTTAATAGTGGGAGGTCCCGGGTTTGATACCTGGCAGGGGTTTGGAATTTTATAATTTCTAAATTTCTGGTCTGGTCTGCGGTGCGATTGTCTGAAACCTGCATCAATCATTATTACAATCTCAATTGTTCTGATTGGCTGAATTTGTGCGATTCTTGTTGCAACAATGCATTGTAGCCAATAGTGAGCGAGCATTAACCAATCAGAGATGATTGCGATCGTGACATTGTAGCTGTCAAACAACCGCGGTAGGGCCACTGGTGGGAGGCTTCGGCGGTGGCTAGTTACCACCCTACCGGCAAGGCCGTGCCGCCAAGCGATTTAGCGTTCCGGTACGATGCCGTGTAGAAACCAAAGGGGTATGGGTTTAATGAAAACTGCCATACCCCTTCCAGGTTAGCCCGCTATCATCTTAGACTGCATCATCACTTACCACCAGGTGAGATTGCAGTCAAGGGCTAACTTTTATCTGAATAAATAAATAAAAAATCCTGCGAATTTTCTTAAATGTTAGTGTAACGTAGTTTTAAATGAATTATTGTGCTTTATTAAATACAAAACAGACATTATGGTACATTTTTTTTTTTTTTTTTTTTTATTATTGAACACAAACAGCTTTTACATTTTTACTTAGCTACTTATTTCTAGTTTGTACATATGCCTATTAAGTGTTCACTCATTTACATTATATCTATTTAAATACATGGTGTATCCTGTATTCTTACTCTCTGTAATTTTGTTAACAATGAAGTTATTTAAATAAATAAATAAAATTATGGATGAAGATAGTTCGTGAAGTTCACACTTCCCTATATTTCTGTTGTTTTTTTTTTTTAGGTGGACGCAGCCAAAGCGGTAGTGGAAAGCAAGAAGACCGACCTAGAGACCAACAAGTCGCAACTGACTGAGCTCTGCGACACAGTCAGTCAGTTGAGCGAGAAGTGCGAGACAGTGTGGAAACTGTACGAGCAGAGACGCGACGAGTATGCCAGGAACAGATCCACTGCGCCAGCAGACTCCGCCTGGCAAGCCGGTGAGTACTGAGTAGCTCCTGTATAACTATGCTCTCCTGGTACTTTTCACGTTCCTCAGCACTACAAAAAGCATTCTGCTGACGAATCTTCGACGCTTCTGATACAGACGACTCGTGATGTAGGTGTCTCCACCTCCCCAGCAGACTCCGCCTGGCAAGCCGGTGAGTACTGAGTAGCTCCTGTATAACTATGCTCTCCTGGTACTTTTCACGTTCCTCAGCACTACAAAAAGCATTCTGCTGACGAATCTTCGACGCTTCTGATACAGACGACTCGTGATGTAGGTGTCTCCACCTCCCCAGCAGACTCCGCCTGGCAAGCCGGTGAGTACTGAGTAGCTCCTGTATAACTATGCTCTCCTGGTACTTTTCACGTTCCTCAGCACTACAAAAAGCATTCTGCTGACGAATCTTCGACGCTTCTGATACAGACGACTCGTGATGTAGGTGTCTCCACCTCCCCAGCAGACTCCGCCTGGCAAGCCGGTGAGTACTGAGTAGCTCCTGTATAACTATGCTCTCCTGGTACTTTTCACGTTCCTCAGCACTACAAAAAGCATTCTGCTGACGAATCTTCGACGCTTCTGATACAGACGACTCGTGATGTAGGTGTCTCCACCTCCCCAGCAGACTCCGCCTGGCAAGCCGGTGAGTACTGAGTAGCTCCTGTATAACTATGCTCTCCTGGTACTTTTCACGTTCCTTAGCACTACAAAAAGCATTCTGCTGACGAATCTTCGACGCTTCTGATACAGACGACTCGTGATGTAGGTGTCTCCACCTCCCCAGCAGACTCCGCCTGGCAAGCCGGTGAGTACTGAGTAGCTCCTGTATGACTATGCTCTCCTGGTACTTTTCACGTTCCTTAGCACTACGGGAACTAACGGGAAGTACCCTGTAGGTTTCTTGACAGACAGACAGACAGACAACAAAGTGATCCTATAAGGGTTCCGTTTTTCCTTTTGAGGTACGGAACCCTAAAAAAGTGCTATCACTGTATGTATGTAATGTTATGTGTTGGCAATCTATCAGATGCAGACTGGGGCACAGCGGACGAGGCGTGGTCGGAGCCAGCCGCGACCGAAGCCGCGTGGGGAGACGCGCCTGCTACCAACGGTAACTAACTTTTGTTACAAACAACCTCGATAGCTCAACAGTTGGAGAGCGGACTGAATTCGGAAAGGTCGCCGGTTCAAACCCCACCCGTTGCACTATTATGACGTAGGCATCCGCTAAAGGATTTTTGAAAATTCATCCCCTAAGGGGGTAAAATATGATTTGAAATTTGTGTAGTTCGCGCGGACGAAGTCGCGGGGATAATCTAGTGTGTTTTATTGCTATTCGATTTAATACAGTTCTTGCAATTCACGAAGGCGAGTGGACTTTACTTGTGGTTACGTCGTATACACGGGCATTGTGCATGTCCGACCAATCAGTCGCGAGCACCTTAACACAAGCATGAGCCACTCGCCTTCGTGAATTGCAAGAACTGTACCTATAGTACGCGACAAGTCGAGATGGCAATCGGGGTGGGGACGCCCCGCACAGCCCGCTAACTCGGTGCAGGCAAGTGCAAGTCACGTGCGGGGCGGCCCCCCGCCTCATACCCCGATTGTCATGTCGACCTGTCGCATTTATTTATTTTATTTTATTGTAGATACTTTTAGTTTAGTTTAGTTTAATATTCTTTATTGTACACCAAAAAGAAAAGACACAAAAAGAAACATGTAAAAGAAGAAACATACAATCAGCGGCCTTATCGCTGTGAAGCGATCTCTACCAGGCAACTAGGTTGAAGAGGATTTAAGGGCTAGTGAAAACTGGGTTTAAGGTGTACGTAAGTTGTTAGGGAACATAAAGATAATAATTATAATATAAGTAATATGTATATTAATAGGCACAGAAATGCCTTAATAATTATATATAGATAAAGTATACACAGGTACATATATAATACATAATATATATACATATATTAATATATAATATAGTGATAGATGAATAATAAATATACAACAATAATATTATGAGTAATACTTGATATGCTTACAGCTAATGCGAAAGCGCATTCCAAGTTAAAACTTATGACTAATGACTTTATTATTATTATTTCCTCTCATTTATTTATTTATCTCATTTTTATCATATTTTTAAAAAAAACAACAAACAATAAAATAACAGAAGCAACAAAAAAAAAATTAAAGTAAAGTAACAGAAAATCAAATAACAAGAACAACAAAAAATTAAATAAAATAAAATAAACAACAGAATATAAAGTAACAGAAACAACAAACGATAGAATAACAGAAACAACAGAAATTAAAATAACAAGAACAACAAAAATGAAAGTAACTGGAACAACAACAAAAAAAAAAAAAACAATAATTAAAAATATGATAAAATGGATCCCACTAGCAGCGGGCTAGGATCCAAGCTGGGCTCCAGAGTGAGGAACCTCCTCACAATGCGTGAGGAGGTTATTATTATTTATTATTATACCATAATGTGCACTGTCCTTACAGGGGAGTCCTAATGCGACAGTGTACTTACTAACTTATACCTATTAACAATAATTATACTTAAAATTTAAAAAAAAAATATTTACAACGACCATTATTAATCTACTACTTAACCAAATTACCAACTTAAAAACGTATTACGCTTATGGCTACGCATTTTTGAGATACGGTGTTATTCTCTGGGGAAACTGCACAAATGCCCATGATCTGTTTATACTACAAAAAAAGTGCATACGCATACTAGTCAATATAAAAATTACAGACTCATGTCTACCTCATTTCAAAAAATTAAAAATTCTTACCCTACCTTCCGTATATATCCTCGAAATATGCAAATTTGTAAAAAGAAATATACACTTATACACAAAAAAAGTAATCAAATCCCGTCGATTTCCCGAAGGACATTCAAATAAATTAAACCTTCCGCAATCAAAATTAGTACTGCATACCTCGAGTCCCTACGTAATGTCTATAAAGATATATAATAATTTACCAGACAAAATTCGTAACATAAACAATAGGTTTAAAGACTTTATTTTCTCAAAAAAGAACAAAAGTTCACTTAAATGAGAACAATTTTAAACATAAATATAGAAGAAAACATTATTTAAGATACGGTGAATTTATACAATAATAAAACTTATACCTATATATTTTAAAACTATAATGTGGCTAATTCCATTGTACACAATCTCTAAACTAAACTAAAATGGCACGTCTAAATCTATTGCTATCCCTTTCATAATGTTGCTTGCGGAAAAGGATAGCATTAGATTTAGACCTGTTAATTTAGTTTAGTTTAGAGATTGTGTACTAGAGAATCGGCCCCAGTGTTTGACAATGAGGCCGATTCTCTTGTACACAATCTCTAAACTAAACTAAAATGGCACGTCTAAATCTATTGCTATCCCTTTCAAAATGTTGCTTGCGGAAAAGGATAGCACTAGATTTAGACCTGTTAATTTAGTTTAGTTTAGAGATAGTTTACAACGGAATAAGCCACATTATTTTTTTAATTTTTCTTTAAATTTTAGAAAAGATTTTTCGTTAAAAATGTCTTTCGGCAAGTCATTATATAGTAGCACTCCCTCAAACTGTATAGTTTTCACCCCACAATTAGTCCTAGCTTTAGTTAATTGTAGTTTATGTTTGTTTCGTGTACCATGTTTATGAGATTTTGTCTTAAAAGTGATTTGACTCTAATGGAAATAAATTCAACAAAATATTAAAAAACTTTTTATTTGAAAAGGTCTACTATGCCGTAAATGATTTTCTAAACGACGAACATCAAAATAAATAATAATATGATGTAGTTTATGGAAATGCAATAAATGAAAATTGAAATTGAAATTGAAATTGATTGATATTTATATTGAACACGTCTAGGCTCTGGTGCTGAGCAATCAACTCACTTAGCATGGAATTTTTTGTTTGTGTTGTTTCGGATTGACTTATATGCTGCGTAGGCCCTACTGGCCGCTACAGCGTCACCGGGGGGTTGGCGAGCGCGAAGCTCCGCCTGGGGGGTTAGCATGGAAAGTGCACATACTATATTTATATTGTTTCAGCCACTGAAGCGGTGGCCGCCACCCCCGCGGCGGCCATCACCACCACCCCGAGATGGCGTTGTGTGTACGAGTTCACCGCAAGAACCGTCGATGAGCTGAGTCTCCAACCTGGTGACTTGGTAAGTTATACTAGTGGGCGCCCCGAAATAAGACCTCGCAGTATCCCACAATGCCCGATAGATTTATAATATTAACAGCGCCATCTATTAACATTATTGTGAAGTTAGTTTAAAAATACTGATACCCATTAAAAACCGGCCAAGTGCGAGTCAGGCTCGCGCAATGAGGGTTCCGTACTACAGTCGTATTTTTTCAACATTTTGCACGATAATTAAAAAACTATGATGCATAAAAATTAATAAAAATCTGTTTTAGAATGTACAGGTGAAGACCTTTCATATGATACCCCACTTGATATAGTTATCTTACTTCGAATATTGAAAATACTAATTATTAGTTCATGAACACAATTTAATTTTTTTGTGTGATCCCTAAATTCACGGTTTTCAGATTTTTCCCCTAAAGCCAGCTGTAAGACCCACCTAGCTGCCAAATTTCATGATTCTAGGTCAACGGGAAGTACTTACCCTGTAGGTTTCTTGACAGACAGACAACAAAGTGATCCTATAAGGGTTCCGTTTTTCCTTTTAAGGTACGGAACCCTAAAAACATCCACCGATCTCCGGCTTGTACGGGAGCGGTGTGCGGGCTCGACCGTACCAAAGGGGAGATCTCCCACCGAGCGGTTGGTTGTGCTCGGTAGCGCCAGCTGGGCCGACGGTTATGTCTTGAAACTTCTATATATAGTCCAGATTGCAGAAAACTCTGTTATTGCGAGTACTGTCGGCGGTACATTTGTTCGGGACTATGTCATCGATTGAACAGCGCCATCTAGTTTCTATTGTGGCAACCGCCACACACTACTAAACACGGCTCTCCTCTCAGAATGAGTCACAGTCCGAGTGGAGATTGGCAGACTTGGCACTTTCGAGAGCATTATAGAGAAGCACAGACCACCACCTATAGACACCTAACAGCCGGACACCCCCAATCGCCAAGCTTAGGCAGTGGCTTAGCATAAAAGTCGGCCCACGCCCGTTCCCTACCCTCATTCCGCACATTGTCTTGATTACATGACTTTTGAGTCCACCAATCACAACAAGGCATTCTCCCCTGTCCCCCGCCAACATTTTACGATTTCGTGTCCATGCAAAACATTGATAAAGTCCTGCAAATTGCTATTGCGCTGGAACCATGTCTCATTAACATCGAACATTTTGACGTCAGCCGAAATAAAATATACCATCAGCTCCAAACTTCAGTCAAGACGTCACTAAAAGTTTTTTTAGTTCTATGTTCTTTTATTACAGTATAGGTATTATTTAATAGTGAGTCCGTTACTAACTTCGTACACGTCCATTACTAATAACTGCATTTGTACACACTTTTTTTTTTTTGGAGAGTGACTAGTTTTATTCATGACTTGTATTACTTTATCAATTACTGTCATAATCTGTTTTGTGTGTCCAATAAATAAAAATAAAAATAAAAAAATAAAATAAAATGGCGGCCACGCGCATTAGCAATTTGGGGGACTTATATATGCTTACTTATATAGGAATTTGGAGTATTTTGTCAAAAAATCCGATGTAAACCAAAATAGTATAACAAGGAATCAAGATAGGCTAATAATGCCACAATATAATCTTAGGCAAACTCAAAAATCGCCTTACGCAATGAGCATTAAAATTTATAATAAATTAGATACAAACTTAAAAAAGCTACCGACGACACATTTTAAAAGGAAGCTCTTTCAATGGTTGTGCGATGAATCGTTCTACTCTGTCTCAGATTACCTCAATTATATACCATGGAAGTCATAGTGCTAATTTAAGATGTATAATTAATTAGTTGTAATTTTATAAAATAAGTTTGAATAATATACCCTACATCGTTTGTCATTGTACAAATTACCTTTAGGTGTAGATATATTATTATTAATATTTGCATGCTGAAGTATCAGTAAATATGCGGGGACTATTTAGATTATAAGTAATATATTAAGACCTTTGTAAACTACCCATATTTAGCAAATAAAATTATTTCAATTTCAATTTCAATTTTTACTCTTGAGATTGAATTCTCTGTGGTACACAGGTAAGCGAGGCGAGCGCGCCTCGAGGCGACGCCGAGCCGGGCTGGAAATGGGGCACTGCTAGAGGTATGACGATTCAAACAAAAATATTTGTTTTTAGCGCACAGTCGCGAGCCTACTGTTTAAATATGTAGCGTGCACTAAAATTTAGAGTCTTTAAATGTAAAGTTCATGTTCTGTCCCTTAAAAGAAAAGGATGCTTTTTATCTAGTGCTTTGGTCTAAAAGTGTGTAAATTGTTCACTTTTCGTTTTGTCTAAATAAATAAATAAAAAATAAAAATTCAGGTACTCTAAATTTAGTTTAGAGAAATTGGCACCGATTCTAAGCACAACCTAATTTTAGAGTATTCGCACCCTCTTCTTACTATTGTAATATGAAAAGGACAGAAGCAGTTTGACATTTCTAAATTTAATTTTTAGATGGTAAAACCCGTGATTATAGCATGCACTCGCGAACCTACTGTTTAAATTTATATTGTGCACTAAAATTTAGAGTCTTTAAATGTGAAAGTCCTGTTCCGTTCCTTTTTTAGCATTAGTAAAAAGAAAAGGATGCAGATACTCCAAATTTAGTTTAGAGAGAGACTAGAGAATTGGGGCCATTACCCTATTAAAAACAAAAATTCTAAACATAACATTTTAACACGCTGATCCATTGTAAGGTCAATCGGGCTGGTTCCCCGAGTCGTACGTGGAGGACATCAACGCGATACAAGCTTACGCCGAGGTCATCGAACCTTTGGAGACCAAGACGCAACTTGAAGGTAAGTGCTCATTTACCCGACAGCCAGGAAAAAGAGAGTAAGTGACGTTAAAGGTTTGATCCTGCTGCGCGATTGGGGTAGAATGACAATGTCACGATCGCAATCACCTCTGATTGGTTGACGCTCGCTCACTATTGGCTACAATGCATTGTTGCAACAAGAATCGCACAAGTTCAGCCAATCACAACAATTGAGATTGTAATAATGATTGATGCAGGTTTTGTGAAATCGCCCTAGTGAATCGACGATATGTCAAATATTAGGCTACCGGTGACGTGAAATTAAAGAGAAATAGGCTATTCATAGGCTACCAAGCGCCAGATGTTGGAACATTTGACGCCTGCCAGTGACGTAGAAGCCTTGACGTTTTGTTGCAAGTTCTCTAATGGCATGCAATTAAAAAGAGCAACCGCCGAGTTTCTTGCTGGTTCTTCTCGGTGGGAACGGCGTTCCGAACCAGTGGTAAATTAAAACTACCTGACTATTCATAAACACTTGTAAAAAGTTTACATGAATAAAAAAACATTCTATTCTATTCATGTAAAAATTGATCAATTTTATCCCTAAAACTTTGATCTTCTGCGCAGGTATAGCTGAGGTTCCAGAAGCGGAAATAACTAATGACTTGGGCGGCGCCATGCCTGCTGTTGGCAAGTACTCCTCTATAAAGTACATAAATATTCTATACTGACGCCATTTACATATACATAACAGCTGTGATAGCCAAGTAGTTAGGACGTCCGCCTTCTAATCGGAGGTCGGGGGTTCGATCCCGGGCACGCACCTCTAACTTTTCGGAGTTATGTGCGTTTTAAGTAATTAAATGTCACTTGCTTTAACGGTGAAGGAAAACATCGTGAGGAAATCTGCATGCCTGAGAGTTCTCCACAATGTTCTCAAAGGTGTGTGAAGTCTACCAATCCGCACATGGCCAGCGTGGTAGACTATGGCGAAAACCTTCTCACTCTGAGAGGAGACCCGTGCTCTGTAGTGAGCCGGCGATGGGTTGATCATGATGATGATGATGATGACGCCATTTTAGTGACGTCAGCACTAGACTGAAGTTTCGAGCTCTTGTCCACAGAGGGCGGTGACTTCTACATAGCGGCGTACCCCTACGTGTCCTCGGAACCGGGTGACCTGACCTTTGAGGCTGGTGAGAGGATTGAGGTCATGAGACGCGATGGCGACTGGTGGACTGGTAGGATTGGCATACGGTACGTGGTAAATCTCATTTTTTATCCTTCGCAATCATAGATGGCGTCATATGCCTCAATTATAATTATTATGCACTAGCTGATCCCCGCGGCTTCGCCCGCGTAGATTTAGGTTTTTAAAGATCCCGTATAGCCTATGTCACTCAGGAATAATGTAGCTTTCTACTGGTGAAAGAATTTTTAAAATCGGTTCAGTAGTTCTAAAGATTACCCCCTACAAACAAACTTAACGACATTACCTCTTTATATAATACAACAACGGGCCGTGCAGCAGAAATCGTAATATTTTAATTTCGCCATAACTTCAAAACCAAACGTCCAATTTTAATCATTCAAAGACCAAATATTATCTCCATAAACTGTTCTTAGTGATGAAATCATTTATTTTGATAAGGATTAATAGCATGAGTAAAATAAACGCGTTTAAATGTAGTCCAAAAAAAATTCAAGATTTTTAAATAAAAAAATGGTTGCTGTGCCTCACTCGACATAGATGGGTATAGTGTGTCGCGGACTTTTTTGTAGATATTTATAAGATCTACAATTAATTAGAACATTTTATGGTTCTATCTTTTATAGTTTAGGCAGCGTACGCAAAATAAGTAACTTTTCTGGTTGATTTTTTACACCTTGTGTCCGAAAAACCCAAATATCTTACGGAACCCTATTTTTTTCCAAAATAAAATATAGCCTATGTTACTCGTGGATAATGTAGCTTTCGAATGGTGAAAGAATTTTTAAAATCGGTCCAGTAGTTTTTGAGCCTATTCAGTACAAACAAACAAACAAACAAACAAAGTTTTCCTCTTTATAATATTAGTGTAGATAACAGAGATAGCACCGTTGCTATGCTTGCATTTTTTATTCGCGTGAATGGGACATAAATAGGGTATATGTGCATTTCCTTCTTCCCTGTACGCAACCCCATATATATCCGTTCCTTCCTACATCCTAACTTATATGCAAGAAGTACCAATCAGTGCAAAATTACCGCCGTGAAGACATGACCGCGTTGTGATACGGTATGCGCAGTGCCAACGTGTTTGTGCAAAATAAAATAACCTTAATTCGATTATCGTGCGTATAAAATAAGCCAAAAATAATCAAACCCAAGACCTGGCCAGGCAGAAGACGCAAAATAAGGACAAGTGTTTGGTGACGTCGGCAAACTGTGAGTCTATATTCTATGTTCACCTAGACCTCCCATTTCCTAGCTATCCTATCCCTAGTTTGGAGTGCTACTTATTTTCGGGGAAAATTAATTAAAACGCAAAAAATCTACAGTCCACTTTTTAAAGATACATAAATATCGAAATAAGTCACTCCGCTACCAATATGGTGGATTTCGCCAGTTGCCCCATAATTTAATTTTGGAATTCACCAGTACGTATACCGCACCTTACTTTTATGTGACCTCGGAGCATGGCGACCTGACCTTTGCGGCGAGAGGTCGGGATTTTTAAAAAACCTAAATCCACGCGGACGGAGTTGCGGGCATTCTCTAGTAAAAAATAAAAACTAATAAAAGTACTGTAACTGATTTTAACAAATAACAAATTATGTGAAATCGGTTTTTTTTTCAGCACGGGTATATTCCCTTCCAACTACGTAACTAAAGACACCACCACAACAAGCGGCGACGTCATGTCTAGCATTCCCGAAGCGCGCGAACCGCAAGACGCTGCGTTTCCGCAACCGCAACCGCAGCAACCTGCGTTTACGCAACCGCAACCGCAGGAAACTGCGTTTGCTCAACCGCAACCGCAGGAAAGTGCGTACACGCAGCCCGAACCACAACTAGAACCTGTGCAGGTAAGAAGCTTCAACCATTATCAGTAACTTTCAACATGACTTCAAAATTACTACAAATTTTTTTAAAGCATGAGTAAATATTAATTAAAATTTAGTAAATTTACAATATAAGGTACAATTTTAAATATTTTACAAATAACCTACAAATCTTCTTTCATTGGTACTTGATTGGGGACTGCTTGTAAACTTTAGTTTTTAGGGTTCCGTACCTCAAAAGGATAAACGGAATCCTTATAGGATCACTTTGTTGTCTGTCTGTCTGTCTGTCAAGAAACCTACAGGGTACTTCTCGTTGACCTAGAATCATGAAATTTGGCAGGTAGGTAGATCTTATAGCTGACATTTGGGGAAAAATCTGAAAACCGTGAATTTGTGGTTACATCACAAGAAAAAAAATTAAAATGTGTTCATGACCAAATATTGCTATTTTCAACTTTCAAAGTAAGATTGCTATATCAAGTGGGGTATCATATGAAAGGGCTTTACTTGTACATTCTAAAACAGATTTTTATTGATTTTTAGGCATAATAGTTTTTGATTTATCGCGCAAAATGTCGATAAAATACGATTGTAGTACGGAACCCTCAGTGCGCGAGTCTGACTCGCACTTGGCCGGTTTTTTGACTACTGTTGAGTGTTGAGACGAGTTTTTAGAGAAGTTTACAAGTAGTTGACGTCATCAACCACTCGGCCAATCACAGTCGTTCACGATCACGCGACTAAAGTAGACAAAACATCATTTTCTCTTTTGATTTTCTCTTAAAATATCTTGTATTTTTATTAACTGACTAAATATAGTTGGGTTCTATAATCCATATTCAATATGGATATCGATAGATCCTATGTTTTACATGCTGTCAAATACCCTATAGGCCTATAGTATAAAAAAAAAAAGTGAAGACAGATTGGTACGCGCGTGTGTGTTTGTGTATGTGTGACACATACATATAGCAACACACTACATAGATATTGGCGCAGGGCTTATACGCACCTTTAGACACCTATGAGCGTGCTTCTATAGTTCGCGACAGGTCCACATGGCAATCGGGGTGGGGACGCCCCGCACAGCTGCAAAGCCCCTGCGCTAACCCGGTGCGGGATAGAATAGAATAGAATAGAATGTTTTTTTTATTCATGTAAACTTTTTAAAAGTGCTTATGAATAGTCAGGTAGTTTTAATTTACCACTGGTTCGGAATGCCGTTCCTACCGAGAAGAACCAGCAAGAAACTCGGCGGTTGCTCTTTTTAATTTTTCAATTTACAATGTTATTATACCGTACTATACAAGCCATTGCAGCCCCGTGCATTGCTGGAGCGAGTCAAATCCAAGCTTTTTTATCGTTTACATAGTCTGCGACTGTATAATATGCTTTTTTTAGGAGCATACTTTTAACACATTTTTAAACTTGTGTAAAGGCAAGGCTAAAATTGGTTGTGGAATTTTATTATAAAATATTACACTCATTCCCACAAATGACTTTCGCACCTTCCAGAGGCGGAGCGCAGGAGTAGCTAGCTTATTTCTGTTTCTAGTTTGCCTATCATGGAGATCACTGATTTTTTTGTAACTGTGAATGTTTTGTCGTACAAAAATTATATTATTGTAAATATATTGGGAAGCTACTGTAAGAATACCTATATAGTGCGGGTGTGGGGTTTCCCCCTGCCTCATACCCCGATTGACATCTCGACCTGTCGCGTATAGTTAGTTTAAGAGCTAGTTTAGTGCTAGGTATCTCATAAAACATTTGAGGGTTATTTGTAAAATACAGTCGTTTAACTTACTGAATAATTGGCACAACTATGACTCATGTAATCATGTATCACAAGATGCAACAAGACACACCGAGTGCGCCACCGGAGCACCCCTGTGTCTCGCCGCCCTACCACGCAGAGCTTGTGCAGGTAAGCCACACATTTACACAGAAAAATTATGTAATCACACTCATTTACACAGCTAAATTCTGTAAATACACTCATTTACACAAGTACATTCTGAAATTATTCTCATTTACACAGGTAAATTCTATAATTATACTGATTTATACAAGTAAATCCATAATTATACAGGTAAATTCTACAACTAAGTATGTACTCATTTAACTTACCTGTAAATAATTGGCACTATGACTCATGTAACTCGACTTACCTATCACAAGATGCAACAAGACACACCGAGTGCGCCACCGGAGCACCCCTGCGTCTCGCCGCCCTATCATGCAGAGGTTGTGCAGGTAAGTCACTCATTTACACAGGTACATTCTGTAAATATACTCATTTACACAGGTACATTCTGTTATTATTCTCATTTACAGAGGTAAATTCCATAATTATACTAATTTACACAGGTAAATTATGCAACAAGTATGTACTCATTTAACTTCCCTGTGAATAATTGGCACTATGACTCATGTTATTCGACTTACCTATCACAAGATGCAACAAGACACACCGAGTGTAGCGCCGGAGCACCCCTGCGTCTCGCCGCCCTATCATGCAGAGGTTGTGCAGGTAAGTCACTCATTTACACAGTTAAATTATGTAATCACACTAATTTACACAGGTAAATTCCAAAATTATACTCATTTACACAGGTAAATTCTACAACTAAGTATATACTCATTTAATTTACCTGTGAATAATTGGCACTATGACTCATGTGACTCGACTTACCTATCACAAGATGCAACAAGACACACCGAGTGTAGCGCCGGAGCACCCCTGCGTCTCGCCGCCCTATCATGCAGAGGTTGTGCAGGTAAGTCACTCATTTACACAGTTAAATTATGTAATCACACTAATTTACACAGGTAAATTCCAAAATTATACTCATTTACACAGGTAAATTCTACAACTAAGTATATACTCATTTAATTTACCTGTGAATAATTGGCACTATGACTCATGTGACTCGACTTACCTATCACAAGATGCAACAAGACACACCGAGTGTAGCGCCGGAGCACCCCTGCGTCTCGCCGCCCTATCATGCAGAGGTTGTGCAGGTAAGTCACTCATTTACACAGTTAAATTATGTAATCACACTAATTTACACAGGTAAATTCCAAAATTATACTCATTTACACAGGTAAATTCTACAACTAAGTATATACTCATTTAATTTACCTGTGAATAATTGGCACTATGACTCATGTGACTCGACTTACCTATCACAAGATGCAACAAGACACACCGAGTGCGCCACTGGAGCACCCCTGCGTCTCGCCGCCCTACCACGCAGAGCTTGTGCAGGTAAGTCACTCATTTACACAGCTAAATTATGTAATCACACTCATTTACACAGGTAAATTCTAAAATTACACTCATTTACACAAGTGAATTCTACAACTAATCATGTACTCACTTGACTTACCTGAGAATAATTGGCTCTATGACTCATGCAACTTGACTTACCTATCACAAGATGCAACAAGACACACCGCGTGTAGCGCCGGAGTACTCCTGCGTCTCGCCGCCCTACCACGCAGAGCTTGTGCAGGTAAGTCACTCATTTACACAGAAAAATTATGTAATCACACCCATTTCCACAGGTAAATTTTGTAAATATACTCATTTACACAGGTACATTCTGTTATTATTCTCATTTACACAGGTAAATTCTACAATCATACTCATTTACACTGGTAAAATCTGTAATTATACTCATTTACACAAGTAAAATCCATAATTACTCATTTACACAGAAAAATCTATAATTGTGAATAAATAAACATCTTCAAGCAACAACACAAAGTCGCGAGCAAATAATAAATAGTTTTCTCTATAAAGTTCGGCAATCTTAGGCCACATCATCACTATCCATCAGGTGTAGTTGTGGTCAAGCGTTTGTCTATAATGAATTTAAAAAAAGTTCGTATCTCTTACAGGAACAAAAGTCATCCACGCCCATATCATCAGAAGTTGCCGCTATAACGGAGTCAGCCAGCGCTCCTGGAGGGCCTCGACCGGCCTCCTCTGCCCGTAGAGACTCTGGGAGGGACTCCGCCACGTCTTCTCGACGCAAGCACGAGGTGGCGCAGGCGTTGGCTAACTATACTGCTACTAGGTAAGCTAAACTTTGCGCTCACTGCGCTTGTGCTTTTGTCTGTCAGATTTGTGTTGTCAGAGGCGTGAAAATCGACATTTAGGTTTATTAGCTTTAAACAATAAAAAATATTTAATAAAAATCAGTATAAGTCTTTTTGGAAATTGGAAAACCCCCCTTAAGGGCGGTTAAATGGGAGGAAAAGTTTGTATAGTAAAGTCTTAATTATTGTTAATTGAACTTGAAAATGTAGGTTCTTTCTAGGGAGTACGTATCAGATTAAGAAAGGATCTAACGAAATTTCCACCCGTAAGGGGGGGGGGGGGTGGGGGTGTCGAAGGAATTTGCGAGCAACTGCTAGTACTATATAAAACACAAGAAATGTTTTTATCTATGTCTGTAATAGATTTGAAACCGATGTGCCCCAAACTGGTTTCATTAGAAATGCAATAATGCGAAGATGTTATTTTCAGCGCCGAGCAATTGTCACTAGTGAAAGGGCAACTGCTGATCGTTAGGAAGAAAGCAGACAGCGGCTGGTGGGAGGGCGAGCTGCAGGCTAAGGGCCGGAACAGACAGAGCGGCTGGTTCCCCGCCAGCTATGTTAAGGTGAAAAAAACCGGCTAAGTGCGAGTCAGGCTCGCGGAACGAGGGTTCCGTACCTACTACAGTCGTATTTTTCGACATTTTGCACGATAATTCAAAAACTATGATGCATAAAAATAAATAAAAATCTGTTTTAGAATGCACAGGTGAAGACCTTTCATATGATACCCCACTTGATATAGTTATCTTACTTAGAAAATTGAAAATACTAATTATTAGTTTGTTACCACAATTTAATTTTTTTTTTGTGTGATGTAACCACAAATTCACGGTTTTCAGATTTTTCCCCAAATGTCAGCTATTTTATTTGTCTAGATATTTTGCAAATGCTGTGTACACATTTTATAGATACATTTATCAGCCTGTGTTTGTTTATAAGTGTCGTAGTTTGTGTTAAATTAATGTATTGTGTGTGTTCCTAATAAATAAAATAAAATAAATAAAGAAATTTACGATAGAAAAAAAAAAAGACGTACCGTACCTACCTGCCAAATTTCATGATTCTAGGTCAACGGGAAGTACCTACCCTATAGGTTTCTTGACAGATAGACAACGGAGTGATTCTATAAAGGTTCCTTTTTCCTTTTGATGTACGGAACCTCTACAAATCACCTTTACAATATATTTTGGCAGGTGTTGCACTCGTCGGGGCGCACGTCGGGGCGGACCACCCCCGTCATGTCAAAGATGGACACAGTGCCCACTGAAACTGTCATCGATAAGGTAACAATATCCTCCTCAGCCTCAATAGCTCATCAGGTAAAGGAGTGGACTGAAAACCGAAAGGTTGACGGTTCAAACCCCGCCCGTTGCACTATTGTCGTACCTACTCCTAGCACAAGCTTTACGCTTAGTTGGAGGGGAAAGGGGATAATTAGTCATTTAACATGGCTAATATTCTTAAAAAAAAAAAAAAAAAAAAAAAATTACCCGACTACGGCAACGCCAAAAGGAAGGGTTATGATTTTGGCAGTCTATGAATGTATGTATAATAATAATGTATGTTTGTCTGTCAGGTGATAGCTCTATACCCGTACACGGCTCAGAACGCGGACGAGCTGAGTTTCGAGAAGGATGACATCATCGCCGTCACCGACCGCTCGCAGGACCCCGCCTGGTGGCAAGGTATGTATGTATGTTTGCCGTGAAAAGCTAGCAAACAAACAGACAGACAGACGCACATTCGCATTATTGAAACCTCCACGGCACTGGCGCCTCTTGTATCAAGCATCTTTTCCTCATAAAATAAAATAAAATAAAATAAATAAAAAAGCTTTATTTTTATCCCTTACTAATTTAATTTTACATTTTTTATCTATAGTTTAAACTAGATATTCTTATTTTTATTTTTCCCAACTTACTTAATATTTACACTAAACAATTTAAATAAACTAATCTCTACAATAAAAGTTTTATATTGCATCTTTTCCTCATAGTGAGATGAAAAGTTTTGTGTTTCGCACGGCTGCTTGCGCTCGAGTCTTTGAATTCCTCGCTACGCTCAGGATTCTATCTTTCAAACCTTCACCTTAGAATCCTTCGCTGGCTCGGAATTCAATACAAACTCTCGCGACAAAATAACAATTTTGCAACCTTGCATAATAAATAACTATTTTGGTTTTCAGGTGAACTTCGAGGGATGACCGGCCTCTTCCCGAGCAACTACGTCACTAAATTAGTCAACTAATCACTAAAATTAGTTTCACTAAACTAGTAATTTAGTAACTAAGAAAACAATATTATGATTATTCTATTGCAAGTAGAATTCACTCATAAAAACCATTGTAGTAGTTAGTAATTCATGAAATACCAAAAAAAACACTTAATTCATAATAAGAATAAATAAATAATAAAAAAACTGTTTGCCTACCTAACTCATATAATGAAAATAATTATAATAATCTGTCGCAAAAACATAGAACAGATTTTTTTATAGGTCCCGCAAATTGCTAAATTGCGCTGGAACCATGTCTCATTAACATCGAAATCACGTCATTTTGACGTCATTTGACGTATATTTAACTTCAGTCTGCGGCCATGCGCATTAGCATTTTGCGGGACTTATAAAGGTAATTTTTAAAAATGTCTTTGTATTTGTAATTTAAAGTGGTTGCCTAAAATATTAAAAATAAAAAAAATTCATGAATTTGGTATTTTGAACAAAAAATATTTGTTTACTAAAAAAAATTGCCTTTTCCGATAATTACGATAGTTGACGTCAAAAAAACTGAGGTATTCATTTGATGCGTATTTTTCTCGTATTAGTTGTATCTTTCTTAATTAATCAAAATAGTATTATTCTAATACTCGTTATCATTTTCAATAGAATAGAATAGAATAATGTTTATTCGAGGTATATAGGTGGTACATGGTGTAGGCAATATCGTCCTGTACAGCAGTGCAACACCTCGAACAGGTAGGCCACTCAGCTTGTGTTGAGACGTCGGGCCCCTCAGACACAAACCTCTAGAGCAAATATCTGAGGTACCAGATGCCCCAACGCTGATTTTCGGTATTTTATTTCAATTTTAATCTAATTTTTAACTATGTTTTAAAAATAATATTTTTTAATAAACAACATTCCAATTTTTTTCATAAATTAGGTATTTTAATTTAAGAAATGACATGCTCTTGTAATTTTTAATCTTTACCTACATATTTTGTTATTTTAAATTTGGCTTAATTTTTTGGATTCTAGCCTCAATGAGCCAGCCTTATTTATTTTGTAGAGTACAAAATGTTGCCAGCATATTTTAGTTAAATTGTTGTTAAAACCTGTAGTGTTTTAGCTTTAAAATATGTGGTAATTAATTATAATAATCGTGTATCAATGTTATTGTGATTTTAAAAATAAATGTTATCAAATCATTAAATTGACTTTTCTTTCGCTGGTCTCTCCTCAGCCAAAAAAATTTTTTTTTATTGCAAGATACAGTGCGACAAGGATCTCTTGGCACTTCAGCGACATTGACAGGGGGGCGCTGTTGGAAAACAAAGGCTTAGAATATTCAAAAAAAAACAAAGGGGATACTTGACGGCAATGTTAGTTCCGATTTTCGCCACGCGCCTAGATAGCCTTGTCGCACTGTAAAGCAGTTTATCAATAAATGCGCCGCGTTCCGGCTCTACTACAATTTGTTGGTGTGCTGTGCGCCTAAGGGAATTGGGAAGTCAAGTAAAACACATTAAACTTTTGCATTTTTTTATATTTTTTTCATTAATTTATCCAACATTATATAAATACGGTACTCTGGATTATTGCGACGTATTATAACAAAGTTGCCACCTTAAAAAAAATATAATACACTTAATTTAATTTTTTTTAACGTAGCAACATCGTATCGCAACAATTCGGAGTTGCCAACAACTAAAAACAATTTCGATTTCTTTTCCTTGATTCGAAATCAAAATGATACATTTTCTTGACAAATAATAAATGTAACAGACGGTTAAAATAGTGAATTAGGGCACGCGTGACTTAAATAGTCCATTATTGCACAGCATGTCAAATGCCGTGCAATAAAATACTGACTTGCGTAAGTCACCAGTATCATGTAACCAGAACGCCAGCAAAAACTTAGCGTTATTGTTATACTTCCTAAACACACCATCAGCTCGAAACTTCAGTCTAGTGCTGACGTCACTAAAATGGTGGCCACGCGCATTAGCAATTTGCGGAACTTATACCGTCCAAAAATGATTTACGTGATGTTAAAACTTAAGCGACGATATCACTTTATAGCTCGTGTGATTGGTCTAACGCTAAACGCTTACACGTGACTTAAGTAGTACATTTTAATTTTCATACTGAGCAAAAAACTACTATTGCATGGCGTGACTTAGCGCTCAGCGTAGTGAGGTCGTGCTATACAATTTCGCACGGTGTCAAACGTACTTACTACTTAAGTCACGTCATAAGCGTCATAAAGTCAGATTTATGTCACGTGGTGCTGTAAAATTGATTTAATTCTAGGACTACTAATGTCTTTTGGTTTTTTTGGAAGTTTTAACAATAAATTTGCTTGATTCATACATTTCGTGATGTTCAATATCATGTTGATTTTTAAAAAGTTTTGAATTCAAATTTAACTTGCCAACTAAAAGTTATCTCTGTGCTAAGTTTTATCAAAATCGGTTCAGCAGTTTAGCCGTGCAAGGTATCAAACAGAGAGAAAGACTTTCTATTAATCATAGGCTCTGGTCTAGAAAAAAATCTTTAATACAGTGCAATATTTTTGAGAACTCACTCGCCATATTTGCTCTATGTGTCAACTGTCATTTCAAAAGTACAGCTGCGCGATTGCGGTAGAATGACAGCTACAATGTCACGGAAGTACCCTACAGGTTTTCTTGACAGACAAAAAACAAAGTGATCCTATAAGGTTTCCTTTTTAACCGACTTAAAAAAAAGGAGGAGGTTCTCAATTCGACTGTATGTTTTTATTTTTATTTTTTGTATGTTTGTTATGCGAAATATGGCGAGTGAGTTCTCAGAAGGTATGCACTATAATATGTCTGGTTTTCGGCAACTGTCTGCCAAACCCTAGGACAGTGTATTTATTGGTGCCTTGAGGAGTTAGCTGCGCTGTCTCTGTTGTGGTCTCTCCAATGTCTTTCCACGAATTTCCTTATGTAGTTGTAGGGCTTTGACTCCTGCTCGCCTATTACGTTTTCCACCTGAAAAAAAAAAGATATTTAGGATGGTAAATCTTCCAGTAGTATTTTTAGCGGTCCGTACCTCGAAATCCTTAAAGACTTTGTTGTCTGTCTGTCAAGAAACCTGTAGGGTACTTCCCGTTGACCTGGCGGGAAGGTAGGTCTTATAGCAGACATCCGGGGAAAACCTGAGAAGTTGTGGTTACATCGCACAAAAAAAAAAAAATTGTGGTCATGATCTAATAAATTAGTATTTTCAATTTTCTAAGTAAGATAACTATATCAAGTGAGGTATCATATGAAAGGTCTTCACCTGTGCATTCTAAAACAGATTTTTATTTATTTTTATGCATCATAGTTTTTGAATAATCGTGCAAAATGTCGAAAAAATACGACTGTAGCACGGAAACTTCGCTGCGCCAGCCTGACTCGCTCTTAGCCGGTTTTTTAATGATGTAACCCCAAATTCATGGTTTACAGATTTTTTTCTTGTCCTATTAAACCTACCTATCTGCCAAATTTCATTATTCTAGGTCAATAAGAAGTACCTACCCTATATGTTTTCTTGCCAGACACAACGAGAAGACCCAAGCAGATATCAGTTACCTTATAAGGAGGAGTGATTGTGACTTCATTGTACACTCGGATGCTCTGCCCGGCCCAGGACACGTCGTCTATGACGCGAGCAATCGCCAGGAACAGTCTCTGACCTTCAGGGTCTAAGCATGCTGACAGTGCTGATACCTGAAAGTAGGGAAAAACTTTTAATATCAGACGTAGATACATTTTTAGAGTTCCATAGCTCAAAAAGAAAAAAGTAACTTTTATAGGTTCACTTTGTCGTCTGTCTGTTTGTCTGCTGTGTCCGTCAAGACCTGTCAAGAGAATTTAAACTTATACTTCCTATTGACCTAGAATAATGAAATTTGGTTAGTAACAATGTATTATAGCACAAGTAAAGGGAAAAATATGAAACCGTTTTGTGGTTACATCACAAAAATACGATATTAAAATGTTATTTCCTGCCTTGAAAAATTTAGAGGTGCATACCTAGGATCAAACCCCTGATCTTCGTGATCAAAGGGTGACATCCCAACTACTAGGCTATCACCACTTACCACCACTTTTGTAGCTTAGCAGCCATTAGTAAATCAATTAACCTATATAGAGAATCCATGAGCTCAACAAATATTGCATCATGCTTTTATAGGAACTTAAGCATTTTTGATTTGCATAACATTGTTCTAACAGTGTGTAAGGAACATGAATAGAGAAAATCAAAGGTGTTATAAAATTTTTATTAAGTCTTGGGCTACCTAAACCTATCAAGTATCTATTGACCAGATATAACAGCTACATAGAATTTTGGGTTTTATGTGTACTGTGTATGTCACTAAGTAGATGTTTTAAGACAAAAGTAAGGGTACTTACCAATCTACGCTTATTTTCTATTGAGTTTCTAACCCGTGTATTCAATCTATGAAGGTTCAACGATGGAGGAGGTTCCGGTACCGATGTCACCTCCTTCTTTATCTGCACGTCGCTTACGAGCGATAGGTTTATGATATTCACGTCGTGGCGCTTAGGAATACCACTGGAAGATGGACATTTGAGGATCAGCATTTTTGTTTGCGGGTCGAATGCCAACACTTCCCCTTCGATGTCTTCATTGTAACAAGTCCTCGTAGCAACTATACTGCCGATGGAAAAACAGTCTGAGACTGTAGACATCGTTGTTATGATATAAATTTATAAAATGGTCACGTTTTTGTGGTTAAAAATTTGCCACAGTTGTTTTGTTAGAAAACGTAAAGTGACAAGTCCGCCATGAAATTGTGACAGCGCGAATCGCAGGACGCAGATTGGCGGAACCAGTGTTGCCACTTACTATTTTGGTTTTGCCCTCGTTTCCGTGGGAATTCACCCTAAAATACCTTAAAAATTGTATGAAATATCCTGATTTAGGGTGCATACATCGACATAAGAGGTAATAATTAAACTTTGGGTGCATGGCATAAGTTGACGTTAATTTTTATATGACAACTCATTTCGCGTTTTAAATACCTATCATTTCACGATCCTAAATCTTCTGACAGAATAAATAATTTGCTTTTCATTTCTAAAAAATTTAATACCTTTCAGTGTCACAAAAATACCAAGCTAAGGTTTCAATACTTATGAAAACACGCTATAATTTCAGAAAACAATTTTCTATTTTTGAGCCTATCCCCTTAGATAAATCTACTACGATACTACATTAAGTTTGATTACACCCCAAATTATTTTAAATCTCTGTTAACAAAAAAATGCCGATATTTCTACCTAAATTAGTTAGTTAACATTCACCGTAAAATAGGGCGAAATCCCTAAAGTGGAAACACTGAGCGGAACACAGATTGAAATGACAAAAAGCGTTTTGTTTTTGCATCGATTTGCGTTTAAGCTAAACTGATTCTTAATGCTTTTCAGAGTGCCAAATCAGCACAATGTAATCTCAATATCTTTAAGGCTCGTTGAGACCGACAAAACGTCACACAGGTATGAGTGGCAGAGACAACGCTCTACAAAGCGGATATCTCATTCTAAAGGTCGATGCTTTCTTGCCGGCTACTATAAATAAAACAATTCATGACAATGTGTACTCATTTATTCAAGCACTTATCCACTATACTAGCCGATTATTATGAACGAACAAAATTCTAATAGTAGTTACCTATACAATGATAAAAATGAGATAATTTAAATTAATAAATTAAAGTTAAGGTAGGCGTACACTGTTGACTTCCACTATTTAGGTACCTATATGTAGTAGAATTAATTTCCCAAAATATTACCTATCAGGATCGGCAGCTCGATTGCGGGAAAACTGCATCAATCATTATTACAATTGCAATCGTTGTGATTGGCTGAATGTATTCTTGTTGCTGTTGCAACATTGTATTGTTATATATTGTAGCCAATAGTGAGCGAGCGTCATCCAATCAGAGGTGATTGTGATCGAAACATTGTAGCTGTCATTCTACTGCAATCGAGCAGCCGGATTCTTAAGCTGCGGAATACTGAAATGCTACTCAGTGCCACACACTTTTCGTTTTTCGACATTTGCTATACGTTCTTTTCTCCCTAGAAACCTTCTGATATTCATATTAATTTAGGGTCCTTGAATATCGTTCCCGCAGAAATTACTCTATTTTTATGTTAAAAAAATTAAAAATTTTGTCGTTTACGAATTGTGACGTCATTATTCACCTTCCGTACAGCATGACGTCATGTTAAAAATAAATAAAAATCATGATTCTTTAAATTATTCTGTATAATAATGAATTCTAGCCCCGTAAACTATATGTATTCAAAAAATCACGCTATTTTTACTGCAGTCTAAGACCCTATTATGCCAAGAAGTAATTTGAAAAAATCTAGAATAAGTGTTTAACTTTGAATTTTACGAGAAACAGAGTCATATTGCTGAAGGTTCATTCATTTGAAACACATAGTAACTTTTGAGATGCTTTTCAGTATTCAGGTTTTGTTATTATTATATTTTGAATACACAGTGCACGCACTAAATAGCTTTGTCTGGCGGAATCGCTTTTAACATATATTTTAACATATAATATTTTCATTCATTAAAATAATATATCTATTATATAATATGTAATATTATATTATTATTATATTATGTATTTTGTTTTACGCCGCGTTAAGACTGGTTCCTAAACAAAGATATGGATTTTATTTCATATTTATTAGACCTAACACACAAACTAGTTTTAGAAATTTTCGCTCTCCAGTCTGCGTGCGGCTTTACAATAAAGAAATTAATTATTATACTATCCATATTATTTTATAGTTACTATATTTTAGATTTTTTACTCTTTAAAAGACTGCTTAAACTTAATAAAGATATATATTATACAATATTATAGTTTTAGAGGAACATATACAACTATTTAAAAAAAAGGAAAATGTAGATAATAAATAGATGCGGAAGCGTGTTTTTTTTTCAGTTTAAAAAGTCAGAAAAGTAATAGATAGCCAAATGTGAGTTGAAATTTAAAAATACTATTGTATATTTTCTTCTAAAACTCTTAGAAATATTAAAAACATGAACTTAACTGTATTTCAAATTACTTAAGACTAGGAGTAAAAAAATAATTATAACCTTTTTTTTTATATTTGTTGATAATTTTTTGACGCAAAAACCAATAAAGGAAAAATAATATTCATGTAAGCATATATTATGTCTTTATATTTTATACAAATTTGACAATATAAATAAAAATAAAAATTTAAGTTTTTTGAATTGGTTTTATAACTTTTAATGAATCAAAAAAAACATCAACAAATAAAATTAAAAATAGCATGAAGGTATTTTTATAGTAAGAAAATACAAAATATCACTAATTAGGTAGGTATTTAAAAATCCGTTTTTTTTAGTTTTTTCCTTAGTTTTTACTTTACGAAACGTACCAAATAACAGTCTGAATGTCAGAAATAAGGCTTGGGAAGACAGTGCGCGACGAAAACTTAGAACGGTATATAATAGGTATAATGCATAATGGTATGTGTCAACTGTCATGTCAAAAGTACGCTTTAAGTCCTTAATCTAAGGTTAACCCATCGAGATTATAAACAGCTGGAGACGCCATACCTTCGAAAACAGGTATGCACCTACCTACAGAAATAGGTATGCACCCTGGTAGGTGGGTATGTATGAATATTCCATTCTCCATATTTATATTCCTATCTCTATAGTTGTTGTTTCTTGCTTAGTGGCTTTTGGTAGTGCCACCACGGCACAATTTACTTCGCCAATATCGCGTAGATTGAAGAAAACACGAAGGAGGTTGCTCGGTTTCAGAATTCTACTATTGAATTTTCCAAACCAAAATTTTTTTCTCTATAGTTAAACCGTACTTTTGACATGACAGTTGACATAGAGTAAGAGCATGTTCTAATGCATTATACATGTGTATCACAGTCACAATGCGTTCGCGTTTTGTCTTACCAGGCCTTTAAAATTCAATTTCTACCAAAAAGGAATAAAACTACGTACTAACTATGGGTTTCAGATGCGAAGGCCATTGACTTTCGCCATTTTAAAATGTAATGTCAAACTTACAATTTGAATTATTATCGCAGAGAAGTTGATATAAGGCTCTCTCTTTCTCTCTGTTAATGCCATACAAATAACAAAGACCAAAGTCAGTGGGCATCAATCATCATCCCGCGTAACAATTTCTATTAATACGTAAAGTAATAATAGATTTCTGTGTTAATGGTAAAAGGGCTAACGTCGACTAAACATGGGAGTAAACCCGGTTGTGAGACAAGTATATTTTTTATAATGAAATGGAAATAAATCTATTAAGGTCTTCATATTTGAAACGCATAGTAAGTTTTCATTTATAAATACTTCTACGACAAAACTACCAAATTCTACTAAAATGCCCGTAATACTACCAACTTTTTGGTAGAAATCAAATTTACAATCCTTACCATACTTAATACAAAACTCCGGTCGTAAATAAAATAATGGCTTAGTGGAATTTTTCCAGTCCAAATCATTTCCAAAATTTTACAAAAAAAAAAACTCAAATTCTAGTTTTAACCATAGAGTTTACTACCGTACTAGAATAGACACTGTATTTTGTCTTCGATCAAACGGCTGAAATTAATATACATCTCTACATAGTATAAAATTAAGTCGCTTTCCGCTGTCTGTCTGTATGTATGTATGAACGCGTAGATCTTATAAACTACGCAACGGATTTTAATGCGGTTTTTACCAACAGATAGAGTGATTCAAGAGGAAGATTTATAGCTCACATATAGATTTACATTCTCAAAAAATTAGAGATTCCTAGAGAAATTGAAATAATGTGAATTAGGTCGGAAAAAATCCTCTCATTTGAGTTTTCAAGGCAATGACACCTCAATGACACCACATTAGTATCTACATTGCACCCAGGCGAAGCCGGGACGGGTCGCTAGTACTATCTAGTTGTAATATGCCGTTAGACGTTGGGGACCCAAGGTGCTAGAATGGCGACCTCGCACCGGAAAGCGCAGCGTTAGAAGACCCCCCACTAGCTAGACGGACGACGTCAAGCGAGTCTGCGGGAGCCGCTGGATGGTGGCGGCGCAAGACCGTGGCGTGGGGAAGTCCCTACAAGAAACCTATGTCCAGCAGTGGACGTCTATCGGATGATGATGATGACAATGAAACAAGTTATAGCAATGTTATTTTTCAAAAATTGCACGGCCTTTTTTGACAAATTACTCAGCCAACAAAAAAAAATTTACCGCTATCTAAACATTAATCTAGTGTTAGGAGTGAGATAAATATTTATCTCCGCTATAATCAGATGCCACTTTGAATTTTTCTGCATTGTCTATTCTAGTACCTTTCTAGATCTATATCAATGATACCAACATAAAAAAATTCAAACAAACATTTCTTTATGTTGTTTTAATTTGAACAAAACAAAAAAACAATATTTATTGTTTTAATTTAAAATCCCCATACTTTATAAACTCGACTCGATACATACTATATAAGCGATCACCTTTATTTGCCATAGAGTTAGAAATCTAACAGTATTACCACTATTTTAAGTTACGTACGTACCTGCGCAGAAATCTTGTTTTTGAATGGCGCGAAAATATCTCAGCCAATCACAGCGCGTGTTCGTCCGCTATTGGTTGTTGCCTACGCGCCATGTTTTGTACGCGTGAATTATGAGCGAGATAGCACGAGTCCCTGTTGTTCTTGTGTTTAAGATCTTAACGTCAAGCAATAAGGTCTGTATTTCATTGGGGTACATTCGGTTTCGGCGTTAGGTTACACTTTTCTATGCACACGAAATTTGCCGATACGACTTATAAAAGTGGTAGTACTGCACTCAAGTATTGTTAACTCTATACGCATTATAAAGGTGATCGCCCACTACCCTAGCTCTGCCTCAGTCTTAACTCTAGTTGAGGATGATGAGTCTGGGCGGAAGCATGCCCTTCTTACTGAGCCACACCCTGGAAATAAAAGAAAAACATGATTAAAAATTGTTCAAACATAAGAAAAAATTTGAAACAAGAAAATAGATGTTGAAACATGAGAAAAAATACTGAAACATGAGAAAAATGACGAAGCATCAGTATATGTAAATATATATCAGTAAATGTTGAAACATACATAAAAATCTTGAAACTTGCGTAAAAATATTAAAAACGTGAAAAAGATGTTGAAACATGAATATAAATGACAAGATATGCCCAAGCGAAGAAAATTTTTCACGGTTTTGGAACCAAATATATCACCTCTCAGATACTAATGAACGACCCGTTTGAAATCCAGACGTCACTGAGGTTGCATTGGTGCTAAAGCACCAATGAGTCGGTGCCATTTTATTTGTTCAATGGCCCTGTTCATACGAAGTAATATATATGTCAATGGAAACGTGAGTAAAAATGTTGGAACATAAGAAAAAAAAATGTTGAAAAATGAAAAAAATGTTGAAACATGAGAAAAAGTGTTGAGACATGAGAAAAAATATTGAAACATGGGGTAAAATGTTGGAATATGAAAAAAGTTGAAACAGAGAAAAATGTTGAAACATTAGAAAAAAACCAGCCAAGTGCGAGTCAGGCTCGCACACTGAGGGTTCCATACTACAGTCGTATTTTTTCGACATTTTGTACGATAATTCAAAAACTATGATGCATAAAAATAAATAAAAATCTGTTTTAGAATGCACAGGTGAAGCCCTTTCATATGATACCCCACTTGATATAGTCACTCACTTCGAAATTTGAAAATACTAATTATTAGTTCATGACCACAATTTAATTTTTTTTTTGTGTGATCTAACCCTAAATTCACGGTTTTCAGATTTTTCCCCAAATGTCAGCTATAAGATCTACCTACCTGCCAAATTTCATGATTCTCGGTCAACGGGTAGTACCCTGTAGGTTTCTTGACAGACAGACAGACAACAAAGTGATCCTATTAGGGTTCCGTTTTTCCTTTTGAGGAACCCTAAAAAAATGTTGAAACATGAGAAATAAACTTTTCATAACTCACCCGATGCCAGCTCCGAGCAGCAGGGAAACTATATTGGTCACCAGAACCGCAGCGATGGCGCCCCGACTGAACAGGCACGTGCGACGGACGGACAGGCAGTGGCTCTGAAAACGTAAATAATATATATATCCTATAAGCATATTATACAGTCGCAGACTATGTAAACGATAAAAAAGCTTGGATTTGACTCGCTCCAGCAATGCACGGGGCTGCAATGGCTTGTATAGTACGGTATAATAACATTGTAAATTGTAAAATTAAAATTAAAAAGAGCAACCGCCGAGTTTCTTGCTGGTTCTTCTCGGTAGGAACGGCATTCCAAACCAGTGGTAAATTAAAACTACCCGACGATTCGAAAGCGCTTGTTAAAAGTCTACTTGAATAAAAATATATTCTATTCTATTCTATTCGAAATTAATGTACATCGACCTTTAGAAGGAGATAGCAGATTTGTATAGCACTGTCTCGGTCGTTGAGACCGACAAAACGTCATATAGGTATGAGTGACAGAGACAACGCTCTACAAAGCCGAAACGTCAT
The DNA here is from genome assembly GCF_902806685.2 of Maniola hyperantus. Lineage (NCBI taxonomy): Eukaryota > Metazoa > Arthropoda > Insecta > Lepidoptera > Nymphalidae > Maniola > Maniola hyperantus. Next base: position 5,396,071 of record NC_048563.1, read on the forward strand.
TCTAAAGGCCGATGTACATTACTTTCGGCCGCGTACTGTACAATTAATTACATACAGTACATATAAAATATCATCATCATCATCATTATCAACCAATAGACGTCCACTGCTGGACATAGGTCTCTTGTAGAGACTTCCACACGCCACAGTCTTGCGCCGCCGCCATCCAGCGGCTCCCTGCGACTCGTCTGATGTCGTCCGTCCACCTAGTGGGGGGTCTTCCAACACTGCGTTTTCGGTGCGAGGTCGCCATTCCAGCACCTTGGGACCCCAACGTCTATCGGTTGTACGAACTACGTGCCCTGCCCATTGCCAAATAAAATATACAATTTACTGTTTAACCGAAACAATTAAAAACTGACTATGACGAAACAGAAAGTATTTTAAAACCATTTGTAATGTCACTAATGACTAACCAATCACAAACGAACCTGTGTCCGCGACAGGTTTAGATGATGATCTAGATACAGTACGGAACCCTGTGTGCGCGTGTCTGACTCGCACTTGACCGGTTATTATGATAGTTAGTAAAGTAGTTTTATAAATTTGTGATAATAAAAAGAATACCTGGATGAGTTTGTTGTGGGCTCTTCTCAGACCTGGGCGCGTTTGGAACCCTCGTAGCTTTAGTTTTAAGTACGTATTAATTATCACCACTATATCATATCATCTTACTATAATAATCAGGAAGCGTAAAATTTTACCAATTCTGAATAAATAATTTGAGTTTGAGTTTATTTTGAACTAGCTTATGCTCGCGACTTCGTCCGCGTGGACTACACAAATTTCAGACCCCTATTTCACCCCCTTAGGGGTTGAATTTTCAAAAATCCTTTCTTAGCGGATGCTTACGTCATAATAGCTATCTGCTTGCCAAATTTCAGCCCGATCCGTCCACTAGTTTGAGCTGTGCGTTGATAGATCAGTCAGTCAGTCAGTCAGTCAGTCAGTCAGTCAGTCAGTCACCTTTTCCTTTTATATATTTAGATTGAAGATTGAAGATTGATAAATCATTTGACTTTGACTTTGACTGACCTGCTGCATGGCAGGCGCCAGCTGTTCCAGCACCTCGATGGAGGAGGTGGCGGAGGGGGGGCCCCGCGCGCTCTGCGGGTGCTTGAAGCGCCAGTCCCTGCAAATAACACAAATACAGGGTGTAACCAAAACGCTGGCAAAGAAAACAGGTGATAGTAATGATGATCAGTGATATGATACCACAAAAAAAAACATTTAAAAAATCCTATGATTTTATGAAAGTTTACGATATATTGCAAACTAGCTTATGCTCGCGACTTCGTCCCCGTGAACTACACAAATTTCATACCCCTATTTCACCACCTTGGGGGTTGAATTTTCAAATATGCTTTCTTAGCGGATGCTTACTGCATAATAGCTATTTGCATGCCAAATTTCAGCCCGATCCGTCCAGTAGCTGTGCGTTGATAGATCAGTCAGTCAGTCACCTTTTTCTTTTATATATTTAGATAAGCATCTGACTGACGCTAGAGGTCAACGAACGTTGCGTAAGTAGGCCACTCGGATTCAATGCCGCATCGTAGGCGGGGCATTGACTTAAATTTGAATTTGACCTCCTTTTTGGAAGTCGGATAAAAAGTAGATATGTATGGTATTGTATGAACTGTGAAATAATTGATTTCGACCAAACGGAGCATATAGCATGAATATTTTACTATAATACCTACAACTAACTGACTTAAAGTTTAAGTCAGTTAGTTGTATATAGTAAAAAACTAAAAAGTATGTAATAATAAGTAAATATAAATAATTAAAGTTAACTTAGCTATCGCATTAGGTTAGCCTGTAATGATAATTTTAAGTTGTCAAAAAAAAAATAAAAAAAAAAAAATCTGAAGAAGAAGAACATAACCTAAAAAGTTAATAAGTTAATGAGTGTGAACTCACTTTGGGGGCAGCTGGTCAGGTCGACTGCTCCATTCCCAGACCCAGTCGTTTGCGTCATCCTGGAATTTAATATAGAGGAGATGTGACCAACAACTTTTTGGGCTAGTTCCTCCTTCACCTTTCTACTATCGTACCGCAACAGCGGCGTCTTTACCTATGGTGCAGGGTGTGCGGCGCACACGGGCGCCGGGTCTAAGGGGACACCTCCAAAGATGCGTCGATGCCGGCGCTCTCAAAGACCCTGCGCTCGTGTTATGGCCGACGCCGTCATCATTTAAAATGGCACCATTTGCATCCGAATTTCCGTTTGAAAATATAACTGTTAGTATTCCATTTTGACCCTGCTTCTACTAGACTAGAGGGCGCCAGGGTACTGGTTGCACACGGGCGCCACAAGGGCTAGAGATGCCTCTGTACCGCAAGGCATCATCAAGGTCTGCACCAGTACAGTACGGGGCAGAAAACAATGTACATCGGCATTTAGAATGACATTTCGGCTTTGTAGAGCGTTGTCTATGTCACTCATACATATGTGACGTTTTGTTGGTCTCAACGACAGAGACAATGCTCTACAAAACCGCTACCTCTTTCTACAATTTCTGTCGCATACTGTACATAATTTATCTAATTCATCACGCCAACGTCGCCTCGGCCGACCACGCTGGCGTTGATGATTCTGGGGCGTCCAAAAAGAAGCAGATTTTGCCCATAACTCATCTGGCATACGGCACACATGACCTGTTACGTGGCCTAAAGAGGCACGAAATAGAAAATTGTGGAAGGATCGGAGGGAGGCCTTTGCCCAGACGTGGGACAGCACAGGCTGATTTAGATTAGATTAGATTAGACTGTACATAATCGAAATTCCTCGGACATGTACGAAGAGATTCGGCTCCTCATTTCTAATTTGAACCGTTACTACATAGAACGCCCTTCCAGCATCAGTTTTCCTCCTCCAATAAGAATGATCACTACTAGTAAATTCAACGATTTTTTATCAAACGTCAAACTTGTGTGATGTGACTTCATAAACGTTTCACGTAATTTGACGTACCTAACTTTTTAGTTAAATTGGTATTTTAAAACGGTAATAGCTTAAAACCAACACCGGACGTGGATTTTGCGAGTTTTGGAAGACTCTTTATTTAATAGTTCCTAAGATATAATTTATTTTTGACATGGTCATCACCCCAATTCTAATATGGGTACCTTCAAGTCAAGAGTGAATAGGCAGATGCCTAGGCAAGCGCGCTCCAACCTAGACCTTGGCGTATCTAAAGTTAGCCTAAACGAAATTAAAATGATTAGTATTCACCCTCCAGCAGTTGATGTAGACCCCCTTTAGCTCGTCTTCCGTGGAAGGTTCCAGGTTCGGACTGTTTGGAGGTGATTTGGGGCTGAAAAAAAAAGAAAAAAAGAATGTTTGTAAATGTCAAAATACAAAGTTATCCGCCTTTTCTAATTACGACAAAATTAAGCTAAGCTATTTTTTTAAAGCAAAAAATGTTTAAAACTATTTCTTAATAAAAAAACTACACTACAGTCGTATTTTTTCGACATTTTGCACGATAATTCAAAAACTATGATGCATAAAAATAAATAAAAATCTGTTTTAGAATGTACAGGTGAAGACCTTTCATAATTATGATACCCCACTTGATATAGTTATCTCACTTTGAATTTTAATTTTTTTTGTGATGTTACTACCACAAGTTCACGATTCTCGGATTTTTTCCTTTACTTGTGCATATAAAAATGCCATCATTACCTAGATTTTCCAATGAACTAGATTAGTCATTGCATACCAGAGGTGCGATTGTGTAAAAAATTACCATGGAAATGGTATTCATTTCATGGCGTAAACAGACGATTTCAGTTGTCAAACGACAATTTCGAATTGTGTAAGGTGTTCATGATTGTTTAGTCATTACATGGTTATGAGATTGGTTTTTAGACCATTGAGTGAATGATTTGATAAGATTTGACAGCTAATTTCGATTGTGTAACTATTTTGAGGCCATTGCTTATGTCAAATAATAACTGTGACTCGAGACCTATGACAATGGTCTTAATATAGGTCATAATATAGGTTTTAAATATAATTATCTAACTTTTTTAAGCCAATTCCTACTTCACCGCGGTAAATTTTGTACCTTTTTACTCGACTACGGCAAAGCCGAAGGCTCAACAGTGCACAAATTAACACAGCTCTTTATCAAAAAGTGTTTTAAACAAAAATTGACGTTATTATTGCAATAAAAGGTACTTAATAATTCATTGCATACCTAAGTACCTAGCTAAACTACAACTAGTGATAATAATTTAGTGATGCTAGATGCTAGAAAACCACTAGGTATCGACGCCTCTCAATCCGGCTGGTCACCCTGAGAGGTTAGACCAATAACCTTCAGTGTAAATACAGTTCATAGGTGTTTTGATTGACTAGGTAGGTACCGTATGTTAAATGGACACAGAAAACACCTGAAGGAGGCCTCACACCCTAGGGCCTAGGGTGTACTGCACAGCTAAACGGTATCTACCTAGGTATCTACTGGAAACAAATTAGCATTTAAGTAATTTGTTCACTGATTACCTTAGAAAAGAACTCGACTGATTACAGACAGATTGTTTTAAGTTTAAATTGGCTTAGGTATAATTATGTTGTAGGTACTTATGTATGTACCTACCTACTCAAATCTAATAGGTACCTGAGTTTTGTAGGTAATTAAATTTTTGTTTGTTTATTTAATGTAGTATTTTATGTTATGTAAAATAGCTTACTTTATTATAAACATTAAATGGTTTAATGGTATAAAATTTAACTCCTTACGCGCCATTTTAACTTTATGTGTCAAATTTCATGTCAAAGGTACCACACTTTGAGGTGAAAGTTGACTCATAGAGTTAAAATGGTGCGTGAGGAGTCATTTTGTATAGACTATACCTAACTACCTACTTAAAACATCATCATGATCAACTCATAGCCGGCTCACCACGGAGCACAGGTTTCCTCTCAGTATGAGAAGAGTCTGGCCATAGTCCACTACGCTGGCCAACTGCGGATTGGCAGACACAACCTTACATACCTACATTTTTATTATTAAAAGAACCTACTTCCTTGGATACAATATCAATAATATAAGTTAGTAAAAATGAATTGTTTATTTGCATTCTACACTACACTAGACAAGTACCTACATAAGAATGAATATTATTTACAACTTTTAATTTGATCATTTATTCAACAATTTAATTTACCTTGGTTTCCATATTCCAGTCAAAAAGAATGAAAATAGCTACTTACATCTTTTATTATTTAATAGAATGTTATAAGGACCTACCCAACTATCTACTATCATTTAAGAAAAAACATTGTCAAAGACTAAAATTCTAGAATGTTATACTTAAAGGAAAGTAGCTACCTAATAGGTACTTATATTTTTTATATAGAAATACTGAAGATAAAATAAACGAGAAAAAGAAGTATGCATTATTACTACATATAATAGCAAAAATATACTTACTAATAAGTAAAAGTAGGTAGGTACATTTATGTTAAAATATTTAGGAAATAGTAATGTAACAGGTTTCAAGGGCAATGTTATTAAGTACCTACCAATAATAATGATAAAGCATTTTTTATTTATGTTATTAATGAATGTACTGTACTAGTTATACCTATCTACTACCTAGGTAGGTAGGAACGATACCTAGGTACTTATTAAAACTCTATTAAGTATTTTTAAGTTCAGTAAATAAAGGGCTTTAATATTATTATTATTACGGCAAAGCAAAAAGGTAAGGATATGATTTTAGCAGTCTTTGTACCTAGATGTTTGTATTTAAGTACTTATGTTCCTAAACTACTGAGCCGATTTTGATAAATGTGGTCTCAATCGATTCGTTAGTACAATATTAAGTAGGTACCTATGCAATTAATTCTGTTTATTTGGCCATGCCAGTTTAATCAGTTAGGTAGGAACCTAGTTACAGTTTTATTTAATTAATTGCTATGTTTTAGTAAGTAAGTTTTCTGTTTCATCATAGGTTTAAACCGTGTAAATATTTGGTGAGTGTTTTTTGCAATTAAATCTATTCATTTCATACATTGGAGAGAGTTTTACTTAGTTGATTAGACCCCAGGGTAGCTATATTTAGGTACCTATCTACTTACCTATTTCTTAAGAGTAGGTACCTAGCTGTTTAACTTTTTACTTTATCTTGTTAAGTACCTACCTAATTGTAATTGTGAAAATAGCTCACCCATACATGCTGAGAATGGGAATGAGGAGTTCCCAGCTGCCGAAAGCCCCTGCCACATCCCAGAAGGGGAATTTGTGGACAATTACAGGCTATCTTTGCCACTGTTCCAGCAACTTGTCGACGAACTCACACCCATACTTGCAGTCAAGGCAGAGATCTACACGTATCTCTACAGAGTTCAAAGTATTGGTCTTATTATAAATACTATCTGTCCCGGCTGTACTAACTAAACGCTAAAATATTGGTCTTATATTATAGTAGGTAGGTACGTATTGATGAAAATAAGAAAAATTAGGATAGAATAGTCATGTCTGCCAAGAAAACCTAAGTATAGGGTACTTCCCGTTGACCTAAAATCATGAAATTTGGCAGGTAGGTAGGTCTTATACTACAAGTAAAGGAAAAAATCCAGAAACCATGAAATTTGTGGTTATGATTCTAGGTCAACGGGAAGTACCCTGTAGGTTTTGATTCCCTTTTCTTGATAGACACAACAGACATACAATGAAGTGATCCTGTAAGGGTTCCTTTTTAAGGTTCTGTACCTCAAAAGGAAAAACGGAATCCTTATAGGATTACTTTGTTGTCTGTCTGTCAAGAAACTTACAGGGTACTTCCCGTTGACCTAGAATCATAAAATTTGCCAGGTAGATAGGTCTTATAGCAAACATAAGGGGAACAATCTGAAAACCGTGAATTTGTGGTTACATCACACAAAAAAATTGTGGTCATGAACAAATAGGTAATTAGTGTTAACAATTTTCAAAGTAAGATAACTATATCAAGTGGGGTATCATATGAAAGGGCTTCACTGGTGCATTCTAAAACAGATTTTTATGCATCAGTTTTTCATTTATCGTGCAAAATGTCGAAAAAATACTAGTACAAAACCCTCGGTGCGCGAGCCTGACTCGAACTTGGCCGGTTTTTTTCTTTTGGAACCCTAAATAGTAGGTCTCTGAAAATTTTTTTGCTATGGTAATGAGTAGGTAAGTAGGATATCAAATGAAAGAGGAGAAAATTCTGTTCATAAAATAAAAAGTATGTAAATTACGATATTAAACATCTTTATTGTCTACAACTATTACAAATAATAAAAATATAGGATAAGCGACAGATGATTAGGAACCTACTAGCTACTCAGCCCCACCCGTTTGGTATTATTAGGTATTTCTTTGGGTTTTAGTTGGGTTTATCTGTTTACTTATGATAAACATAGGAAAATTTTACCTACTTATAATATGCTAAAATGTTGAATGTGAATCACAGTCAATTTTAACACGGCACACAACTCATCATCATCAACTCATCACTGGTTTATCACATTGGAGGCAGACATCTTAACCACTACACTATCACCGCTCTTGATCAAAGATTACTAATTATGAACACATAGTAAATAATAAATTATTTGCCTACTTATATGCTATAAATAACTCAAAAAGTCTTAATGTGAGAAAACTTAACATTTGATTTTTGATTTATTTTTATAAAGAATGTTAGCAAGTTTATTATGGTGACTAATAATCCCCTTTTCTTTCCAACTAAGCGTAAAGCTTGTGCTAGGAGTAGGTACGACAATAGTGCAATGGGTGGGGTTTGAACCGGCGACCTTTCGGATTTCAGTCCGCACCTCGAACAACGGTTCGGAGCTATTGAGGCTCCGATAACACTCTGGGCTGTTCATAGTAAACCAAGTAGGGTTCTAGGGTTAAGGATAATGCCTTTACAACTTCTTCAGTGCCTGTTCTGCAATCTCCATTTGATATCCAAGCAATTTCAAGGCGTTGCTTCTCATAACTTTGTGCCCCCACGTTCCCCTCGTTGGCTTCTAGTAGGCCAGAGTGCTTATAGGCATTTCTCTGCCGGAGACTTCTTAATTTTATTAACGTATGGAAATTATGGAATAGATATCGAACTGAGAATTTTGTCTAATTTGTTATTGTAATTTGTTCTCGTAAAATTCGTAATTTGTCATTACTGACATTGACACCACTGTCACTTGTCACTTAATTGACACTTGAAACGTAGACTTACAGGAAAAAGCATAATCTAAGAGGAAAAACATAGGAAAAAATAAGTCCACTAACGCCACCTATTGTCGAATAGCAGTAAACTCGACTATTCATTCGTTCAAAGCGTTTAGTTATTGCAAATGCATTATATAATAATAACGTTAGAATTCAATGTTTTAAGTATGAAAGGTAATTTTTATGATGAAATTAATAAGTTAACTTTTAAGTTGCATTGTTTTTGTGTCCGACATAATTCTTAAAAACAAAAAATATTGACTTTCACTAATGCTATTTGTATAATAAAACGCGATTCTAATGAAAAATTTTTAAGTCACCGGTCACCAGTAGGTCTTCATATGATGATACAATTTACGCAATTCGAATTCGGTTTTACCATTTATGACCAATCGCTTAGATTTGCCATGATGGTTAAAACTTACGCAATCGCACTTCAGAATAGCCTAGTCTGTTTACAATTTACCTAGACCTCAACCTAGCTATGACAAACAAGTCTAGGATGTCTAGATTTTAGATATCGCGTCTAGTTGGAACCGGTTAGAGGTACTAGGGTAACATAGGAATGTAGAATGGTCAGTAATTTTCTTAGGCACAAGGTACACCGGCAGAGTTGAGCGGGGCAGGCATTATCATCATCATGATCAACCCATCGCCAGCTCACTACAGAGCACGGGTCTCCTCTCAGAGTGAGAAGGGTTTTGGCTATAGTCTACCACGCTGGCCATGTGTGGATTGGTAGACCATGTGCGGATTGGTAGGCCATGTGTGGATTTGGTAGTTTTGCAGGCATTATGTCAAACATTTATTGTTTAAATCATGTTTTCCGATACTATTGAATACATACATTGCTCTCACATTCATACATTCACACGCACACGCACACGCACACACACACACACACACACACACACACACACACACACACACACACACACAATATTTGTATTTGTTATTAATTAATTTTTAAGTTAAACCAATATGTATGGGAAGGCACTGGCTCCTAAGATACGGGATCTCCTAGTTTACGAGCCAGGACTCCATTTAAGTGAAATGTACAAAAGTTTAGTATTAAATAAATATTCATTCATTCATTCATACATACATTTTTCAGGAAAAAAGGAACCCTTATAGGATTATTTTGTTGTCCATCTGTCCGTCGTATCTGTCAAAAAGCCCTAGAGGGTAGTTCCCGTTGATCTAGATTCATGAAATTTGGCAGGTAGGTAGGTCTTATAGCACACATAAGGGGAGAAATCCAAAAACAGTGAATTTGTAGTTACATCACGAAAAAAATTACCCCACTTGATATAGTTATCTTACTTTATAAATACCAATTATTTGTTCATGAACACATTTTAATTTTTTTTCGTGATGTAACTACAAATTCACTGTTTTTGGATTTTCCCCCTTATGTGTGCTATAAGACCTACCTACCTGCCAAATTTCATGAATCTAGTTCAACGGGAACTACCCTCTAGGGCTTTTTGACAGATACGACGGACAGACAGACAGACAGACAGACAGACAACAAAGTGATCCTACTATAAGGGTTCCGTTTTTCCTTTAGGTACGGAACCCTAAAAAACCAGCAAAGTGCGAGTCGGGCTCGCGCAACGAGAGTTCCGTAATACAGTGGAGAATACAAGATAACTATATCAAGTGGGGTATCATATGAAAGGGCTTCACCTGTATATTCTAAAACTGATTTTTATTTAATTTTACGCATCATAGTTTTTTAATTATCGTGCAAAATGTCGAAAAAATACGACTCAAATTACGGAACCCTCGTTGCGCGAGCCTGACTCGCACTTGGCCGGTTTTTTGTGTGATGTAACCACAAATTCACGGTTTTCAGATTTTTCCCCGAATGACTGCTATAAGATCTACCTACCTGCCAAATTTCATGATTCTAGGTCAACGGGAAGTACCCTGTAGGTTTCTTGACAGACAGACAACAAAGTGATCCTGTAAGGGCGGAACTCTTACAGGATCACTTTGCTGTCTGTCCTTGTGTGTTTCCCTGCTGTGTTTCCTTTTGAGGTACGGAACCCTAAAAAAAAGGTAACGGATATCTATCTCACCTGCCCTTGATGCTAGAAGCTCGGGAGTGTCTGACGGAGGAGTCGCGGCTTTCGCGTTGAGCTTCTCTCAGCAGTCGGATGTATTCGTTCTCCGCGCCGCTGAGAACTCCGCCAGAGTTCAGTTCCACCCAGGATTCTGAAAAGATTCACAAAATCCATGCTAATATGTTTATCCGTCTGCCTGTCTGTCACATTTCACGTCTCATCAGTAGGGCGATTTCGTAAAATCTGCATCAATCATTATTACAGTCTCAACTGTTGTGATTGGCTGAATTTGTGCTGTTATTGTTGCAACAATGCATTGTAGCCAATAGTGAGCGAGCGTCAACCAATCAGAGGTGATTGCGATCGTGACATTGTAGCTGTCATTCTACAGCAATCGCGAAGCCGTACATATTTATTTTACCTACACTTCAAGGAAATTTCTAAATAATTCAAAAATTGGGGAACCGGCAGGAAGTTGTTACGATAACTGCAAAGTGTAGCTTTAGTTTTAAGTTTGCGTAATAATTATCACCACTATATTATCTTACAAATCTAACACCAGACCATCAAAAAGAATAATTTATTACCTATCTTTATATACAAAAGGGAAAGGTGACTGACTGACTGACTGATCTATCAACGCACAGCTCAAACTACTGGACGGATCACGCTGAAATTCGGCATGCAGATAGCTATTATAACGTAGGCGTCCGCTAAGAAAGGATTTTTAAAAATTCAACCCCTGAAGGGGTAAAATAGGGGTTTGAAGTTTGTATGAAACTCTGTCAGTTTTAAAGTGTCTATAAAGAAGTTTTGTAGTTAATATTTTTGCAATAATTAGCAGTATGACATACATATTTTATTAAGCTCATATGTTAAAATTTCATAGTTAAAGATCAACCCTAAGGGTGTAAAATAGGGGTGTAAAAGTGTAGTCCACGCGGACGAAGTCGCGGGCATCAGCTAGTTTTAAATAAATCATTTGACTTTTGACTTTTGACTAGATGGCATCAACAGTCGCTTCAGTGCTGAGTGAACATACACATCACAGATTTCGTCACTGGCAACAAGCGTGGCTTAGTGGTCAGAGAGTCGGGCGCGATCCCAGGAGACGCGGGTTCAAATCAGATTCCCAAATCCATTGGACATTACTTTCTGCTGCGTATTGTACATACATGATACATAGACTGCCAAAATCATAACCCTTCCTTTTGACTTTGTAGTCGGGTAAAAAATAAACAGTTTCGCACGTGCGCAGCTTACACTTCCGGCATGATTTAAATCTCAACAGTATTAGTATACAGTGGCGTGCAATTCATAGAGGCATAAAAGTACTGCTTACCCCAGTTGAAATGACCAGTGCCCATTTTTCTTTATGACCTGCCATTCAGTAGGTCTATATAAGGTGTATCTAAGGCCTATCTTACTAATGCTTACCCTGGATTCGAACTCTGTGCACGCCACTTTTAGTATATATGTATCTAGTTATATGTTATGTATCTCTACATAGTATAAAATAAAGTCGCTTCCCGCGTCTGTAACGTATGTATGAACGCGTAGATCTTTTATACCACGCAACAGATTTTAATGCGGTTTTCACCAATAGATAGAGTGATTCAAGAGGAAGGTTTATTGCTTTAGTTCAATTCTCAAAAAATTTGAGATCCCTAGAGAAATTAAAATAATGTGAATTAGGTCGGAAAAAAATCCTCTCATTTGAGGGTTTCCGAGGCAATGACACCTCTATGACACCACATTAGTATCTACATGGCACCCATGCGAAGCCGGGGCGGGTCGCTAGTTATACATAATTGGTATAACACCCGCGCCGGCCAACATGGCCGACTGCGTCCGGTTTATCACACGCGATCGAGATTTCATCGCTCTACAAGTTCCACGCAAAACTTATCTAAATCTAAATATATAAAATGAAAAGGCGACTGACTGACGGACTGATGTTTTTATGTAATATTTAAATATATATAAGGTATAATTATTATGCTCGCGACTTCGTCCGCGTGCACTACACAAATTTCAAACCCCTATTTCACCCCCTTAGGGGTTGAATTTTCAAAAATTCTTTCTTAGCGGATGCCTACGTCATAATAGCTATCTGCATGCAAAATTTCAGCCCGATCCGTCCAGTGGTTTGAGCTGTGCGTTGATAGATCAGTTAGTTAGTCAGTCAGTCAGTCAGTCAGTCACCTTTTCCTTTCATATATTTAAGATGTGTGTTACATTTAAGTAAAAATATACCATCAGCTCGTAACGTCTAGTGCTGACGTCACTAATGTGGCGGCCCCGCGCATTAGCAATTTGCGGGACTTATATAGAAGATAATAATTTTATTGGTATGTCTAAAAAAGTATTCCACGTAGTCGTAGCGTGAAGTTCCATTCATCAATTGTACATTAGTTCGACCCATTTTGATAATATCGTCATTACATAAGTCAGCAGGGTTCCGTAGCTGCGGAACCCTACTGGCTTATTTAATGTCACTCGATACAACAGCAAAAAACCAGCCAAGTGCGAGTCAGACTCGCGCACCGAGGATTCCGTACCTACTAGTCGTATTTTTTCGCCATTTTGCACGATAAATCAAAAACTATTATGCATAAAACTAAATAAAATATAGTAATCTTACTTTGAAAGTTAAAAATACTAATTATTTGTTCATGAACACATTTTAATTATTTTTTTGTGATGTAACCACAAATTCACGCTTTTCGGATTTTGTCCTTTACTTGTGCTATAAGACTTGCCTACCTACCAAATTTCATGATTCTAGGTCAACGGGAAGTATTCCATAGGTTTTCTTGACAGACACGACGGACAGACAGACAGACAAAGTAGTGATCCTATAAGGGTTCCTTTCTTCCTTTTGAGGTATGGAACCCTAAAAATAACGCCATTCTTCGACTGACTTTTAAGTAATATCTTGAAGTAGTGTGAAACTACAACATTATCTAGAAATACCTAGTAAATCTATAATTAAAGAAACTAGTTTTACTAAATGTCAACTAAGTACATCAGCACTTATATGTAGTGTAACCAGGGAGTAAGTGCTTTATAGGATAAGTCCCAGTTTATATTTTTTTTAAAGATGACAAAAAAAAGGAAAAAACCTTGATGCCCGCGACTTGGTCTGCGTGCAATTAGATTTTTAAAAATGCCGTGGGAACTCTTTGATTTTCCGGGATAAAAAGTAGCCTATGTCACTCTCCAGGTCTTTATCTATACCCATGAAAAAAATCACGTCAATCCGTTGCACCGTTGCGACGTGATTAAGAGGACAAGCCAACAAACAAACACTTTCGCATTTATAATATGGGTACTGATGGCTTAAGAATTTCTTATGAGTCATCACTAATTGTTAAAGGTCAGATGAGATGTGACCTTATTATCGACTGTGGAGATAGGTCATTTGACATAGACATTTAATAAAGACTGATTAAGACTCATACATTTTGAACGAATTCTTAGGTGCATAAAATACTGGACAATTGATTAATACAATTACTATCGATCCAAAGTACTTTTCAGGGTTCCGTACCCTAAAAGAAAAAAGGAACCCGGAAGGAAGGAAGAAGATCATTTTGTTGTCCGTCTGTCCTTCTCTGCTAGCTTTTCACGGCCCATTCCGTTCAACCCGTTTAAAAATCCCGTGGAAACTATGATTTTCCGAGACAAAAAGAAGACTATACCCGTCTCTGGGATGCAAGTAGGGTTCATTCCCGGGAATTCTCGAGCCGAGAATTCCCGGGAAATCAAGCTCGAGAAAACTCGAGAACTCGAGAAATCATATTTGAGTTTATGAAATTATAAAATAAAACGATTTGCGTTTGCCGTTTGTTTTAAATGCAAAAATTTCATTTGATTTTTTTTTCTAATTAACATGCCAAAAATGGTGCTGTGATTGTAATTTAATTATAAGTTAGGATAAGGTTAACGTTTTCATGTTGAAATTTTTGTTTATTGTTTGTTTTGTTTAAAAGAAAGAAGCTAGAAGTTTTAAGTTGTTTTTTTTTTCTTTTTAATGCTGTGCTTGTGCTGTAATTGTATATATGTATAAGTCACAAATGTCAGAATAGCTTATTTTTTTAGTTTTCTTTAAGAAAAAGAAGCTAATTATGTTGAAGACTGTCAATAAAAGTCTTATAATTATTTTGGTACTTTTATTTGAGAGGAAACCACTGAATTTGTTGATTAATCGCATTATTGGAACCGAAGAATATGCAAATCCGTACGTAAATGTAAATTTCTCGACAACCCGAGAAGACCCGAGAAATTAGCCTCGAGAATTCTCGAGACCCGAGAAATTGATAAGCTCGAGAAATCATGAACCCTAGATGCAAGCTATCGACTACCAAATTTCATAATAATGATCATCATAATCATCATGTAACAGACAGACACACTTTCGCATTTATAATATTAGTATTGATGTATTTAGAGTCATGCTAGTCCTTATTTACAGTACAGTAAAGCTCTATTCGGTAATCGGTAAGCTGCGATAGTCTAGTGGTTAGGACGTCCGCCTTCTAATCTGAGGTCAGGGGTTCGATCCCGGGCACGCACCTGTAAGTTTTCGGAGTTATGTGCGTTTTAATTATTTAAATATCACTTGCTTTAACGGTGAAGGAAAACATCGCGAGGAAACCTGCATGCCTGATAGTTCTCCATAATGTTCTCAAAAGTGTGTGAAGTCTACCAACACGCACATGTAGACTATAGCCATAACCCTTCTCACTTTGAGAACCCGTGCTCTGTAGTGAGCCGGAGATGGGTTGATCATGATGAAAGCTCTATTCAACACAAGACAGCCCAGCCAGCACTATTAAGGCAAAGAGCGAATCATCCCTAAACACTGTGTGTTTAAAAATAAACATAAATTACCACAGTAAACAAAAAAGCAAAACAAATCCAATACCGAGTTCGTCTACCGCCGACGCGTTCAGAGGCTCTATCATGTTTACAATCGCTGGCACTGTTCACGTTTTACACAACACAAAACACAACAATGCTCACACCTTAATTCAGTTTATTAATAAATAAATTAGTCACTTAAGTCCACTGCTGCGTAGAAATCGATTACACGTGAACAAATATTTCTAATCGATTAAAATTAACGAGCGGAAGCACACGCGTCTGCATGCGCCGAGCGCTCGAACTAGACTGGCGTGACCGGTGTTTATTTTCAAATTTCGAACGTAAACAAAGCGAATGCGTAGGCGCAGGTTCCTGGCGATATCTGCGTAGATGCTTCTCGTTGGTCTACTTTGTGTGCATTCGCAACGGAATGGTTCTATTGGGATAATTATTTTATTCGTAGCTTGTTTTTAGACGTGACTGCGATCGCGTAGAGTTTATAAACCGGACGCGATAGAAATCTAAATATATAAAACGAAAAGGTGACTGACTGACTGATCTATCAACGCACAGCTCAAACTACTGGCCGGATCGGGCTGAAATTTAGCATGCAGATAGCTATTATGACGTAGACATCCGCTAAGAAAGGATTTTTGAAAATTCAACCCCTAAGGGGGTGAAATAGGGGTTTGAAATTTGTGTATTCCACGCGGACGCAGTCCCGAGCACAAGTTAGTTATTTATAAGTAGATACTAAAGTATAACCGGTAGAACCACAGATGACTAAGATGCAAATTAATTTAATTCGATGAAGCTGATAACAAGATTTTCCATAGGAAAGTACTAAAGTTTACACGCCATTTTCGCCTCTTTGGTATTTAATATTACACTAATTAAAGACTTTCTACATATAGTATACTTGTTTCAAAACAAGAATATGTATTTTTATTATTATATGAATAGTTTTTTTACTTCAACTGGCCCGACACAATGGGAGCTATCCTGAATCTTTCAAGATTTTGGGGCACCGTAATAACATCCTATAAAAGAAAAAAAAAATAGATTTTAGAATGAATTACAATTTAGAATTTCTCACAGTTCAAATTAATTTTTTTGGTATTTTTAATTTTGGACTAAGAGCCCATGAGGGCCAAGCCTTTGTTATTTTATAAAACAAAAGTTATTTTTACTTTATAGTGGTTTTGGAAGTCGGTTTTTTCAATTATTATTTTTTTACATTATTATTTAGATAGGGATTATGTACAATTGAATTGGCAACATTGTCTGTCAGGAAACGTGTTGATGATGGTGTGATTTAGTGAGAAAATTGGTTTTGAAACAATTTGGCAAGGATTCGCAAAGATATTTTCAGTGTAAGGTCAACACTCGAGATGATAAAGTTTTCCTGTTTCTGTGTGTATTATTTATTATTAGCTGATGCCCGTGACTTCGTCCGCGTGGATTTCATCATCATCATCATCAACCAATTTAATTTTATTTTGACATTTAATTAGTTAAAACGCACATATAACTCCGAAAAGTTAGAGGTGCGTGCCCGGGATCGAACCCCCGACCTCCGATTAGAAGGCGGCCGTCTTAACCACTAGGCTATCACGACTGCTGTAGTAGTGATATTAGTATGAATTAATATTCGACTATATTAGCAGTTAAATAACACATCCTGTTTCTGGTAGTTATTTATTTTTTTGTTTATTGCGAAATGGTTTGAATATCAATTTTTCAAGGTGAGAATCGCATCTTAATTTTTAGGGTTCCGTACCTCAAAAGGAAAAATGGAACCCTTATAGGATCACTTTGTTTCCTGTCTGTCCGTCGTGTCTGTCAAAAAAACCTATAGGGCACTTCCCGTTGATCTAGAATAATGTAATTTGGTATAGTTCTTGCAACTCACGAAGGCGAGTGAACTTTACTTGTGGTTACGTCGTATACACGGGCATTATGTAAGTGTGCGTAAAACAGGTACCTACACAAAACTTAGACGCAAGAGCGAGCGAAGCGAGCTCGGGACTCGGAGCACTCCGACTCGGATGGGTTAGGTTAGAGATTTTTTGGTAATCATTAGTAAACCGGCATTAAATCTTAGTACATTTGACGCAGGTAGCCCTAATGTAGCCCTATTTTCCTTTACTTTACCTCCATAGCCTAATATTTGACATAATCATCGATTCAGGATCAAACCGCGAGGTTCCTTCACTCCAGTTCACTCTGGTAGTGTACAGACGCCAGTCCGACGACGCGACGTCACGTTTCGGACGTCAACGTCGTATATGCCTTGAGTCACGTTTCAGCTATGACTAACCCAGCCTTGCGTATTGTTGTAGATACTATCACTTGTTATCGAATTGCGTTCTACTCGTACGTTGTTTTGTTAACTTATCTATGCACTTAGGAGTTTATGACAACTCTACTTCCTAATTGGCCCCGCGTGTCATCATCATCATCATCATCAACCGATACACGTCCACTGCTGGACATAGGTCTCTTGTAGGGACTTCCACACGCCACGGTCTTGCGCCGCCGCCATCAGCAGGTCATCTGATATCGTCTGTCCTGCGAGGTCGCCATTCCAGCACCTCGGGACCTCAACGTCTATCGGTTTTACGAACTATGTGTCCTGCCCATTGCCACTTCAGCTTCGCAACCCGTTGAGCTATGTCGGTTACTCTAGTTCTTCTACGGACGGAACTAGGCGACTAGTTGAAGCTCAACTGGTAAAGGAGTGGACTGAAAACCGAAAGGTCGACGGTTCAAACCCCGCCCGTTGCACTATTGTCGTACCTACTCATAGCACAAGCTTGACGCTTAGTTGGAGAGGAAAGGGGAATATTAGTCATTTAACATGAAACACTCGTTGTTGTACCCCCACTCGACTCTTCCCCTCTAACAAGAGACCAGACAAAGAGTGCGCACACGCACTGAATCACGTATGCCCTTCACCTCACGAGTCAATGAGGTTACAGATACAGACAGAATGTACAGTGGTACTGATTCTGAGCACACCTAAATTTTAGAGTTTTTTTTTAAGAATATTAGCCATGTTAAATGACTAATATTCCCCTTTCCTCTCCAACTAAGCATCAGGCTTGTGCTAGGAGTAAGTACGACAATAGTGCAACGGGCGGGGTTTGAACCGTCGACCTTTCGGTTTTCAGTCCACTCCTATACCGATTGAGCTATTGAGGCTCTCAAACATAAGTACCTACTCGTAACAGAACGATTAATTTTGTTTGTATTCAACTTGCTCTAAATAATACGTTTACCTAACCTCATTATTATCATTACAGATTCTTCCGTGGATCTTACTGTTGGTTATAAATGTTACTAGTATAAACTAAGCCTAATATGTTTTATCTGTAAGCACGTAAGAAAAGGGCTTGTAGCCAGAGCCGCAAAACGGTGTTTAAAAATGTGAGTTGGCAATCTGTGTTGCCCTCTCTCTCTTGCGTTCTCTTCTCTCAATCTCTCAGCTAAAGACTAGCCGCTCTCTGTTGTACTGTTGCTTCTAAAGTGTTCCTTATAAATTAAATGCCTGTCGATCAGCATATTTCCTTTTATTTCTATATAACCCTTCAGGTTATGGGCCCAGCACGCTTCCACTGCGCGTTATATAAGTTGGTGGTTGGTGGCAACCCTATTCTATTTGGAATAGGGTTAGGTTTAGGTTTAAAGACTTTATTTTCTCAAAAAAGAACAAAGGTTCACTTACATGAGAACAATTTTAAGCATAAATATTGAAGAAAACATAAATATAGAAGAAGATACGGTGAATTTATACAATAATAAAACTTATATATATTTTAAAACTATAGTGTTTGACAATATTTTTTTAATTTTTCTTTAAATTTTGGAAAAGATTTTTCGTTAAATATGTCTTTAGGCAAGTTATTATATAGTAGCACTCCCTCAAACTGTATAGTTTTCACCCCCCAATTAGTCCTAGATTTAGTTAATTGTAGTTTATGTTTGTTTCGTGTACCATGTCTATGAGATTTTGTCTTAAAAGTGGGTTGCCACCAATACCTAAAATAATATATTTATAGTATTAGGAACCCATACATATTTCAGTTCTGCAATCTGCGCATCTGCTATACTGTTGAATAGAATAGAATAAAATAAATTAAAGTGCTTTTGGATCATTAACTAAATTACCACTGGTTCGGAATGCCGATCCTACCGAGAAGAACCAGAAAGAAAATCGGCGGTTGAATAAATATATGGTAGGTGCGCAAGAATACTTTACATACATCATCATCATCATCATCGCGTGCCTTCTTCGGAACAAAGTTTGGAGGTCATCATTCGAAAAGCTTCTCTATTTAAAGCCGCCTCCGTATTTTTCTCATAGTCATTTCTTAGCTGACACCTAACCTCAAGAAAAAACCTACTTTCCAAATTTCAAGTTAATAATATCAAAAATTAAAACTTTCCCATACAAACTTTCATCTCCTATTTTACCACCCTTATGGGCGAATTTTCCAAAAATCCTGAAACACGTATTTCTTCATTTGTGACCGAAAACCCAAATACCAATTTTCATGCCAATAACTTGAAAAATGACGGACTTTCATACAAACTTCCATCCCCCATTTAACCCACTTAGGGGTAGGACCAGCGGTTTAGGCTGTGCGTATATATGTCAGTCAGTCAGTCAGTCAGGACTTTGAATTTTATATATATAGAAGATATACACATGTACCTATCTATCACAATGTGTAAGATCTGGCGATGACACAATATTTCAATCACAATAGAATAAATAGAATAGAGTAGAATAGAATGGAATACAATAGAATAGAACGGATATATATTTTTATTCAAGTTTTTTACATGCGCTTTTGAATCGTCAAATAATTGAATTTACCAGTTATAGGTACTTTTAGTTGTAACAACTAGTTGGAACTAGCAACGGCCGAAGCCTCCCATCAGACTAGACCAAAGACAACTTACAAATTATAAATTCCCAAATTGCCCCTGCCAGGAATCAAAGCCGAGAATCATAAGATCACACCACTCATTAATGCATCAGAGACGTCGTTGTTTATTCATTTCTTGTTTCACAATTATCAATTTATCAATCAGGTCTCGGACAATAATCACGTCTTCACTCGACCAAGGTCACATAAAGAATGAGGCCCGTACATTGACCGAGTGCAGTGAATTCGAATTTCGAATGCGTGTTGCATTTTTTTTAAATTCCGCCAATTAGTAATGTGAAACCGTTATATAGGGCTGCCAAAATCTTAAGGGTCGATGGCTTACTTTGATACTTGAATTATTGCATATACATATCTCTCATCATCACCATCATGATCAACCCATCGCCGGCTCACTACAGAGCACAGGTCTCCTCTCAGAGTGAGAAGGGTTTTGGCCATAATCTACCACGCTGGCCATGTGCGGATTGGTAGACTTTACACACCTTTGAAAACATTATCGAGCACTCTCATGCATGCAGGTTTCTCCACGATGTTTTCCTTCACCGTTAAAGCAAGTGATATTTAATTAATTAAAACGCACATAACTCCGAAAAATCAGAGGTGCGTGCTCGGGATCGAACCCCCGACCTCCGATAAGAAGGCGGACGTCCTAACCACTAGGCTATCACAGCTTCTAAATTTCTCTACATAGTATAAAACAAAGTTGCTTCCCGCCGTCTTCTGTCCATCTGTACACTTATCTTTTAAACTACGCAACGGATTTTAATGCAGTTTTCATCAATAGATACGTAGTCTCTGTCGTTGAGACCGACAAAACGTCACATAGATATGAGTGACAGAGACAACGCTCTACAAAGCCGAAATCCCTTTCTAAAGGGCGATGTACAATACTTCCTGCCGGCCACACTGCCTATATCATCAGGTCAATAGTCTTATATCAAACACATGTGTCTGTTGTCTTTATCATTCCTTATCAGTAACATTGTAGCTACAAAACTATAGCACGGTAATGTTATCTATATACAGTATTCCAACTTCATACAAACGGGCGAAACGCGAACTATACCTACGCGCCTCGATCTCGCGGTGCGCTCGTGGTGCAGCCAGTCGCGACTGTGCCGCAGTGACGAACGGACGGTGTTTTGTTTTTATAATAACCGCGCGATTTTTTCACTAAAAATAAGTTCAAGTACATATTTAATATGACAACTACATATTTAAACACAAAGTAGGCGAATGTAATTAAAATGCCGGAGGCGGGCAGCCCTATCGCATGTTTACGTACCGCGCTGCTGTAGGTATTTATTTCAAAGATACGGTCGAGTTACAATACTGTATAGATAACATTACCGTGACTATAGTTTCATGATAATAATGCAATCAAATTGTTTTATAGTGCGCGCAAAACAAATAATCCAATCTGAACACGAGGCGTATCACTGCGCATTGATTTTTAGGGTTCCGTGGCCGAAGGGTGCCAACTGTCCGTCAGTCCGTCAGTCAGTGGGCTTTATCTTGTAAACCATAATAGTGGTTTTGGAAGTCGGTTTTTTAAACAATTTTTTTAATACCATTTTCTTTTCACAAATTTTACAATGGTAATAACTCACATCAAATAGTTGTCCGCAATTTCGTTGAAGGTCGAACTTTATAGGGTTCCGTACACCCGAATGAAAAAACGGAACTCTTATAGGGTCACTTCTGTCTGTCTGTCAGTCCAGTCAATTTGCTTGTCATGATTTCAAAATAATAGTTAATCGTTTGAGTCAAATCACATACTTTTTAGGGTTCCGTACTTCAAAAGGACAAACGGAACTCTTATAGGATCACTTTGTTGTCTGTCTATCTGTCAAGAAACCTACAGGGTAGGTACTTCCCGTTGACCTGCCAAATTTTATGATTCTAGGTCAATGGGAAGTATCCTACAGGTTTTGATTGCCTTGACGGTCTTGACAGACAGATAAGACAACGTCGTGATCCCATAAGGGTTCCTTTTAGGAGATACGGAACCCTAAAACGGATAAAAATTAAGAGTGTTAACATCTTGTTTACATTTCTTTGTTCACGATAAAATCAGGGTGATATTCGTGATATTACAAACTCCAAGAAAAATTACAAAGATAAGATAAAAATTGCCCACTGATTTTACAATCTTAGATAAATAGATAGTTTTGTTTACAAAACAAAATATCTATGGATATCTACTTATTCATCCCAATTTGACCTAATCAACATCACGACCCATCGCCGGCCCACTATTGAGCACGGGTCTCCTCTCAGGCTTTCATAGACTTATTGAGACAACCACATCACTGCAGGCGTTACGCCATAGTCCATTAAGCTGGCCAAGTCTTTGAGAACAGACTTTCGGCAGACTTTAAGAACAAGTCAAGAGTGAATAGGCATCTTCTAGGCAAGCGCGCTCCATCTTAGGCTGCATCATCACTTGCCACCAGGTCTGATTGAAATTTTTAAAAAAAACATAGACCTTTGAAAACATTATGGAGAACTCTCAGGCATGCAGGTTTCCTCACGATGTTTCCTTCACCGTTAAACCAAGTAATATTTAATAGCTAAAAAGGTAAAACACACATTACCTACCTGATAAAGCTAGAGACGCGTGCCCGGGATCGAACCCTGAACTCTCTGAATAGGAATATTTAAGTAATACAAATGTATTTTGGTGTAAAATCTTAAAGTTTGTTTAAATTTATTTACTTACTACAATACAAAGAAATATTTTTTTTATATCTAAATTAAAAGTTAAAGAAAAAACCGGCCAAGTGCAAGTCAGGCTCGCGCAATGAGGGTTCCGTACTACAGTCGTATTTTTTCGACATTTTGCACGACAACTCAAAAACTATGATGCATAAAAATAAATAAAAATCTGTTTTAGAATGTACAGGTGAAGACTTTTCATATGATACCCCACTTGATATAGTCACTCACTTCGAAAGTTGAAAATACTAATGATTCATGAAGTACGCTGAGAGCATTACATGAATATGTCATTCAATGTTCTCAGCGTACATATTCAAAATCCTTTGATTTTTTATCGTTTTGTATTTTATGTCTTTTTTCTTGTACCTTCATTTGTATTTCAATTTATTATTAATTATCTAGTTAGTGTAAGTGGCACTGCCGTTCTAATAAGATGTAAAAAATAAAATAAAATGACCACAATTTAATTTTTTTTGTGTGATCTAACCCTAAATTCACGGTTCCCCAAATGTCAGCTATAAGATCTACCTACCTGCCAAATTTCATGATTCTAGGTCAACAGGAAGTACCCTGTAGGTTTCTTGACAGACAGACAGACAGACAGACAGACAGACAGACAGACAGACAGACAGACAGACAGACAGACAACAAAGTGATCCTATAAGGGTTCCGTTTTTCCTTTTGAGGTACGGAACCCTAAAAACATTAAATTAAAACTAAATTAATTGTTTAAATTAATTTTTTGTTCATACTTACTTACTTACTTCAAAGGTTTTTAACCGAACGAAAACAACACAAAGAAAGTACCAGGACAATATAACACACAAACAAGTGTATAGATCCGAGGTTGGGTACTTGGTACATAAAACTAAATGTAGTATGCCTTCGAAGGTCAAAGGCACCTAGACGTCTCGACGGGTCAACGGCCTCACAGAGCATAAACTCTTAACTGATATGGGTGCCTGGTAATTTTAAATCTTGCGCGATGAAAGTTTGTTTATTCATAACAAAAACTTGCCTGGCTCACTACTGAGCATGGGTCTCTTCTTAAAATGAGAACGGTTTATCCCATAGTTGTACCACACTGGCTAAGTGTGGATTGGCAGACTTCACACACCTTCGAGCACATTATGGAGAACTCTCAGGGCATGTAGGTTTCCTCACGATGTTTTACTTCACCGTTAAAGCAAGTGATATTTAACTTCTTAATACCAGGGATCGAACCCCCGACCTCCCGAATAGAAGACCGATGTCTTAACCACTAGACTATCACCGCAACCGCTTCATAGGAAGTAATCTCTTGAACCACTGAACCGATTTTAAAAATTATTTCACCAGTAGAATACTACAATATTCTTGAGTGATATAGGCTAAATTTTATTTTCAAAAAAAAATTAGAGATCCCTACGAAAATTGTAATAAGCTACCCGTGCGAAGCCGGGGCAGGTCTCTAGTAAATAAATAAAAATTAAAAATAAATAAATAAATCATTTATTTGCAAGAACATTGACGTACAAGAAAGGTTGTATACAAATTATGTATAGTATAATGTACATTTGACTAAATTAATACTGAGCAAATATTTTTAGAGAGAGAACAATGAAGTTTCTAATTAAATTAAATTATTAGGTATAGTGCATTCAAAATAAACTGGCGTGTTTCCGCTTGAGATCGCCATTAGCAATAACAATAGGATTACATTCGACATGCCACGTAAACAATAGGGGTAATAATCAAAGACTCATAGGGGCTCTATGAGTGTTTGGTTTATTACCCATTCATTTTTAAAGGAGCCTGTTCAACCTCACAGTGTTGAAACTTTTCTTGAATTCACCTGCCATAACTTAATCCTATTGTTTTTGTCCTAATGACGGTCTCAAGTGGAAGCACGCCAGTTTATTTTGAATGCACTATACATACTTATACTTACTGGTACCCCAGAGATGGGAAGAGAGCGAGAAGACGGCCACAGAGGAGATGGGAGGATGACCTGCCAAAGGGTTGGCGCGGACTAGCGTTAGATAGGAAAAAATGGAGAAGTCTAGAGGAGGCTGCTGCTTCACTGAATGATATCAAAATAGTTTTCATAGAAAACCTTCAATGGATTAAAAATAAATGTCAAATGAGCTTTGTGGTTCTGTACTACAGTCGTATTTTATGACATTTTGCACGATAAATCAAAAACGGTTATGCATAAAAATAAATAAAAATCTGTTTTAGAATGTACAGGTGAAGACCTTTCAAATGATACCCCACTTGGTATAGTTATCTTACTTTGAAAACTGAAAAAACTAATTATTTGTTCATGAACACATTTTAATTATTTTTTGTGATGTAACCACAAATTCACGGTTTTCAGATACATTCCTTTACTTTTGCTATAAGATCTACCTACCTACCAAATTTCATGATTCTAGGTCAATGGGAAGTACCCTATAGGTTTTCTTGACAGACACAACAGACAGACAGACAGCAAAATGATCCTATAAGGGTTCCTTTTTTCCTTTCGAGGTACGGAACCCTAAAAACTACTTTAAAGGGTCTAAAGCACGCTGCAGCTCTATTTTATGCAACGCCCTCTGGTGTTCCAATTTCTCTACTTCTAATAACTCTTTGGTTTTATTGATCTCCATTAAACTTCTCAACTTTTCTACGGCTACCTCTTTTTCTAACATTAGAATGGAACGACGAATGCAGAAGAGTTCTTTTCTTTCTTCTTTCTCTTGTAAGATATTGTTTTGCCTTGTGGCGATGAGGTCAGTTGCCATCGTAGATGATGATAAGACAGTGTCGCATTCCACAGGGTATGGCACCTCTCCTGGCACATAGTCTTCACTGGGAGGTGGGCTGCCGCTGCCTGTTGACAGTCTACTTTTCATTTCTTGGGATTGGGCGTCCTTTATTGACCTTTTTAGTTTCTCCCAGCATCTTTTCAATTGTATGACTTCTCTCTAGAATATTACATTTTTTTTTAAATTCAGATACAAGTTAGCCCTTGACTGCAATCTCACCTGGTGGTAGGTGACGATGCTGTCTAAGACTAGCTGACAGAGTTCCCATGGGATTTTTGAAAACCTAATTCCACGCGGACGAAGTCGCGGGCATCAGCTAGTTATAGTATAAAATATTGCTTACCTTACTAACAAAATCGTGGCTATTATATTTTTTTTGTATCCTCTCCCACGCCTCCACTTTTAATTTATTGGTGGCTTTATTAGTTCGCTTATCTTCTACAACTTTTTCCCGTTTTATAAGGGAGATTAATAACTCCTTTTCTTCAGTTGAAAAAGTAATTTTTGCGGATGCAACCGTATCCACCGATGCCATTGATTTATAATAACAAACATCCAAAAAGTAAGGTTCTCAATTCGTCGTGTGTTGTTTTTACTAATTAATTATGTACTAATAAATATTCTATTCTCTATTCAATACCATGTCAATACCTAAACAGTATTATTTTAATAGAAATGTTTCCAAAACAAAAGCAAAGCGACGCGCGGCGCGCCAATAACACAAGATGTCAAAGTCACGTCAAACTTCAAAGCGACATTTTTAACTGGCTTTACGGCTCTGGGTTCTAGTTTTTTGAGTCTTGTCAAAGTGATATAAGTCCCGCAAATTGCTATTGCTTTGGAACCATATCTCATTAACATCGAAATGACGTCATTAAATAATAATATTAATAATAATTTTGGAGTCAGCCGAAATAAAAATATAGGTACCATCAGCTCGACACTTCAGTCTAGTGATGACGTCATTAAAATGGCGGCCACGGGTATTAGCAATTTGCGGGACGTATATCTATAACAAATTACATTGCCAGCTTGGTAACTGTACTGTACCCCACGCGACCCAAACCGGAGAAGTCGAATTGATCTCAATTACTAAATTGCGAGCAAAGACCCGCGCTATATTTAGGTACACTACTGAGTATCATTTTAGATCCATCAGGGACCAATTCGTGAACATCTACATATACATAAATATATAATATCATATATTGTTCCTATTTACAGTAGCCGGCAAGATATATTATACATCGACCTTTAGAAAGAGATAGCGGTTTCTTAGAGCGCTGTCCCTGTCGTTGAGACCGACAACGTCAGTCGTCGCATAGGTATGAGTGACAGAGACACCGCTCTACAAAGCTGAAATCTCCTTCTAAAGGTCGGTGTACAATATTTCCTGCCGGGTACATTATATGCACTGAAACTGCATAACAATCACTCGCGCCTTGGCCGGTTTTTTAAATTAATTTTAAGAAGTCGCGTCGTCGGTTAAATTTATAGTAAATAAATAAAAATCTTTTTTATTCAAATAAACTTTTACAAGTAGGTACTTTCGAATCGTCGGATGCATCTACCACTGGTTCGGTATATAAATAACCAAATATGGTCTGTAGTTTATGCCAAACCATCGGATCGTGTCAACTACGAGTCAACTCTATGGGTGCAATATATTATTTACCTAATACATTCTCTATTATGAGAGTAGGTAGGTATGGTTCGTCGACTCAAAACATCTCAGCTAAAAGTTCAACTATTGTTTTTGTATCATTGTAATTAAATTACCGTAAAAATACAGGTCATGTGTGAGTCGGCCTCGGACAGTGTTCCGTACAATACAAGCCGTCGGAAATATATGCGAATCGCTTAATGACGTTATGCAAATGTTCGCGCAACGAGGGTTCCGTACTACAGACGTATTTTTTACACATTTTGCACGACAATTCAAAAACTATGACACATAAAAATAAAAATAAATCTGTTTCAGAATCCTTTCATATGATACCCCACTTGATATGATTATCTTACTTCGAAAATTGAAAACACTATTAGTTCATGACCACAATTTTTTTTGTGTGATGTACCTAACCACAAATTCACGGTTTTCAGATTTTCCCCCTAATGTCTGCTATAAGACCTACTTACCTGCCCATGCTTCTAGGTAAACGGAAAGTACCCCGTAGGTTTCTTGACAGACAGACAACAAAGTGATCCTATAAGGGTACCGTACCTCAAAAGGAAAAACGGAACCCTTATAGGATCACTTTGTTGTCTGTCTGTCTGTCCGTCTGTATGTCAAGAAACCTACAGGGTACTTCCCGTTGACCTAGAATCATGAAATTTGGCGGGTAGGTAGATCTTATAGCTGACATTTGGGGAAAAAACTGAAAACCGTGAATTTAGGGTTAGATCACACAAAAATTAAATTGTGGTCATGAACTAATAATTAGTATTTTCAACTTTCGAAGTGAGTGTCTATATCAAGTGGGGGTATTATATGAAAGGTCTTCACCTGTACATTCTAAACCAGATTTTTATTTATTTTTATGCATCATAGTTTTTGAATTATCGTGAAAAATTTCGAAAAAATACGACTGTAGTACGGAACCCTCATTGCGCGAGCCTGACTCGCACTTGGCCGGTTTTTTTTCCTTTTAAGGTACGGAACCCTAAAAAACGCGCGATTCTCTAGTCTAAACACACGATAGCGCGCACTAAGCTTTGCAAAACACCTGCCAAGATATCGTTATCTGCCACGTAGTAGGCATTGGGTACGCATGAAGTACGTAATTGTTTGTTGAATGTGTCATGATCATGATCAACCCATTACCGGCTCACTGCAGAGCACGGGTCTCCTCTCAGAGTGAGAAGGGTTTGGCCATAGTCTACCACGCTGGCCAAGTGCGGATTGGTAGACTTCACACACCTTTGAGAACATTATAGAGAACTCTCAGGCATGCAGGTTTCCTCACGATGTTTTCCTTCACCGTTAAAGCAAGTGATATTTAATTACTTAAAACACACATAACTCCGAAAAGTTAGAGATGCGTGCCCGGGATCGAACCCCCGACCTCCGATTAGAAGGCGGACGTCCTAACCACTAGGCTATCACAGCTTATTGTTGAATGTGTACGACAAAAAAAATAACTATTAGGTAATGTATTTATGGCGTAAAACCATTTTCGAAAATTAAATTTTTAAGGTTCCGTACCTCAAAAAAACCGGCGAAGTGCGAGTCAGGCTCGCGCAATGAGGGTTCCGTACTGCAGTCGTATTTTTTCGACATTTTGCACGATAATTCAAAAACTATGACACATAAAAATAAATAAAAATCTGTTTTAGAATGCACAGGTGAAGACCTTTCATATGATACCCTACTTTTTATAGTAATCTTACTTTGAAAGTTGAAAATAGCAATATTTGTTCAAGAACACATTTTTTTTCTAGTATAACCACAAATTCACGGTTTTTAGATTTTTCTCCTCATGTCTGCTATAAGACCTACCTTTCTGCCAAATTTCATGGTTCTAGGTCAATGGGGAGTACACTGTACGTTTCTTGACAGACAGACAGACAACAAAGTGATCCTATAACGGTTAATGTCAGGTTTCGCAAATTACATTTTTAGGGTTTCGTACCTTTTTCTTCATTCATTTGACATCCCACACGATACAATAGCAAAAAAAAATTTAAAGACTCTCACTATATTGGATTTTACATCCGTCAGATCGATTTGTTTGTACATAGACTGCGAAAGTCATAACCCTTCCATTTGGCTTTGCCGGAGTCGGGTAAAAAAATAGGCATACCTTTAACATTTTAACCAGTTGCCTTAATATAATGGGCGATATAATATAAGTAGACACAATAAAAGTGGGCGTAGCCGCCTACACTTTGGGAACATATGGTTTCGTTTATGTTCGTCACGTCCTTGCCAACGCAATCTACTCTCGTATCATTTTAGACTAGCTTATGCTCGCGACTTCGTTCGCGTGGACTACACAAATTTCTAACCCCTATTTTATCCCCTTAGGGGTCGAATTTTCAAAAATCCTGTCTTAGTGGATGCCTACGTTAGTTTAATTATCAGCGAGCATAAGCTAGTCCTACTAATATTATAAATGTGAAAGTGTGGATGTTTGGATGTTTGTTACTCAATCACGCAAAAACTGCTGAACGGATTTGGATGAAATTTGGAATGGAGATAGATTATACCCTGGAGAGTGACATACTACTTTTGTCCCAGAAAATCAAAGAGTTCCCACGGGATTTTTAAACACCTAATACCACGCGGGCGAAGTCGCAGGCATCAGCTAGTTCTTCATAATTTGTGAAACACGTAAAATTGGACAAACATGCTGGACCGTTTACGGGGCCTCTAAGTGAGGGCTAAAGCATTATCTGACTAAAGTCTAGACTTGCATGAAACAGGCTTATAGGATAAAACAAGTGTACACTTGCACACCTTGTAAGCATTCTGTTAATACTGTTTGTAGGCTTAACTTGTTAAACTTGCTAATAGTTTATTTTTGTATTGCTGACTTAAAATACAAATACAAATACAAATCATTTATTTGCTGATTGTAGGTAGGTATATAAATAAGTTGTTAATTACAATTGTTCTTCTTTCGTGCATAAAAATAAATAAAAATCAGTTTTAGAAGGTGCAGGTAAAGCTCTGAAAACCGTTTTCAGTTTTTTTTCCTTATGCCTACTATAAGACGGTAGGTCTTACCTCTACCTACCCAATTTCATGATTCTAGGTCACTGGGAAGTACCCTGTAGGTTTCTTGACAGACAACAAAGTAATCCTATAAGGTAGATAGGTAAGTCTTATAGCTGATATTATGGGAAAAATCTGAAAACCGTGAATTTGTGGTTACGTCACACAAAAAAAATTAAATTGTGGTCATGAACTAATAATTAGTATTTACAACTTTCGAAGTGAGATAACTATATCAAGTGGGGTATCATATGAAAGGTCTTCACCTGTACAAACGAAAACAGATTTTTATATATTTTTATGCATCATAGTTTTTGAATTATCGTGCAAAATGTCGAAAAAATAGGACTATAGTACGGAAGTCGTTGCGCGAGCCTGACTCGCACTTGACCGGTTTTTTCCTTTTGAGGTACGGAACCTTAAAAAACTACTGTTTACGAAATAATGACCATTAGCAAATAGCATCAAGCTTGGTTACAGAAACCTATGAGCACTTTTATAATAATTGGTTATTAAATATAGACGTAATTGGTGTGCCATTGCATAAACTTAATTATACCTAGTTAGTATATTTTATGGTAATTAGATGGCAGTCTGGATCCTAGATAGTAGAATAATGATTCTATTGTTACTTGTTATGCTAATTTTGCAAGTTTTTGCAAAACAAAGATAAACTTGTTTACAAAAGTATGTTATTCTCATTTTATGTTGATATTTTGGTGGTAGCCTAATGATTAAGATAATATTATGTAATCTAAATATATAAAAGGCAAAGGTGACTGACTGACTGACTG
The DNA here is from genome assembly GCF_902806685.2 of Maniola hyperantus. Lineage (NCBI taxonomy): Eukaryota > Metazoa > Arthropoda > Insecta > Lepidoptera > Nymphalidae > Maniola > Maniola hyperantus. Next base: position 5,427,207 of record NC_048563.1, read on the forward strand.
ACTGACTGATCTATCAACGCACAGCCCAAACTACTGGACGGATTGGGCTGAAATTTGGCATGCAGATAGCTATTATGACGTAGGCATCGGCTAAGAAAGGATTTTTGAAAATTCAACTCCTAACTGGGTGAAATAGGGGTTTGAAATTTGTGTAGTTCACGCGGACGAAGTCGCGAGCATAAGCTAGTTATCTATAAGAGGGGTATATGATCCCAGGCATGTGCCATGTACCTAATTTTTCGGTATCACTTGCTTTAACGGTGAAGGAAAACATGGTGAGGGGACACCTGCATGCCTGATAGTTCTCCATAATGTTCACAAAGGTGTGTGAAGTCTGCCTATCCGCACTTGGCTAGTGTGGTAGACTATGGCTTTCTGAGAGGAGAACCGTTCTCAGTAGTTAGCCATTCATGGGTTGCTGATGATGGTTTTGAGAAATTTTGTTTCACTAATTTTATTATTCTTACAGGCAAACTGACAAACAAATCTAGGTAAAAAAAAATGGTCCTAGGTCCTAGTAAAATTAAGTAGTTCATTTAAAAGTACCAGGAGATAATAAACAGTAGGTGAAATGGAAATCAGCTGTTGTATGATGAAATTAAAATCTCCATTTACAATTTGCTTCAAGTAAACAACGTATTAATTATTAAAAACGGATTATCTTCGTTGGGTTTTTAACGAGGTACCCAGTATTCTATTATCGCATTCCAACTAACCCCAAAGGTTGACGCATATCAAATAGACTGCCTACGAATAAATACCTAACTTTCCAAGGACACAGCTGTTGCAAAATAATAACTGCGCAATTTAGGAAGGAAACGATCGTACGCGTTGTTTACGTGTTTAAAATAGAAGAGAAATTACAAGAATAACGATTAATCATTCATGTTTCCGAACAAGGAACTTTTGTTTTTGAATCACAGTCGACTGCACTTTGTGTTGTGAGCCATTGTTTATTTATGAAAAAGGAATGTTAGCTTACCACTTAAATCTTCAATAGTATTCAGCTTCCGTGCAGCCATTCTCGCTTTTTTCGTCACAACACTGATGCAAAAAGTTATTATACAGATTATTACACTTTTAAAATAATGTTCCAAGGTATTTTTGCGTTGTAATTACAATAAAAACATTCGCGAAGAGCGATTTCGCAAGAAGTTCTTTGTTTTCTGTTTTGATTTGGGGTTGTTGACAGGAACGGTGCACGTCTCTGCACGTATAGTCGATTATTTGTTAGCCAATAGAAGAGCGTGACGCATATTATCGTCTTCTGATTGGATAAGGATTTGTAAACAAAAAAAAATGTTGCCGTTATCAAATATACGGCTTTTCATAGATAATGTTATTAATAGTACAAAATAAGAAAGTATTTAACTATTGATGTGCCTCCGGAAAACATACAGCATTTATGTATGAAGAAGCAATTATGTACTCACCGCATATATGCGCGCTTCATCCATAAACATGTATATTCCTATGCAATAATGTAGTTTACCTTACCGGATATAGGGGCGCTAGTGTCTCACCCAGCAAGGCAGTGAGCCGCTGCCATCTTGGATGTCATAGCGTTGTGTACTTTCGCCGCGTGCGCGTCGAATCTAAAATTATATCGTTAATCCGTCTTCCTTTGCAAAAAAAATATTTTCAATAAGTGCAATAAATGTGATAATACGGTGATCATGATATATATTTTCTTATTATTTCGTAATATTACCGTGGGGACATTTTGGTTGGACCCCACGTGCGCGAACAATGTCGATAGGCTACGTAAGCTAATCGATCTGGTGTTTCGCGCTTATTGGTGCCTGAGAGGGCTCTTGAAAAAGGGGATACCTCGACATCCAGCAGCGATTCAAGCAACGAGCAGGATTGAGAGTGACTCCCGAGAGAAACGGCGAGAAATTACCAGGTAACGATCGATCCTCGAATCGATGCGTTATACAACCAGGTGAGTTTTCTTACATATCTTATAATGCATCTACCATATTGTGTATCTAATGCAAATGAGATGCTAATTGAGAAACCAAATTAAACAAATGGCGATTTGGTTGACGAACGTGTCGACACCGACACCGAAATCTAAATCTGGATCTAGGTTTCTTAAATACAAGTTTTGGCGAGGAAAAGTCCCAATGGTTACCTATAATCGGTTATTGAATCTATTTATTTTATGTACAAAGTTAATTGAGTGCAATTTAAATTTTACGCCAGTGAATCGAATGATAACATTTTATCTCGCCCACGTGGCGAGATGTTGGTTATAACAAGACATTGGTTAAATTGCTCATTTAAAGGGGTTTCGTAAACTGAAAATAACGGAGAACTGTACTCACTAAACAATAGCTAACACTTATTTGGCCCCACTGAGGACATCATGGCCGTTACCACCAATGCTTTATTATACCAAACAGAACTCAGTTAAGAATCCAGATACCCCCTTTAATAAAGTCGCCCTTTGGTCTAAGTATCTCCTGCATTTTTATTCTTTTGAATATAATGATTAGCAATAAAGATGGTTAAATAAATAAATAACATTCAGCAAATCATCTTTGTCTTAAAAATTATCAGAACAAACTTTACAAATTGTTTAGGTAACAGGCGAATGTATAGCATAATAATATATTATGTAAGGCGCAGGAGATGAATATCAGACAGAATTTTCATGGAGATGTTTATTTTAAATACTCTAAGGAAATTTTGGATACGGTACTTGCATATGTCAAAAGTGAATGGTTTCTCAGTGATGGCTGAATGGAGGGTCTTCCACTGGAAGCCTCTCGGACCTCACATATGCTGATATGTGAGGTCCGCGCCCTTTGTTAGTTTTGGGTGTGATAACCATTTTAAATTATTGATTAAGCTGGAAAAGTACGTCAAATCATTGTGACGTCACATGCCAGTGTTTCATGGGGCCTCGCGTGCTGAGCGTGTGTTTTAACGCTTTATAGGATACTGATTTGACTAGTTGTCAAATACCGGATTGGCTTTTAACAATAGTGACGAGGTTCTTTTTGGATAAAGCAACACTCACTGCGTTTATGCAATCCCCTGGTGGCCCATATTTATAAATATTACAGCTATAAATGCCTACAATTGAAAAACCTATCCAACACATGTTACAGGTTATGTAATGACATTCTAATATCGTTGGCAAGCTTTTGGTGCAAACAGTTTTTGTAAATGTCAATTACGGTATTTCGAATACCCTAATACAAGAAACTACCCCCGGTAATGCCCACAAAACAAATAATGCAACATGCAACCTGGTCACCTGTCACGACTTAAATGACACAAGAATTACTGGACCAAAACTAGTAGAAGTGGTTCACAAGGAAATGCCCAGTTTTATCTCCGAGCTTTTTCTGCGGAAGGAAAGCGTTGGATCGATGCGTCTGATTTTCGACCCTCGAGAACGAAACAAATTTGTGAAACAAAACTATCCCGTCTGATTTGTCATACCGGTTCGTAGCTTTCTACAACAAAAGTTGGACAACCTGTCTAATTTTTGGGTCTGGCGGCAGCGCCCCACCTGTAACATGCTTGGTTGCGGAAACCTTGCATGCGAAGGAATGTCGAGTGCTAGTCTACCTAGACGACTTCCTTCTGGTCAATCAAGACCAATCCAAGTTATGTCTTCAGGCTGCGGAAGCCGTGAGGCACTTGGAACTTCTGGGCTGGCAATTCTGGTCAACCAAGACCAATCCAGGTTATGCCTTCACGCTGCGGAAGCGTGAGGTCCTTGGAACTTCGGGGCAGGGGGATCAATTACCAAAAGCCAACGTCCATACCATGTTGAAGACACCGGTTCTCGTCCGATCACCGAAGTTAAGCAACATCGGGATCAATTACTAAAAGTCAATTCTAACACTGACACAAGACCTACAATACCTGGGTATTCGTTGGCAGACTATAAGAAAATTCAATGTTCTTGCCCATAATAAAGAGTAAAAAACTATCAACGAGAACTTTGAGAGAATTATTACTGAAAATATCTGAAATCACTCTTCACGAAATGCAACGGTTGCTAGGACAGTCAGACTTCGCCAGTTTAGTAACTCCCAGAAGCAGACTACATTCTGATCAGATCCAAATACGCCTCAAACGTTTCGATAATATGTTTTAGACTGCTGAATCCACAATCGTGGAACAGGGAATGACATGGCGGCGCGGAACCACATGTCTCAGGCTGCCAATATGTACACCTAAAACCTGCCATCCACTGCTTGGCGAATAATGCCTCTGATTGGCTTTTAGTGCCCAATTAAACGGGAAATTAATGCCAGAAACTTGGTGAGTGCATCAAAAATGATAGCACAGCAATAGAAGGAACTTTATGCAGTTATAGTGGCAATTGAAGACAGCACAAGAACTCTGTAAAAATCGCAAGTCTTAGTTCAATCGAACACTCATTCGTTCACTCACTCGTTCGTTCTAACGTTCATTTTAATGAACAAAGTCGTGGGTTTTACTGATTCTAACAATCGAACTCCCGCACATAACAGATTACATTATTGGCTCAAGGCTGTCACGAGGAAAACCTCCCACAGAGTGTCATCTTTTCCCTCAAGCGCCGTCCGAGATCGATTTGGTTGCAGCACAACAGATTACTGTAGTAGGGAATAAAGATAGTGTGATGTCTTTATCGACTGCAAAGATTGATCAGCAAGTTATAGATGCTTTCAACAGGTCATTGAGACATCAATTTAGCATGGGTGTTTTCTTCTCCAAACTAATTGCCAGAAGTACTGACTTACTTGAACAAGTGCAGCTGGGGTGTACTTAAATGCGGCACGTGAAAGACCTTTGGGCTTCAAGATTTGAAAGCAGAGCTCAAATGAACTATAGAACCTATCAGGGACTCTGATAGATGTCACGACATTACAGTGTCCACCAGACATTTACACGGAAGCTGAAAAAATTGAGGATGGGTGCCCAAATAAAGGATTAGTCTATACGAGAAGTAAAGAACAGGTGCTTGTTGGAAGCAATTTTTGTCCTACCTACCTACCAGACATCAAAAATGGTTAAACTGGTGCGAAACCTGGTGGCGGTTAACTTTCTATGATCCACATGTGGACACTAGGCAATTATTGACGTGGCTAAACTCAAAATTACTAAACCATTTATCATACAGGACCTTAAGGTAGAGCTCAAGCGCTAACTTCAGAAGCTCTCATTTAAGCACACACTTCTCGAGATATCTAGACGAACCTATATGGACAATTGTTGCCTCGGAACGAAGGGTTGACAACTGAAAGTCTGTGTCACCGGGAAAAATATATTATATACTTTATTTGGCCCAAAGACTGACACTCACTCTTAACATCAATACGGATGGACACTTTCAAAACATAATAGCATAACAGAAAACATAATTCTCTATTAATGTACTAGTATACTACAGTAGTACTACATGTATGTCTTTGACACAGGAAAATAGGTCAAGCAGAATGAAGTTAAGAATTTAGATATATTGTAATCTTTTTATCACCAACTGTAATGAAACTGAAGCCGCATCACGTACTGTAATAGATCACTGGAACAGTTCAGTTCTTAAGCAATGTGGCAGCATTCCTGTATCCCCAGGCATTCATCAGTGGATCAGCAGTAGTTTCTTTGGGGACAGATAACCAATCAATGGACGATATACTCGTATCTCGTGGTAACTGGAGATTACCAGACACTCTTGTTGAAATCATTATTGTCCGGAGGAGACCTAAAAATAACTGAAGCTTATTTTTCAATATAATCATTATATGGTCCGGTTTGAGTTTTAGTAATCCTTATCAAAATTACAGACATAAATCATTTAAATTGTTTGTCTTTTAGACATTATATTTTAACTTATTAACCCTGGTTAGAAATAACAATAACTTTAATAGGTGACAATGAATGAAGGGGACGTGGTTATTTGATCTAACTTAACGATTAATATTTTTGTTATTCAATTGACAGATTAACTCCCTTTGATTCATCATAGCGTTGTGGGTAATACATTTCACCAGCAGATAACAAACACGTCTTCATACATAAATGCTGTATGTTTTCCGGAGGCACATCAATATGACGGTTTTACATAACAATAAAACCGATATTATGTGCCGAGAGGGAAAACATACAGCATTGCAGGAACTTCTTCCTGGTGAAGACTATGACATCCAAGATGGCAGCGGCTCACTGCCTTGCTGGGTGAGACACTAGCGCCCCTATATCCGGTAAGGTAAACTACATTATTGCATAGGAATATACATGTTTATGGATGAAGCGCGCATATATGCGGTGAGTACATAATTGCTTCTTCATACATAAATGCTGTATGTTTTCCCTCTCGGCACATAATATCGGTTTTATTGTTATGTAAAACCGTCATATTATGAAAATTCAACATTACAGTGTTATTAATTTCATGATACCCTTAGTACTATTTCAGGGAGGCTATGTTTCTTGAATGCTACAACATTCTGTTTTCGTAGGTACTATATATTTTGTATGTAACTAACTAGATACTAGTTACAAACTGTTGGTCTTAAGCCGGTACCACAAGCGAAGCGATACATGAGGTGAGTCATGATTGCATGCGGGTGTATGCCCCACAGCTTGCTGCTGACCTTTTTAACACTAATGCAAACACTCGTCATCACCTCAGTGTATTCAATAGGTTTATAGTACCTTTACTTCCTAGTAGTGGTTAGGTTAGGATTTAGATATTACTATTTTTTAATTATTAATAATTGAAACTCCCACAGACTGCTTATAATTTCTATTTGGACTAATGTTATGGCAACATTACAATATTGACATTGATGACTGCTCTACTTTTTAACAATTATCTATTTACTCTTTTTATAAAATTTGCCGAGTGCGTGATGACGTTCTGCTGTTAATTTTCAAACAGTTTAATTTCTTAAATATTAATCAAGAAAATGAGCACAAACACCACTGAGGATGACAATCTACCTTCTCCAGCCCTGGATGTGATGGACAGTCCACGGTAATCGCAATATTTTGTGTGTAAAATTGTATTTTAGCCGCTTGTAGACTGTGACAGCTGATTGCTTGGCGCCAAAGTCAAAGGCGGTAAAAGCATGTTAGCTATATTTTTACCTTAAAAATGTGCTAATAAGTGAAATTATTTGTGTTATTTGTAGGAAAAGGATGCGCTTGGAAAATTCGCCGCGTAAAAGTTGGAGTTTGATGGATAGACGGGCCGACAAAGAGGTATGTAAATGATGCCGATTCCCGCTCTTTTGCACCACATTTTTGCTTATAATTTGTCTTTAAAACAACTAAATGACTTTATTCTCGTAGAAGGTCGACTCTAGTGCTAATATTTAGCTGTAGAATAGTCTGATACAGGCTAAAAATACGCTAAAATTTAGTAAAAATGATACTTATAGGATCACGTTGTTGTCTGTCTGTCAGAGAAACTTTCAGCTTTTATAAAATGACGAAGGTCTGGCACGCGCTGGTTCTCTCTCTCTATTGTGTTATTATACCAAATTATGTAGTTCAGCAATAATTTATTGCCAAAATGCACATGTATTTTTGTTCCATATTTTATGCTGACAAAATCTAAATTGATTATGTTTGTAAAAAAAATCTAAGAAAGTGCATACAGCCTGTATCAGCTATATTTATAACTAGACTAGATGATGCCCGCGACTTCGTCCGCGTGGAATTAGATTTTTTAAAATCCTGTGGGAACTCTTTGATTTTCCGGGTTAAAAAGTAGCCTATGTCACTCTCCAGGTCTTTATCTATACCCATGCAAAAAAAATCACGTCAATCTGTTGCACCGTTGCGAAGTGATTGAAGGACGAACAACAAACCAAATAAACCAACAAACAACACACACTTTCGCATTTATAATAAAGGGTACTGATAGTTTTTGATTTATCGTACAAAACTGGGTGCGCGAGTCTTGATGCGCACTTGGCCGGTTTTTAGTAGTCTGTTTTTTTTCTATAGGTATTACAAGAAATGGGTGTGAGCCTTTTGGAGCCAGACGAGGGAGACCCTAGTTGCGATACAGCTTCTACTAATAATGCAGTAAGTGTCATCATCAACTTGATCAACCCATCGCCGGCCCACTACAGAGCACGGGTCTCCTCTCCGGCTGAAATCTACGCACTTTGACTTTGCTCAGACTTAAGATTGAGTCAAAACGAGACAGACTTATGTGAGAGATCTACCAGTCTCGTTTGAACTCTGTCTTAAGTCTAATCAGAGTGCGCTTTATAGATCTCACCCTCAGAGTGAGAAGGGTTAGGCCATAGTCTACCATGCACAGTGTGGATTGGCAGACTTCACACACCTTTTAAATACATATAAAAAATTACGGACCGGCAGGAATCGAACCCGCGTCTCCTGGGATCGCGCCCGACGCTCTGACCACTAAGCTACGGCTCGCACTCAGTACCGAAGCGACTGTTAATGCCATCTAGTAGCGATACTTTGCAACTATCGAAACTACTAAAAGCCCATATTAAAAGGCAGTTCTTTGAATGAGAAATATTACATAATATTTGCTTTTTACTATATTTTATAATCGGGCGCGATCCCAGGAGACTATATATTGATCAAGTAAACTTTTACAAGTGCTTTTGAAAAGTTGACTTGAATAAAAATTTAAGTATGTATTCAATATTTTTATTTTGTTTACAGCATAAATCAAATCTAAAACGCAAGCGGGACATAGAGAATGTTAACCCCAACATCAACAGTATTATAATGTCCCCACGGGGTAAATACAGCCCCAAGTCCCCGCGGGGCAAGTTCAGCCCCAGCCCCGGACCTTCGAGGGTCAAGAGCCCTAGGAGCTCAGAAAAACGTAAGTTATTCGTTCATTCAGTATTCTTTATTACCTGTTATGTCTCAAAGCCACCCTTCATAGTCGATGATCGGTCCTCCCAGTGTTGGGAATAATACGCAGTGAAACTTTCAGCTTTTATATTTATAAAATAACGAAGGTGTGGCACGCGCTGGTTCATAGTCCATTAGATCTAACCAACCAATTTTTGGAAATAAACGATTTGATTTGTATCTTCTTTCTTTCTTTCTATTTGTATCTCAGTAGCTATGTACGAAACTCTTACTAAATACCTGACATAAATACTATCTGTCCCGGCTTTACTCACGGTAGTTTAAACGCTAAAATACCTGACACTTAAAATCTCGAGTGAGACTAAAATGGTTGAGAATAATAAAATGCTCAAGTAGTGCTTGATTTTGAAATACTTGAGAACACTACAATACTTGAGAATACTAAAATACTTAGGTAGTATTAAAATACTTAAGAATACAAAAATCCTCAAGCACGCAGAAACAGCTGAAGAACATAATGAATTATAGTTATGGGTTGACTGGTAGATTTTGTTCCTGATTGTTTCTTTTATTTATGGTCAGTATTAAAGATGTTTAAATAAATAAACATAACTTTTACTAATAATACTCATGTTATATTTACAGAAACATTACATTGTAAGCTGTATTTTATTTTATCACCGACGACCTCCCTGGCGCAGTCGTGAGCGCTGTGGTCTTAATAGTGGGAGGTCCCAGGTTCGATTCCTGGCAGGGGTTTGGAATTTTATAATTTCTAAATTTCTGGTCTGGTCTGGTGGGAGGCTTCGGCCGTGGCTAGTTACCACCCTACCGGCAAAGCCGTGCCGCCAAGCGATTTAGCGTTCCGGTACGATGCCGTGTAGAAACCAAAGGGGTACGGGTTTAATAAAAACTGCCATATCCCTTCCAGGTTAGCCCGCTATCATCTTAGACTGCATCATCACTTACCATCAGGTGAGATTACAGTCAATGACTAACTTGTATCTGAATAAAAAAAAATATCAATTACAAGTTACTTAGTCTTTGACTGTGGTCTCACCTGATGGTGAGTGATTATGCAGTCTAAGATGGATGCGGAGCGCGGGCTAGCTTGGAAAGGATATGTAACTTTTATTGGTTTCCACATGGCAACGTATCGGAACACTAAGTCGCTAGCCAGACCAGACCAGAGGCAAATTAGAAATTATGAATGCCCAAATTTCCCCTGCCAGGAATCGAACCCGGGACCTCTTGCTTATAAGAGCACAGTGCCAGGAACGTCGTCAATAAATGTTTTCTACTTGTGTTTATCTCTGTAATAAGTAGATAGATACTACCTACATACGCGACAGGTCGAAAGGGCAATAGGGGATGGAACGCCCCGCACAGCCGCCGCGCTAGCCCAGTGCGGGTAAGCTCGGGTGACGTGCGGGTGTGCGGGACGTCCCCCCGCCTCACACCCCGATTGCCATCCTGACTTGTCGCGGACTATAGTTATAATAAATAATAAATAAGCCTTTATTCAGACATGTTTCATTTTTACAGTAATAATTGTTAGTTGCTAATAATAGGTACAAGATTACAAAATATTAAACTACACGATTTTACATAACTATTATTTCTAAAGTAACTTATTTCTAACACTTATAATATATTATATTTCTTATTTATTAAGTCTTGTACTGCCTCGATAGCCTACAATTCGTCTGTTTGCCACTTTTTGGCAAAGGCCTCCTCCAATTGCCTCCATATATTTCTGTCGCCAGCAGTTCTAGACCATGTGGCGCCTGCTGTTTCTCGGATATCATCAACCCATCTTTGTGCTGGTCTACCCCTTTTTCTTTTTAAATGTCCTGTGTACCAGTGCATTACTGTTTTGCTCCATTTTGCTCCATTGGACTATAGTTACTTTATTATATTTGACTGTCCCCAGTGAAACCACTGCAGCCATCAGATCAGATCCTGGAGACGAGTGTGAGCCACGCTTACCTCGTGGACGAGGAGACCCCTTTGGCGCAGTCGGTGAGCGCGGACTATAAGGGGTTCAATGCCGGGACGAGTAGCGGCAAAAAACGGATTAGCGACAATAGTTTTACCCGTAAGTATCTGGTACTCAGAATGAGAACGGTTTACGCCATATTCTGCCCTTCTCATTCTGAGAAGAGACCCGTGCTCTGTAGTGTGCCGGCGATGGGTTGATCATGATGATGCTGGTGAAAAATTACCAAAATAAAGCCACAAAAATACAAACAAAAACATTCAAGGGACTTTAAATATTTGAATACCTACACTACTACTCGTAACATTTTTAAAAGTCGGTTCCATACCATCATACAAAAAATAACACTGTGATGTAACCACAAATTCATGGTTTTCCAATTTTTCCCTTTAGTTTTGCTATAAGCCATTGCTACGTGCCTTTCATGATTCTAAGTCGAATCCCCATACCACAAAGGTTTAAATTCCCTTGACGGTTCTTGACAGACAACGAAGTGACCCTATAAGGGTTGATTTATTTCTGTAGAGATATGGAACCCTAACAAAAAAAATAAAAACCGACTTCGTTACACAAACACTAAAAATTGAAAAATAATTTAATTTATTACCGAATATATTATGTATACAAGAGTTAATATAGTTCCATAATAATATTTTTTGGTGCCGGTGCCAATTAGCTTCAGCTGCGCGAATCGTCTAGACTTCATATTTTTATGGGACTCCACAATGGCACCTCATTGGCACCGACCCCAAAAAATATTATTATGGAACTATATTAACTCTTGTATACATAATATATTCGGTAATAAATTAAATTATTTTTCAATTTTTAGTGTTTGTGTAACGAAGTCGGTTTTTATTTTTTTTGTAAAAAAATTTTATTTCACAATTTTTAGTGGCCCCATGGAATTATGCTATGACTGATTAAAAATCTACTGTTTACTAAGCTATTACACTGATCGCGAGCAATTTACTCTTATCCGTTGAGGAGTTCCAGTATCTATCTTCGAAGATGTTCATCAGATCTTCACCAAATTGAAATGGGACCAACTTTGAAGTATACCCTTTCAAACAAAAAAAGAATTTTCAAAATCGGTCCAGGCGTTTTCGAGTAATCGGGGAACATACATAAAAAATAAAAAAAAAAATAAAAAAAAGATTCCGACGAATTGAGAACCTCCTCCTTTTTTTGAAGTCGGTTAAAAATACTCAAAATACTTAAAATATCAAAATACTGAATAGGGACTACGTTTCCAGGTCACAGCTTAGAAGAAGACCAAAGAGTGCACCCGACAGAGCCGTCAATCAGGCAGGATGACGTCACAGATGGCGCAGACACATTCTCGCTGCTCTCCGACGAGGTCATACTCGGCGTCATGCGCTGGCTGCCGAAGCGCACTCTCGCGCACTGCATGCTTGTATGCAAACGGTAAGATCGATTATCTTGAGTTTGTTTGTTTGAGATTATCTTTAAATTAAATTAAATTAAATTAAATTATTTATTGATCAAAAAACATACATAGGTTACAAATACATCTGCATATCTAGAAGTACAAAATACATGCTTATAATAACATACCAATTTTGTTAAGTATACAGAAATACCGACTGTCCCTAAGCTAGGTATATACCTGTGTTTTAGGCGACAGGGGTTCTGAGTTTGTTGTGGGCTCTTCTCAGACCTGGGCGCGTTTGGAACCCTCGTAGCTTTAGTTTTAAGTTTGCGTAATAATTATCACCACTATATCTTAAAAATCTAACACCATACCAGACCATCAATAAGAGTAATTTATTACCTATTTTGAATAAATCATTTGACTTTGACTTTGACTTGTTCTTACAAATGTAAAATGAAAATACAGAAAAACTTATTTTATTTTCTTAGATTTAAATTCAAATTTACGGATTTTAAAACGCACCGCAATTGGGTATTTGACTCCAATTTTTTTATTACTTTATTATAAACTAGGATAAAAATAATGACACGTAAACTGACTAATTAAATCGATCAAATAACAAAAAAGTTATAAGCATTTAAATATTTCTGATTAGACAGAGATAGCGATATAGAATTTTGACGTCACACCTTACTAATGCCATAGTAGCTTCGTGCAGTTTTATGCAAATTTTCGTTTTGCGAGAAAGAGATAAAAGACCCTCCCACTCCAAAATTAAAATGCCTGTAACTTTGTAAATCTTTGTTGGATTTTAATATTTTTTTCAGCGTAAGTTACGTAAGCGGCAACCAGAAGGATTTTTGAAGGAAACGAAGATAGGCTTTTACTAAATTTATATTCTTAAATCTTTACATTTTAACTTAACCTAACGTCTGCACTCTGCACCGAGGTTAGATGCAGAGTTTCACATAGTGACGACCTAAATCTAATCTAATCTAACCTAACTTAGAGACTGCGTCGAGGTGTGACGACAGACTGCCCCTCTTCACATATCTCACTTGGTTTAAATACCTTAATCTTAAAATATAGCTAAATCCCAATTAGTTGCGGAGTCACGTATGGCAATGAGGTAGTTACTTGCTGACGGCGCGGTGGACTCATGACCTAGTGAGTTAGCCTTCAAAGATGGTTTGCTGCGTAAGTGATTTGAACTAGGTTATCGTTAGGATAATATGTATATGATATATTTTTTAAACCTTCGTGGTTTTTTGCTGTGTCTAAATTGGATTTGTTAAACATTCTCTATGTTGGTAATTAAAAAAAAAAAAAAAAAATGTAACACGTACGTCATTATTTTTAATCTAGCTTATAATAAAGTAATAATAATATTTATCAAATTCAAAAGTAGGAAAATACCCAATTGGTCGCACCGCAGTGCGTGCCCTCTCTTAGAATCTGTAATTTATATGAAAGTTGCCGTACCTATCCGCACGAAGTTGCAGCGACTCTGTGCGCAGAGACACTGCGACTTCCATATAAATTACACATTCCAACCGCCGTCGACTGAGTTGCCGGGCGACTTGTTGATCCCACGTAATGGCACTAAGGGTTCTTTGTTTACTACGGAACCCTATAAACGGAGAGACATTGGATTTGTTTTCTTTCTCTTACAGTTGGTACAGAATAGCCTGCACGGAGACGCTATGGCAACGCTTGGATCTCGGTAACAAGACACTGGCCAAAGACTCGCTAGGAAGAATACTGGATAGAAAACCTGTCATAGTCAGATTTGCTAGCTCAGAGGTAAGCTCTCACTAACACACATACATGTACAGTTCGTACAGAATAGCAATAATATAATATAATATAATCGTAATAATATAATGTATGCCTCAGCCCGATTCGTTCTGTGGTTTGAAGTGTGCGTTGATAGATCAGTCAGTCAGTCTGCTTCTTTTATATATTTAGATCCTAAGTCAAAGTCAATCATTTATTCAAAATTGATTGATTTGTAAGATAATGATGTATGGTGATAATAATTAATTATGAAAACTTGAAACTAAAGCTCCGAGGGTTCCAAATGCACTCAGGTCTGAGAACAAACAACAAACTCAGCTGGGTATTCTTTTTATAATAATTTAATTAAATATTTCATTTATTTAATTTCAGATAGGCGAATGGCGCCCAACTTCGACGCCAATACAATCGCGAATACAGTATCTAGACCTGAGCATGTGCACAATAGAACATCAGACACTAGAGCAATTGCTCGCAAGATGCTCAGGACTGAGAAAACTGAGTCTCGAGAGCGTTAACCTGAGCGAACCCACTCAGGAACTTATTGGTAAGTGATTTTCTTATATTACTAGATGATTGATTGTTTGAGAATTATTTATTTATTTTTCTCATAAGCATAAAATAAATAAAGTAAAAAACAAAATAGTATGCACTACTTGAGTATTTCAGTATTCTCAAATATTTCATTACTACTTGGGTATTTTAATATTCTCAAATATTTTGCGCTGTTTGAGTATTTTAGTATTCTCAAATATTTTTAAACTACTTGTGCGAAGCCAGGGCTAGTCAACGAGCTATGTTATATGATTTGTTTATGATAATCATCATTATCAACCGATCGACGTCCACCGCTGGACATAGGTCTCTTGTAGGGACTTCCACACGCCACGGTTTTGCGCCGCCGCTATCCAGCGGCTCACGCAGACTCGTTTGATGCCTCCAGCAGTGGACGTCTATCGGCTGATGATGATGATGATGATGATTTATTTGGTACATAAATATGTTTGTTTCAGGTAAATGCGGTAATATGGAAACCTTAAACCTGACAATGGCTCAAGGGTTAACCGTTGAAGGGCTCACCGCCATCTTGGAAGGATGTACTGCGTAAGTAAATCATCATCAGGCCCACTACTGAGAACGGGTCTTCTCTCGGAATGCCACTACCACCAGCGCCACCAGCTGGCCGAGTACGGATTAGAAAACTTCGCACACCTTTGAGAACATTCCTTTATACCAACCATAGAATCATTCCTCATACGTATGGCTAAGGGGGCGTCCACAAATTACGTGAGATTTTTAAGGGGGGGAGGGGGTCGATTCAAATCTCATCTAATCTTACGTTGGAGGTCTCGGCAAATATCACGCAATTTTTTTCCTGATTGAAACAAAAAAAATTATACTATTTTTGTCCGTTTAATCCAGATTGTATTTATTTATTTATTACACCTATAACTCTCAGCAATATTGAGTACTAGTCTTAAATAGTCGTAAATAAAAGCACGAAGCAAATTTTTTTTTTCTTTGTACAATTACAATCCAACGCGTTTACGTAAGAAACCCACATTTTGAAAAATCTCACGTGAGATTGGGGGATGGGGGAGGGGGTTGAATAAAATCTCACGAAATCTCACCAGGGGGGGTGGGACGGACAAAAAATTCAAAAAAACACCTTACGTAATTTATGGACGCTCCCTAAGGTTTGGAATACTCTTCCGCGATATGTGTTTCCTACCAATTACAACCCGGGTATCTTTAAAACAAGAGTGAATAGGCATCTTGTAGGTAAACGCGTCCCATCTTAGGCCGCATCATCACTTCCCATCAGGTGTGATTGTGGTCAAGCGTATACCTATAATGAATTAAAAAAAAAAGAACATTATGGAGAGCTCTCAGGCACAGAGGTAAAAAAAGTAAAAAAAATAAAAATTAAAAAGTGTTTTTGTTAATAATCCATACTAATATTATAAATGCGAAAGTGTGTCTGTCTGTCTGTCTGCTAGCTTTTCACGGCTCAACCGGTCAACCGATTTTAATGAAATTTGGTACAGAGATAGTTTGCATTCCGGGGAAGGACAGGCTACTTTTTATCCCGGAAAATTGAAAAAGTTCCCAAAGGATTTTGAAAAACCTAAATCCACGCGGACGAAGTCGCGGGTTTCATCTAGTTTTAAATACATATCAAAAATTGCGGACCGGCAGGAATCGAACCCGCGTCTCCTGGGACCGCGCCCGTATTTTTTCTTGTACAATGGTACGGAAAACTTTGTCTGACTCGCACTTGGCCGGTTTTTAATTATTTTTGAATATTTTTCCAGCCTCCAATCCCTAAACATATCGTGGTGTAATCTAAACGAAGACGCGCTACAAATACTAGTCGAATTGTTGCCTCAAAAGCTGCAACGCCTCAACCTGGGCGGCGCGAGGACACTCACAGATGACAGTAAGTGGTCACCGCTTGTTTATTACTAATACAGAATCTAAATATATAAAAGAAAAAGGTGACTGACTGACTGACTTACTGACTAATCTATCAACGCACAGCTCAAACTACTGGACGTATCGGGCTGAAATTTGGCATACAGATAGCTACTATTATGACGTAGGCATCCGCTAAGAAATAATTTTTGGAAATTCAACCAGTCTCAACCCCCAAGGGGGTGAAATAGGGGTATTGAAATTTGTGTAGTCCACGCGGACAAATTCTTGTGTCTGCTATAAGATCTACCTATCTGCCAAATTTCATGATTCTAGGTCAAGGAGAAGTACCCTGTAGGTTTCTTGACAGACAACAAAGTGATCCTATAAGGGTTCCTTTTTCCTTTTGAGGTACGGAACCCTAAAAATAATTTTTCTATTTCAGTGGTTGCAGCTTTAGTTTCCCGCTGCCCGCGTCTTTTGGAACTAGATCTGTCCGACTGCTCGCGACTAGCAGTCGCATCACTGACTGCTCTACTGTCGCTCAGTAGACTGGAGCACCTCGCCTTAAGTCGCTGCTACCTTCTACCGCCACACGCCTTAACGTGAGTCCACCTCCTAACTAGTTATATTGCCCTGGTACTTTTTACCGAAACTTCATTTTGGGAGGAGAACCGTGCTTAGTAGTGGGCCGACGATGAGTTGGTGATGATGATGACGACTAAGGTCTACTTAAACTCACTACCTTTCATAATCAGTCTACAATCGCTCAGTAGACTGGAGCACCTCACCTTAAGTCGCTGCTACCTCCTACCGCCACACGCCTTAACGTGAGTCCACCTCCTAACTAGTTATATTGCCCTGGTACTTTTTACCGAAACTTCATTTTGGGAGGAGAACCGTGCTTAGTAGTGGGCCGACGATGAGTAGTCTGTGATGATGATGATGACTAAGGTCTACTGGAACTTCATTATCAGTCTACTATCGCTCAGTAGACTGGAGCACCTCGCCTTAAGTTGCTGCTACCTCCTACCGCCACACGCCTTAACGTGAGTCCACCTCCTAACTAGTTATATTGCCCTGGTACTTTTTACCGAAATTATTCATTTTGAGAGGAGAACCGTGCTTAGTAGTGGGCCGACGATGAGTTGGTGATGATGATGACTAAGGTCTACTTAAACTCACTACCTTTCATAATCAGTCTACAATCGCTCAGTAGACTGGAGCACCTCACCTTAAGTCGCTGCTACCTCCTACCGCCACACGCCTTAACGTGAGTCCACCTCCTAACTAGTTATATTGCCGTGGTACTTTTTACCGAAACTTCATTTTGGGAGGAGAACCGTGCTTAGTAGTGGGCCGACGATGAGTAGTCTGTGATGATGATGATGACTAAGGTCTACTGGAACTTCATTATCAGTCTACTATCGCTCAGTAGACTGGAGCACCTCGCCTTAAGTCGCTGCTACCTCCTACCGCCACACGCCTTAACGTGAGTCCACCTCCTAACTAGTTATATTGCCGTGGTACTTTTTACCGAAATTATTCATTTTGAGAGGAGAACCGTGCTTAGTAGTGGGCCGACGATGAGTTGATGATGATGAAAGGTCTACTTGAACTTCACTACCTTTCATCATCAGTCTACTATCGCTTCAGTAGACCAGAGTACCTCTGCTCAAGCCGCTGCTATTTCCTTGAACTACTACTACACTACTATACTAACTTCTTTCCGCGGATAGAGTAGGCGATAATAAAAATGGGCGTTATTGGCTATTTCTGGCAACGGTTAATGAACAGTTATTTAGTTTCAATACCAATATTGATAACCGTTGCCGAATATCGGTATCAGAGTTGTGTTTCAACTAATCTAATATGCGCAACGCACGGTTTCCGTAGTAGTGACTAAGCTAGCTGCCGTATCAATACCGTCTGTATAGCTAGCGCCCGCATATTCACTAAAATAAAACCAATTTTACTTTCATGAATATCGTGAAGTAATCACAACCTTAAGTTCATAGCAGCAAAGTTTAATTATAATGATCATTGGCATAGGTCAAACTATAGTGGACGCCTGCACGAATAGTTTGCCACAGTCCAGTTAACCAAAAACATTTCACGAAGATTGATAAACCAAAGAGGACCTTATCTCTATTACTCTAAGGCTAACTGTATTAAGATTGATAGATCAAAGTGAAATGGACATGTACTTGTACAGTCCATTTCACTGTACAAGTGCCTTAGCGTAATAGAGATAAGGTCGGCTTTGGTTTATCAAGTTCTTAGTTACTAAGCCGGTAGCCAATAACCGCTCCTTCTCAGCTTTCAGTGAAAGAAAGAAAGAGAAGGCATAATTATTGCGTTTCTAGTTACCAAAAAACCAAACAATGCATTGTCAGTTGCCAGTTGGCAGCGTTGCGTTGTCAGGTGGTTCGTCATAGTGATAACCGTTGCTAGGTACGACAATAACGTTACGGTACGCTATAGGCACGGCAGCGATTTTCAGTTAGTCAAAGTCAAAGTCAAAGTCAAATGATTTATTCAAAATAGGTAATAAATTACTCTTATTGATTGTCTGGTATAGTGTTAGATTTGTAAGATAATATAGTGGTGATAATTATAACGCAAACTTAAAACTAAAGCTACGAGGGTTCCAAACGCGCCCAGGTCTGAGAAGAGCCCACAACAAACTCAGCCGGGTATTCTTTTTATTATCACCACTTTACAAAATTATTGAAACTTATTAGAACTATCACAAAGTCGTTAAGCAACTCATTCCCAAGCTTGCTTATCATTTAAATAATCCTTTACATTGTAATAGGATTTTTCAATTAGTTTACGTTTTATGAAAACTTTGAACTTGTTGAGAGACATCTCCAATATGTCTTCTGGAAGCTTATTATAGAAACGTATGGAATTACGAGCAAATGAATTGCTAACTTTACTGAGCCTAGAGGCGGGAATTACAAGTTTATTTTTATTTCTAGTATTTATATTATGACAGTCACTTTTTTTAAGTTAAGTTAAGCTATAGCGGACACATGTCTAGTCGATAATATTAGTATGTTTGTTTGCAGCAAACTGCGCAGCATGGCGGCGCTGCAATATCTGGAGGTGTGGGGCATGCTGCCCACTGCCTCCACCAACGCGTTGCGTGCTGCGCTGCCCGCCATACAAATCAACCAGTTCAAGTTTAGGTAAGGGCCATAAAGCAGAAACAAAGAGGAGATGTTGTATTAAGATTTCCCTATGAAATATCGAGTGACATTTTGCGGGGTGAGGGGTTGTGGAACGCCGCCCACTTCTCAATTTTCCATCTGCGGGTTAGTAGCAAAACTACTCGCTTAGCGACCTAACATCGATATATTGATGTCACTACATAGTTCAGCTATCTCACACTAGATGTCAATAAGTGTAGAAATTACGTATAAAATTACTTACAAATGAAATGTGATACCATTCATAGCATCAGAACGTCTGTCTGAATAACTTTGACACGATAAAACACAACACTTCATCCTTTTGTTCTTAAAAACGCGAAAACACACCGATACTACGAGTCTCAATATATGTGAACCTGACGAACGCAGACAGCATACTAACTAAGGCCCCGCCCACAGTGATGACGTCAGGACCTAGTTGAAAATCACAGTGCACAGTTGCTTAGGCCAACTCCTCTTTGTTTCTGCTCTATGGTAAGGGCAGACAAAAGCTTTAAAAAAGTTAGGAAAACTGACTGAGTGACTTATATATTATTATTTTTTTTTTTTTTTTTATTTATTTATTTATTCAACTCTTTAAATCTAGCATTACAGGAAATGGTCCTAATGCACTAGATTAAGCCTTAAATATTATCTAAATCTAATTAATATATTAAAGTAAAAATTAAAAAAAACTTATATTAAACCCCCACTATCGTAGCAGATAGTCCCCAATGCAACTCTTGTGAATAGGCTACTTGACAATTTTTTTAAGTTGGTCTTAAATGGTTAATATTTGTCCTATTATATCAAAAAAATTAACACTATATTTTTTTGCGCCCTAAAAACCGTAAAACTTTAATTTAAAAAAATATTTTTCTTAGACAGGTGAAAACACTGTCGGCCATGTTGGCCGATAGATTATCTGTGCTCTGACGTCATGCATTTGTAAACAACAGTATAACCCTGTGGTTATACTGTTGTGTAGTGTTTTCACCTGTCTAAGAAAAATATTTTTTTAAATTAAAGTTTTACGGTTTTTAGGGCGCAAAAAAATATAGTGTTAATTTTTTTGATATAATAGGACAAATATTAACCATTTAAGACCAACTTAAAAAAATTGTCAAGTAGCCTATTCACTCAGAGCACGCATATCAACGCACAGCCTAAACCGCTGGTCCTAGAGACATGAAACTTTGAAGGTGTGTACTTTGTAAAGAGTAGGTTTTTTTTTTATTTTATTTTTTATTCAGATACAAGTTAGCCCTTGACTGCAATCTCACCTGGTGGTAAGTGATGATGCAGTCTAAGATGATAGCGGGCTAACCTGGAAGGGGTATGGCAGTTTTTAATAAACCTATGCCCCTTTGGTTTCTACACGGCATCGTACCGGAACGCTAAATCGCTTGGCGGCACGGCTTTGCCGGTAGGGTGGTAACCAGCCACGGCCGAAACCTCCCACCAGACCAGACCAGAAATTTAGAAATTATAAAATTCCAAACCCCTGCCAGGAATCGAACCCGGGACCTCCCACTATTAAGACCACAGCGCTCACCACTGCGCCAGGGAGGTCGTCGGTAGGTATCCACTAAGAAACGATTTTTCGAAATTCCATCCCTAAGTGGGTTAAATGGGGGATGGAAGTTTGTAGGAAAGTCCTTCATTTTTTAAGTTACATCAATGAAAATTTGTATCTAAGCCTTCAGTTAAAAATAAAAAATAAACCGGCCAAGTGCGAGTCAGGCTCGCGCAATGAGGGTTCCGTACTACAGACGTATTTTTTCGACATTTTGCACGACAATTCAAAAACTATGATGCATAAAAATAAATAAAAATCTGTTTTAGAATGCACAGGTGAAGACCTTTCATATGATACCCCACTTGGTATATCATACTTTGAAAATTGAAAATACTAATTATTTGTTTGTGAACACATTTTAATTTTTTTTTGTGATGTAACCACAAATTAATGGTTTTCGGATTTATTCCTTTACTTCTGCTATAAGACCTACCTACGTGTCAAATTTCATGATTCTAGGTCAACGGAAAGTACCCTATAGGTTTTCTTGGCAGACGGACAACGAAGTGGTACTATAAGGTTTTTTCCTTTTGAGGTACGGAACCCTAATAGGACTACTAAAAATCGTACTTTTGACGTGACAATATGGCGCGTGAGAAGTCATTATGTACGCATAATACATATGTTATACTAGCTTATGCTCGCGACATCGTCCGCGTGGACTACACAAACTTCAAACCCCTATTTCACCCTCTTAGGGGTTGAATTTTTAAAAATCCTGTCTTAGCGGATGCCTACGTCATAATAGCTGTCTGCATGCCAAATTTCAGCCGGATCCGTTCAGTAGTTTTTTTTTTTTAATTAGCCATGTTAAATGACTAATATTCCCCTTTCCTCTCCAACTAAGCGTCAGGCTTGTGCTAGGAGTAGGTACGACAATAGTGCAACGGGCGGGGTTTGAACCGTCAACCTTACGGTTTTCAGTCCACTCCTTTACCGGTTGAGCTATAGAGGCTCTTGTTTGAACTGTGCGTTGATAGATCAGTCAGTCAGTCAGTCACCTTTTCCTTTTGTATATATAGACTATGTTGTTGCAGCGCAATATCCCGGCCGACGGTGGGCACGCGACGGACGTCCATATGGGGCCTGAGGACTAGAGACTGAACATATATATATATATATATCGTAGAGTACATATTTATTGTTAGCTTTAAACAAATAAATCAAATCATATTTATAAAACTCTGAGTTTTAATTAAAAAAAAAAAAAAAACTTTTTTATTCGAATAAACTTTTTCAAGTACTTACGAATAGTCGCATGCATCTACCACTGGTTCGGAATGCCTTTCCTACCGACGAAGAACCATGTAGACCCGTTGTCCCCGTTAGCCGTATCCCCGTTAACGGGGACATCGGGATTTGAATAAAATTATTAAAAACTTATCCCGTTGTCCCCGTTGTCGTTTCCGCTTAACGGGGACATCGGGATTTGAATAAAACTATTAAAACTTATCCCGTTGTCCCCGTTGTCGTTTCCGCTTAACGGGGACATCGGGATTTGAATAAAATTATTAATAACTTACCCGTTGTCCCCGTTATCGTTTCTGTTTAACGGGGACAATGGTATTTGAATAAAATTGTGGCGGTTGCCACAATAGAAACTAGATGGCGCTGTTCAATCGATGACGTAGTCCCGAACAAATGTACCGCCGACAGTACTCGCAATAACAGAGTGTTCTGCAATCTGGACTATATATAGAAGTTTCAAGATACAACCGTAGGCCCAGCTGGCGCTACCGAGCACAACCAACCGCTCGGTGGGAGATCTCCCCTTTGGTACGGTCGAGCCTGCACACCGCTCCCGTACATTGGGGATTTTTGACTGTGTAGGTACGAGGAAATCGGATGGTACTCGTAGCGTTGCACCGTACGTCATCAGAGCCGGACTGAGATTGTTGTCCTCTCGTAATGCCGTACGTAGGCCAAGTAGTACTGTCGGCAGTTCTTCCGTCCAAGTTGCACTGGCACCGCGCGCCATGAGAGCCGCCTTCATTGTGCGATGCCATCGCTCGATCCGTCCATTGGCCTGTGGGTGGTAGGCCGTAGTCCGGCAAAATAATTGAAAATCTCCAGCAAGAAACTCGGCGGTTGCTATAGTACGCGACAGGTTGAAATGTTTTCATAAAACGTAAACTAATTGAAAAATCCTATTACAATGTAAAGGATTATTTAAATGATAAGCAAGCTTGGGAATGAGTTGCTTAACGACTTTGTGATAGTTCTAATAAGTTTCAATAATTTTGTAAAGTGGTGATAATAAAAAGAATACCCGGCTGAGTTTGTTGTGGGCTCTTCTCAGACCTGGGCGCGTTTGGAACCCTCGTAGCTTTAGTTTTAAGTTCGCGTAATTATCACCACTATATCTTAGAAATCCAACATCTGACCATCAAAAAGCGTTATTAATTACCTATTTTGAATAAATCCTTTGACTTTGATAATCAGAGAGGGAACGCCCCGCGTTAACCCGCAGGGTGATTACCTTAAACGTTGCAGTAGCGACAGCAACGCGACAGCGGTAGCAAAGCGACAGTTCATTTGCTGTCTCTCTTCTTATTTTGCTTTGTGGCTATTGCTGTCTCTCTCTAACCGGCGTTTGACAGCAATGATCGTGAGATACGTAATCACCCGCATGCGGACGAGCGTGGGTGTGCGGGGCGTCCCCCTGCCTCGTACACCGATATACTATGTCAGGAACCTTTACGCAAGTATCGACAACAACTGTACTAAGTTTCAACTCAATCGGATAAACGATGCGCGAACGCACAGGTAATGAACAGATTACATTGTTTTTGATATTCAACAATAATGCACCATCAAAGAGTACAATGAAGTCTTTCCTACTCTAGGACTCTGGGTTCGATCCCGGGCACGCACCTCTAATTTTTAAATGGACAAATAAACTTCAAATAAAAACCGGCCAAGTGCGAGTCAGACTCGCGCACTGTGTGTTCCGTAATACAGTCGTATTTTATCGACATTTCGCACGATAAATCAAAAACTATTATAAAAATCTGTTTTAGAATGTCCAAGTAAAGCCCTTTCATATGATACCCCACTTGATATAGTAATCTTACTTTGAAAGTTGAAAATAGCAATATTTATTCATGAACACATTTTAATTTATTTCTTGTGATGTAACCACAAATTCACGGTTTTTCGATTTTTTCCCTCAAGTCTCCTATAAGACCTACCTTTCTGCCAAATTTCATGATTCTAAGTCAACGGTAAGTACCCTATAGGTTTCTTGACAGACATACAGACAACAAAGTGATCCTATAAGGGTTCAGTTTTCTTTTTGAGGTACGGAACCCTAAAACTCATCACATAACTATCATCCTACCAGGTTCAAAAATAAAACAAGCATTTATTAAAACTTAAATCACATTTATTTAACTTTATAGTAATTGTATAAACATAATAATATTATAAAGTCATTGAATACAATTATAGGTGATTTAAAATAACGCTATAAACAATTTAAGAAAATCGCTTGATACACATTTTTAAATTCTTTGGATACAAAATAACGCGTTCAAACTAAGAAAAGCACTGATTTGCCGCTATATCGTGACGTCATAGCTGTATTTTCCTTGCAAACCGTAATTTTCAATTGACAGATAAAGTTTACATTTTTAGTAATATTGCCAATATTATACCACAATATTATTACCCATATTGGCAAGAATAATATTGCCAATATCATACGAGTAATGCTTGCACAAAAAGTTTGTTGTGGGCTCTTCTCAGACCTGGGCGCGTTTGGAACCCTCGTAGCTTTAGTTTTAAGTTTGCGTAATAATCATCACCACTATATTTTAGAAATCCAACATCTGACCATCAAAAAGAGTTATTAATTACCTATTTTGAATAAATCATTTGACTTTGACTTTGACTAATATTATGGTACATTACGAAAATATAATAACAATATTTTTTAATATTATTCTGCGGAAGCTAAAGTTACTCTTGTTATATGCATTTCAAATGGCACATCTTTAAAAAACTCTAAATTCTAAATCTTATAGATTTCGTTTTGTAATATTTTAAGTAAATCCATCATGAGTGCTGCAAGTCAGTTGTAAAAAAAAAGAAGTTTAATTTACATTTTTCCATGGATTTTTTTGTTAAGAATTTGGCATAGATCTAGGCAATAACTTAAAAGCAATGGGCTAAGCCTAATATATAAAAATCCATAGACGTGGCACAATTTTGTGATTGCGTTTGATTGAATGTTTGCGCTTGATACCTGTCCTTAAAAAATAATTACAAAACCCCGAAAATGTACATAGTCCATTTTGTTGAACATCAATCTCAAAACTCAAATGGCAAGTATTATAAAAAAAATTGCTATTCTTTCTATAATAATTGACAATCAACGAGTTATAATTATTGTAC
Organism: Maniola hyperantus; assembly: GCF_902806685.2. Lineage (NCBI taxonomy): Eukaryota > Metazoa > Arthropoda > Insecta > Lepidoptera > Nymphalidae > Maniola > Maniola hyperantus. The sequence goes on from NC_048563.1 coordinate 5,452,805, forward strand.
TGTAAATTATTATTGTCTTCGAAAAATAGCACAAAGTAATTTGATTCGCGTACAACCATTTCACACGAAATAATTTGCTGAGAGAAAAATAATCACATTCTTTTTAATTATTTCAATAAGCTATTCTGAATTATATTCATATTCAGCTATAAAAGTCCTGATTTGTTTAGCATTTATTTTAATCTTTAGTCCATCATCATTTTTGTCTTTAATTCCACCATCGACCGAACTTTCATCACCTTTATTGTTTTCATTACCTCTAGATATCGAATCATCATATGCATTATTAAAGCTATCAGCAAAATCACTGTCAGTATTCCAATACCACTTTTCTGTTTCCTTCAACCATCTATTCGCTGCCAAAGTAGTTTCTTTAATAGATTTAATTTTTAAATTATTAAACATATCTACCAAATCTAATTCTACAGTAGATTTATCAGATTTCTCCATAATGTTTTCGAATCTAATCAAAACTTTATTACTATCCCACGGTTCTAAAGTGAGTAAATGAACACCTGAAGGCAAAGGTTTAATTCCTTTATAACAATTGTTTAAATTAATCCAATTTTCATAAGTGACATGTTCTGAATTAGAAACAAATATGATTGGCTTTAAATGATTTTGTATGACTTGTTTCCTTTCGTTTAGTATTTCATCTGGTTTATTGGGATTTATAAAAAGTATTCTATGCGCACCTCTAACTACTAAACCTATACCGTTAACTGTTTCGTTCAAAGCTTCGCCTACGCCAAAAGCATCGTCATGCAACAACCGTCTATGTACCATAACTTCTATATCACCTGTATTTAATGAGGTACCACCAACTGATCTGTCAGTTAAAATGGCAATCCTATCATTAGAATCTTCAATAGAAATTTCATTAGTTACTGGATAATAATTCCCAGCAACTGGTTCTTGTAAAGTCAAGTTATAATCATATCTTTTATTTAAAACACGTTTCAACATCTGTCTACCATTTGAATCTGTGTAAAATACGCCATTGTTATTTACATTACTTTCGTATCTTACTACGTATTCTTTGCCCACATTATCAGTGATATCTATAGGTCCTATAACAAAATCGTGTTCTATAAAGTTAATTCCGTTATAAATTCGTAAGGTATCAAAAGCGTTTTGATCTGATATAGCCCTAGCTTCGTGCACAACTTTTCCGTCTATTGTGCCATTATTTTTGTATGTGATTTCGAATGGTTTTGTAGTTTTCGGTCTGAATATGTAAGCTCCTGAGGATCTTTGCGACGTATTCGTGTTGTCGCCGTAGCAACCAGTCCAGTAGTATACTTGTATTCTCAAGTTGACAGTACGGTCGGGTAGAATCATGTGCGTCATTTGGCCGGTTTCGTTGTCAATGCGAAGTTTCATGAACTGCGAATAAATAACAGTCTTTAATTTATATTGTATTTGAATAAAAGGAGACTGACCAAATCATGGTACAGCTCAAACCGCTGGACTAAGAAACAAATTTTTTAAATTAAAAAAAACCGGCCAAGTGCGAGTTAGGCTCGCGCAATAAGGGTTCCGTACTACAGTCGTATTTTTTCGACAATTTGGACGATAATTCAAAAACTATGATGCATAAAAATAAATAAAAATCTGTTTTAGAATGTACAGGTGAAGACCTTCCCCACTTGATATAGTCACTCACTTCGAAAGTTGAAAATACTAATTATTAGTTCATGACCACAATATAATTTTTTTGTGTGTGATCTAACCCTAAATTCACGGTTTTCAGATTTTTCCCCAAATGTCAGCTATAAGATCTACCTACCTGGCAAATTTCATGATTCTAGGTCAACGGGAAGTACCCTGTAGGTTTCTTGACAGACAGACGGACAGACAGACAGACAGACAACAAAGTGATCCTATAAGGGTTCCGTTTTTCCTTTAGAGGTACGGAACCCTAAAAAGCAAATTAGCTATGTTTATCGTGACTAATATTTCCTTTTCCCCTCCAACTAAGCGTAAAGTTTTGCTAAGAGTAGGTACGTCAGTCGGATTTCAGTCCGCCCCTTAACCGTTGAGCTATTGCGGCTTGTAAATTGTAGAAATGCATAGAATATACATTCATGTGGAATACAAAATCTATGGACAAGATGTCAATAAAGTAAATACAATTTATACTACCCATTTATTTACGATTTTTACATTTAAAAAATACTATTAAGTCTATAATTTAAATATATGAAACGAAATCAAAACTATTTAATTGATTTTGAAGAAATATAAATTGGTGCAATTCGGTGGAATCGAAGAAAAACTAAATCCTTTATCAATGCAATGCAAATGCTGAACCTTTGTCAAATACATATTAACCTGACAAAGCCCAATAACTAAATTTAAAGAAATAAGAGTAAGTTCTAAATAAATGTTAGATAAAACATTTTATATTAACATTATAATGAAAGTAAATACCTCATTCTCCAAATAAAACTCGTCGGATCGCTCCACAATCTTTGGTTCATCAGATAACATCCTCATTTCCTCATCATTCAAAGTTGGATAAGTCCACGTTTTGTCCAAACTCCTCGCTTCCCCTCCACTTTTCCCCAAATATACCTCCCTTATTATTTTTTCCAACTCCCCTACCCCATAATCTGGCGATTCCTTATCCTTTAGCAAATCAATATCAATTCCCTGGACAATATTGACTTTATTGTCAATATTATTACGGTAATTCACCAATATTGGAATATTGGCTTGAATATTCCTCGAATATTTTTCCGGTAATACTGGAGTATCTCTAACAGGGAAATAGCTGTCTTTTATATCAACATCATCAATGTTTTGTATATCAATATAGGGTTTGTCACGAATATTTTTCCAGTAATCATTAATATTAATGTAGTAATCATTTTTCCTTTCGTTATTTTGAGTGTCCCTTTTGACTTTCTGGTTTACTTTTTTTATGAAAAAGGATTTGACACCCATAGCGTGTAGTTTTGCTATAAACACTAACTCATGGGTTGCCTCGGATTTTCTAGTTGGTATGTTTCTTACTGGTTCAGGAATGTCTACCAATTGTGTTTCTATTTTATCACCTGAAAATTTAATTTGAGTGTATTTTGTTATCATTTTTTTATGTAAGCAGTAATAGCCTAGTGGGTAAAACGTCTGCCTCCGTCGGGGATCGGGGGTTCGATCCCGGGCACATGTGTGTTTTAGGCAATCAAACATCACTTGCTTTAACGATGAAGGAAAACATCGTGAGGAAGCCTGCATGCCTGAGAGTTCTCCATAATGTTCTCAAAGGTGTGTGAAGTCTGACATGCGCACTTGGCCAAGGTGGATTATGGCCTTAAACCCTTCACAGTGTAAGAGTAGACCCGTGCTCAGTAGTGGGCCGGCAATGGGTTGAGAAGAGAGATAAGAAAGCCGGGTCGGAGCAGTTATCAGTACCCTTATTATAAATGCAAAAGTGTGTTTGTTTTTTTTTTCAAGATTTTTGATTTTTGATTAGCCAAGTGAATTGGTGACTAATATTCCCCTTTCCCTTCAAATTAAGCGTAAAACTTGTGCTAGGAGTGGGTACGACAATAGTGCAACGGGTGGGATTTGAACCGGCGACCTTTCGGTTTACAGTCCGCTCTTTTTGACCGTGGAGCTATCGAGGCTGGAATAGAATAGAATAGAATGTTTTTTTATTCATGTAAACTTTTTAAAAGTGTTTATGAATAGTCAGGTAGTTTTAATTTACCACTGGTTCGGAATGCCGTTCCTACCGTTGCCGTTCCTGGTTTGTTGGTTTGTCCTTCAATCACATTCGTCGCAATGGATTGACGTGATTTTTGCATGGGTATAGTGGAGAGTGACATAGGCTACTTTTTATCCCGGAAAATCAAAGAGTTCCCACGGGATTTTTTTAAAATGTAAATCCACACAGACAAAGTCGCGGGCATCAGCTAGTCGTGTTATATATTTACCGTTAGGTGCGTATACTTCGTATGTTCCGTCTTTGACGGGGATCCTGATGGGTTCCATGGTGTCCCACGCCAAAGGATTGTAGACTGTTACCTAAAATATTATAAAAAAAAAACAGGTCGAGTGTGAGTCGGACCCGCACACGAAAGGTTCTGTACCATCGTACAAGAAATAAAACTTTTTAAATTTTCATGTCCGTCATTTTGAAATGTTTATCATTTATTGTTTATTTTTTATTTTTTATTTTATTTAACACACACAATACATTAATTTAACACAAACTACGACACTTATAAACAAACACAGGCTGATAAATGTATCTATAAAATGTGTACACAGCATTTGCAAAATATCTAGACAGATAAAAAGAACTTAACTAACTACTTTAACTAAACAATTAATAATTAAGTTAAGGTTCCATACCTCAAAAGGAAAAAGTAACCCTTATAGGATCAATTTGTTATCTGTCTGTCTATCTGTCTGTCTGTCAAGAAACTTATGAGGTACTTCCCGTTGACCTAGAATCATGAAACTTGGCAGGTAGGTAGATCTTATAGATCTTATCTTCTGACATTTTGGGAAAAATCTGAAAACTGAATTTGTGGTTACATCACACAAAATAAATTAAATTGTGGTAAAGATGCCGTAGTACAAGTTTAAATTTTTTTTTTTATTCAGATACAAGTTAGCCCTTGACTGCAATCTCACCTGATGGTAAGTGATGATGCAGTCTAAGATGATAGCGGGCTAACCTGGAAGGGGTATGGCAGTTTGTATCAAACCCATACCCCTTTGGTTTCTACACGGCATCGTACCGGAACGCTAAATAGCTTGGCGGCACGGCTTTGCCGGTAGGGTGGCTTATTTAATTTTTTTATTTAAATTATTTAAATTTGGTGGTTTTAACAGCTCTATATAAATCTTTTGAACTGGACGCAACCGCACACTACCATACATGAACAACGACTGACGAAACGTCACATAGGTAGTTTGCGACAGAGATAAGCCGAAATTAGCCGACTGTCTCTTTCTAAAGGTCGATGTTCATCACTTTCGGCCGAGTACTGCATGTATTATGCATAAGACGTATGGATAGTCTTACCACAAACTGCTTGCTGGTCTCGGCGACGGGACAGCTCGACTCGTTGAGTCTGCATCGCTCGTAAGCGAAAAGCGGCAATTTCAAGCTGTCGCCTTGAGCGATCTTACTGTCAACAAATACAATATTATATATAATAATATCTCTCACCCGGCTATACTCACGTGTGTAGTCGGCGTTAGCCCGACTAGTTTAGAACCCATCCGGGGTCCTTTTTCAAGGGAGTCAGTTCGCGCACGCGTCCCGGTTAAGACTGCCCCCTCCCACAACGGGCTGTGCGGGCAGCGGCGCGCACTCTTAACCGCGACGCGTGCGCTAACTGACTCCCTTGAAAAAGGACCCCGGATGGGTTCTAAACTAGTCGGGCTAACGCCGACTACACACGTGAGTATAGCCGGGTGAGAGATATTATATGTAATGGAAATCACTCACGATAGTTTAAAAGCTAAAATAAAATATTGTTTGTTAACCCTCGTAGCTTTAGTTTTATGTTAACGATCCGTGTTATTTATTATTAGTTTTTACCTTACCCAATACGATTTTTAATCGAACTTACCTGTGATAGGATTCACAGGTAAGTTCGATTAAAAATCGTAAGTTCGAATTGTAATATAGTTTACCAAACGAATCACTTACGTTTAAAGAGTTTATTTTCCCAAAAAAGAAGAAAAAGAATTTATTAGCAGGGCTTAGTTGCAAAGACGTTATTTGTATTTGTTTTATTTATTTATTTTTCGATTTAGACTCATACAAGCGCTTACGAAAGTCAGTTCGGCATAGTACAATACAATAATAAAATAAGTTTACAAAATATGCCATAGAATCTAGATAATAGTAGTGCAAGTTGATCGTTATATATAAATTAATATATTATGTTAGGGATATACTCACTTGAAGGCCTGTCTAGCAATGAGTATAGCGTCTTCGATGGCCGCGTCTAGCAACCTCTCATAGTCGTGAGCCACGTGTTCTTTTTCTGTGCCGGTGATTGCGTCGTGGTGTTGCATGACACCTTCAATAAAAATGACGCTATTTATTTATCTTGGTCGTGAAGGAATCGGTAGGTACCCTTATAATAAATGCGAAAGTATGTTGGTTTATTGGTTTGTTGGTTTGCCCATCAATCACATCGCAACGGATTGACGTGATTTTTTGCATGGGTATAGATAAAGACCTGAAAAGTGACATAGGCTACTTTTTGTCCCGGAGTTCTCACGGAATTTTCAAAAAACATATTTCCACGTGGACAAAGTCGCGGGCACCAGCTAGTTTTATAATAAAAGTTTAATTGTTTTGAAAGACAAACAAAAAATAAACTTGTAAATATTATTATGACAGGAAATTTTTCATAATACATTTAAATGACTAGTTTTAAATAATGCATAGAATTAGATATTTGAATTATTAATAACATTTACATGATGACGTAACAATAATTTAAGAAGGTGAGACGAGATGCTGGGTTCAATTAATTTTGCACGCCATGCTTGGCAGGTAAAGATGGGCGTTATTGGCTATTTCTGGCAACGGTTAATCAACAGTTATTTAGTTTCAATACCAATATTGATAACCGTTGCCGAATATCGGTATCAGAGTTGTGTTTCAACTAATTTAATATGCGCAACGCGCAGCGGTTTCCGTTGTAGTAACTCTAGCTGCCGTATCAATACCGTCTGTATAGCTAGCGCGCGCATATTCACTAAAATAAAACCAATTTTACTTTCATGAATATCGTGAAGTAATCACAACCTTAAGTTCATAGCAGCAAAGTTTAATTATAGAATTTATTCAAGTCATTTAATAAAATGCAAAACGATAACTTACCCATTGCACTTTTAAGTTCGTTCAACACAAATTTGTTGTGTTCCTCTAAACCTCCTAACACTTGAAGATGTTTCACCATCTAAAACACAAACAATAATTTAAGTAAAACAAACACACACACAAAAACATAAATGGAAGGGCGGACGAAGTCTCGAGCATCAATAAAATTCAATTGTCTATTTAACATTTCAGAATTCAACATCGCATTCCCACTCAGAAAACCAGTTCTATAAAAGTAAAATTAATCGAACTTACCTGTAAATAATCATTTCCCTGTCGCTCAAAGTACTTAGTTGTAGGCCTCGAGGTAAAGTAACCGGTCCAGTAAGCGGTGGGATCGCTTGCGTAAGGGAAGAAGTCGTCCTGTTTTGTGGGTAGTGTTGGGCTAAAAAACAAATAGACTAAAGTTATTGCGTTTAAGTTTTTTTTTTAGTATAGGCGCACGCTTGACCACGATCACACCTGATGGGAAGTGATGATGTGGCCTAAGATGGGACGCGTTTGCCTAGAAGGTGCCTATTCACTCTTGTTTTAAAGATACCCGGATTATAATTGACAGAAACTCTGACCTAGGAAGAGCATTCCAGACCCTACCTGTAGCATTGATTAAAATTGTTTTTTCTTGAATTACTCACTACATCTATTGATGAAAACCGCAATAAAATCCATTGCGTAGTTCAAAAGATTTAAGCATATAGGGGACAGACTGCGGGAAGCGATTTTGTTGTATACTATGTAGAAACTGAGTAAGAATCCAAGGATCATTTAGATTAGATCATCTTGTACAAATTATCGTCATATTTCAAGAAATTAACATAACATAATACAAGTGAGAAATTAAACTATTGAACACCTCCATGCTTTCTCCGAAAAGTTTTCTAAGATTTCTCTCAATTTTAGGTCGGCTAAGAAAAAATTTACTACGTACATGGCTCATTAATTAGTCCTTTTTTTTAAATAGAGATAGCGAGCAAACGAGCAGGCGGGTCACCTGATGTTAAGTGATTACCTAGTGCTATTGTAGAAAAAAGAGGGTGGAAAAGCTCGTCAATGCACTCCTTATAATAAAGGCGATAGAACACGCATAGAGAGCTAACGTCTCTGCGGTGCTCCAGGCTACGAGCCGGTTAGTTTGGGATCGTCCACAATCGTCGATCCATCGTCGTCGCCTAGGATAAATAACACAAATAAAAACTTACTTTGCGTCTTTGACAGCTTTCAAATAACAATCGGGTGTTGAATAAAATAGTTTTATGTTAAGGCCATCTTTCGCTGCCTTCAGGTTTGTGTATCTGCAAAATAATGGTAATTTTTGTAACTTACCTGTCACTTCTTTAATGTTACCTGTTATATCAAAACACATATACTGTTATATTGGGGCTTCTCTTGTACACAATCTCTAAACTAAAATGACACGTCTAAATCTATTGCTATCCTCATAATGTTGCTTGCGGAAAAGGATAGCACTAGATTTAAACCTGTTAATTTAGTTTAGTTTAGAGATTGTGCACAAGAGAATCGGCCCCATTAGTCACCTAAACTACAGTGGCTAAGGCATTCATTTTATATCATGCACGGCTACTTTTAACATCTATACAAACATGCACACTACGTTTTCACGCAAAAATAAATATGGTATCAATGGTAACTGACTAAATCACATATTAGTGATTTATTTACAAGATATAAAATTACATCGTGTATGCTGCTTCTATATAGCTTCGTGTTTTTTTTTTTTTTTTAAAGAATATTAGCCATGTTAAATGACTCATTTCCTTTCCTCTCCAACTAAGCGTCACGCTTGTGCTAGGAGTAGGTACGACAATAGTGCAACGGTCGGGGTTTGAACCGTCGACCTTTCGGTTTTCAGTCCACTCCTTTACCGGTTGAGCTATTGAGGCTCTAAATGACACGTTATAAAAAAGACTTACTCTATCAACTTATCAAGGTTTTTGTACCACATTTCAGCGTTTTGGTACGTAAAATCCCCGCCCATTGTCAAAATGACATTACTCGTTCTGTAAAACTCCGCCTGTTTTGTCACGTACGCGAGGAACTTGTCTACCTGTCAATTAAGAAATAATTTTCCTCAGTTGCTGCAAGTTTTTTTTTGGGTTCCAATCTCAAAAGGAAAAATGTATCCTTATCACTTCGTTGTACGTCTGTCTGTCTGTCAAGCCCCTTTTTGCTCAGGAAGGCATGGAGTTAATAAATTGAAATCAATATCACATATTTAATTCTACGGTTCCTTGAATCCATAAAAAAAATCAAGCTTCTAAGGTTACGCAATCAAAAAATACACCCATTTTAGCAACATATTAAAATCGCTAATAAATCAAAACCTGTAGTGTACTTCTGATTTTTTTTTAAATAATATTAGCCATGTCAAACGACTAATATTTCCCTTTCCTCTCCAACTAAGCGTCAAGCTTGTGCTAGGAGTAAGTACGACAATAGTGCAACGGGCGGGGTTTGAACCGTCGACCTTACGGTTTTTCAGTCGACTCCCTTACCGGTTAAGCTATTGAGGCTTATGATTGACTCTGATTGACATTAGGGGAAAAACTGAAAACCGTAAATTTGTGGTTGCATCACACAAAAAAATTACTTGTGGACATGAACTAATAGTTAGTATTTTCAATTTTCAAAGTAAGAAAACTATATCAAGTGGGGTATCATATGAAAGGTCTTCACCTATGCGTTCTAACAGATTTTAATTTATGCATCTTACGTTTTGATTTATAAAATTTGAAAAAAATACGACTGTAGTACGGAACCCTCGGTGAGCGATCCTGACTCGCACTTGGCCGGTTTTTTAGTTGAATAGCAGTAATAGACACTATATGAGTAAAACCGTTTCAAAGCGCTGTTTTGAATCATACGCGAGTCAAGTGATACCTACTTATTATTCAACTATTCATATTTACCTGTCACGTCAACCCCAACAGGTAAGTTTCATTTATAGGAAAAGATTTGAAGTAAAAAAGTGATTTTTACTAAATTTTTTTCACCATGCATATTGCATAGCATGCATGCATAGAGACATAAAACAAAATTACATCGTGCGTTCAAACGTGCGTGCGTGTTTGCGTGCATGCGTTTTGCGTCTATCTAGAAACACGTTAAGCTATTTGACTAGCTTATGCCCACGACTTCGTCCGCGTGGACTACACACATTTCAACCCCCTATTTTACCCCCTTAGGGGTTGATTTTCAAATATCCTTTCTTAGCGGATATCTACGTCATAATAGCTATCTGCATGCTAAATTTCAGCTCGATGCGTCCAGTAGTTTGAGCTGTGCGTTGATCTTCAGACAGACAACTTTTCCTTGTATATAAATTTAGATTTATAGTTCTACATTATACATTCTACATCTAAAAAGTCAAAACCTTTAATTTCGCAAATTATTATGTTGTTTTTACGTGGTCTATTTACGCACGAAGTTGCATCAAAATTTGGCCTACAATAGAGACTTTTCAAGGGTCCTAGCTTTCAAAATAAATATAATTTAATCATGTTTCATTATTTTCGGGAATTAATCACTGAGAATTTGAAATTCGTGTTGTCCACGCGACATCAGTACCCTTATTATAAATGCGAAAGTGTGTTTGTTTGTTGGTTTGTCCTTCAATCACGTCGCAACGGTGCAACGGATTGGCGTGAAATTTTGCATCGGTATAGATAAAGACCTGGAGAGTGACATAGGCTACTTTTTATCCCAGAAACTCAAAGAGCTCCCACGGGCAGTGGCGTGCAGGTCATAGAGGCATAGATGCACTGCTTACCCCAGTTGTAATAGCTCAATGTATATTTTTCATTATGACCTGCCAGTAAACAGGTTCCTACCTAACTAATGCCTACCCTGGCTTCAAACCCTGCGCACGCCACTGTCCACGGGAATTTCAAAAACCTAATCCACAAAGACGATTCAAAGACGAAATGATTGGGTTAAAAAAGCCAAGGATAGAGAGAAATGGCACCAACTGGAGGAGGCCTATACCCAATGGGATCCTTATCAAAAACATATAAATATACTTATAAAGAAGCAAATGTGCAATAAATTAAATTAATATGTAAATAACTACTAATTTACTAACACAAATAAACACAACTACAATCATAAATACACACGCACACATTTATACAATACGCTTATACACGCACACACATGCTCACACACACGCTCACACACCCACACACACACACACATCAACATAATATCACTGATTAACATACTAACAAATAGAATTAGATTAGGTATTAGAATAGATTCAGAAACTCTGTAAATAATATTAATTGATAAGGAAAATAAAGACGAAGTCGCGGGCATCAGCTAGTTATCACTTAAGTGTGACGACATATGCTAGTAACATAATAACCGACGTAACCCTAAGATTTGGACTCACGATATCAACTTATCGAGGTTAGTGAACCACATCCCAGCGTTCTGGTACTGGAAGTCATCCCCCATTGTGACTAGAACGTTATCCGTCTTGTATGCAACTGACATTAGTAGGGCTCTGCCTATAAATGCCGATACCTAAGACAAACGAAAATAACCGATCAAACGCGGTTCCGTACTCGGGTATTTTTCTCGACATTTTGCACGATAAATCAAAAACTATGATGCATAAAAATAAATAAAAATCTGTTTTACAATGCACAGGTGAAGCCCTTTCATATGATACCCCACTTGATATAGTAATTTTACATTGAAAGTTAAAAATAAGTACATTATTTGTTCATGAACACATTTTAATACTTTTTAGTGTTCCGTACCTCAAAAGGAAAAACGGAACCCTTATAGGATCACTTTGTTGTCTGTCTGTCTGTCAAGAAACCTATAGAGTACTTCCCGTTGACCTAGAATCATGAAATTTGGCAGGTAGGTAGGTCTTATAGCTGGCTTTAGGGGAAAAATCTGAAAACCGTGAATTTGTGGTCACATCACACAAAAAAAAATTAAATTGTGGTCATAAACTAATAATTAGTATTTTAAATTTTCGAAGTAAGATAACTATATCAAGTGGGGTATCATATGAAAGGGATTCACTTGTACATTCTAAAACAGATTTTTATTTATTTTTAGGTATAATAGTTTTTGATTTATCATGCAAAATGTCGATAAAATACGATTGAAATACGGAACCCTCAGTGCGCGAGTCCGACTCGCACTTGGCTGGTTTTTTTGTGATGTAACCACAAATTCACAGTTTTCGGTTTATCGATGTACAATATATCATGCCGGCTACTGTGCGTATGCAATCATATGCGCATGCAAAATGCACATTCATGCATCTAACATGCATAATATGCACTTGTTAAAAATCCATGGCGACTCACTCTATAAGTTTGTCGAGGTTTTTAAAAGACATAGCAGCATTTTGGTAGAAAAAATCTTCACCCATTGTTATCAAAATGTTATTTGTGATGTAGTTTTTGGAAATGTTTCGGCATATTTCCAAAAAATCGTGTACCTTTGAAAAAATTTTATCATTTTTACTATAGGTGTGTTACGGATATTCGCATCCTCATCCGCAAATGCGGAACATTCGCATTAATTCAGACATCCGCATCCGCTTCCGCGGATGTGAACTTCTAACCATCCGCATCCAACATACCCTGGTATTTACTATAGTAGCTAGGTACGACAAAATTGTATATGTACAGTACTCAATCGATAGTAATGTACATCGATCTTTAGAAGGAGATAGCAGATTTGTAGAGCGTTGTCCCTGTCGTCGAGTGACAGAGACAACAAAGCCGAAATGTCATTCTAAAAGCCGATGTACATTACTTTCTGCCGCGCACTGTACTCGTAACAAAGTGACTCAATTTTTATTAGTCATGTATAGGTATGTTAATACCTACATAACCTACATTAAACAAAGTTGTTCAAATATATATACTTTATCATTATTCATCTCTATATATATAATACTAGCTGATCCCCGCGGCTTCGCCCGCGTAGATTTAGGTTTTTAAAGATCCCGTATAGCCTATGTCACTCAGGAATAATGTAGCTTTCGAATGGTGAAAGAATTTTTAAAATCGGTCCAGTAGTTTTTGAGCCTATTCAGTACAAACAAACAAACAAACAAACAAAGTTTTCCTCTTTATAATATTAGTGTAGATAAAAATGAATCGTTGAATGTGTTGCTGATCGCAAATCTCGAGAACGGCTGAACCGATTTCGCTAAATTTTTTTTATAATATTCCTTGAAGTACGAGGATGGTTCTTACGGAGAGAAACATTTAAAAAAATTGATCGACTGTTAGGCGGTACGAAGTTCGCCGGGTGAGCTAGTTAGAGTTCCGTACCTCAAAAGGAAAAACGGAACCCTTATAGGATCACTTTGTTGTCTGTCTGTCTGTCTGTTTGTCTGTCTGTCTGTCCATCTGTCTGTCAAGAAACCTACAGGGTACTTCCCGTTGACCTAGAATCATGAAATTTGGCAGGTAGGTAGATCTTATAGCTGACATTTGGGGAAAAATCTGAAAACCGTGAATTTAGGGTTAGATCACACAAAACAAATTAAATTGTGGTCATGAACTAATAATTAGCATTTTCAACTTTCGAAGTGAGTGACTATATCAAGTGGGGTATCATATGAAAGGTCTTCACCTGTACATTCTAAAACAGATATTTATTTATTTTTATGTATTATAGTTTTTGAATTATCGTGAAAAATGTCGAAAAAATACGACTGTAGTACGGAACCCTCATTGCGCGAGCCTGACTCGCACTTGGCCGGTTTTTCAATAAATTCATGTGTCAATAGTTTCAATATTTTAATGTTTTCAATAATGTGTTATTATGAGTAAGTATTTGTGAGTAAAAGAAATAAGCATTATTTTAAATTTATTACGAGATACTCGCGTGGTCAAATTGAATGATTTTTTCAAAATACCTGTTTCTGAAGGATAATTTTTATTTTATTTTATTCAAATGCAAGTAAAAATAGTTACAGTACTAACTACCTCTTTTAAAAGTCACACCGATGTCCTGCGCAGAAATTTGGCGCAAAAACCATGAAATTTGGCAGACAGGTAACTAGGTCTTATAGCAGACACAAGGGGAAAAATACGAAAACCATGAATTTGTGGTTATAAACACAAGAAAGAAAAAAAATTAAATATGTTCATGAACAAATAATTAGTATTTTCGACTTTCAAACTAAGATATATATACCAAGTGGGGTATCATTTGAAAGGGCTTTTCTTGTATATTCTAAAAAGCAGATTTTTATTTCTTTTTATGCATCATAGTTTTTTGAATTATCGTGCAAAATAGTCAAAAAAAAATGCGACTAATACGGAACCGTCGATGCGCGAGTCTAACTCGCTCTGGGCCGGTTTTTAATGGTGTAACCACAAATTCACGGTTTTTGGGAGTTTTCCCTTTACTTGTGCTATAAGACATGGCTGTTTGTAGGACAACGGAAAGTACTCTATAGGTTTTCTTGTCAGACACGACAGACAGCTGGACAGATAGATAGACAAGAAAGTGATCCTATAAAGGTTCCTTTTTTCTTTTTCAGGTACGGAATCTTAAATTAATACATCCATACTAATATTATAAATACGTTAATTTAGTTAAGTTAATGCAATAAAATTTATTCTATTCTACGAAACTGTGTCTGTCTGCTAGCTTTCCACGGCCCAATAAGTCAACCGAATTGAATGAAATTTGGTTCTCTTCCATTTTCTTGACAGACAGACAGATCCTATAAGGGTTCCTTTTTTCCTTTTGAGGTACGGAACCGTAAAAAAACTTATGAAAGTGGTAGTATACTGTACTAAGTACTTACTCGATCTTCAACATTGAACATGGGCGAATCCGGGTCGTCTATAATAGGTTCATCGTCACAGAGCACGTCGAAACAGAACCCGGGCGGCGGGGAGTAAGTATTGAACAGTACTCCCGTGAATAAGTCTGATGAGTTTCCTGGAATTAAAAACAAAACCGGTATACACGAGAGGTCAACGAACGTTGCGTAGATAGATGCCGCGTCGTAGGAGCATTAACCCCGAATTTCAGCTATACAATGCGCGTTTGAAAAATAAATCACTAAAACTACCAGAGGCAAATTATTATTGGTATTGGATTCTGTTTCTAGTAGTATAACAATAACGCTAAGGTTTTGCTAGCGTTATAATCTTGGAAAAGGTGACTGACTGACTGATCTATCAACGCACAGCTCAAACTACTGGACGGATCAGGCTGAAATTCATCGGGCATCCGGTAAGGATTTTTGAAAATTCAACCCCTAAGGGGTGAAATAGGGGTTTAAAATTTGTGTAGTCCACGCAGACAAAGTCGCGAGTATAAGTTAGTTACATATAATATGTATATTTGAATTTCAATATTTCATAAGAGATAAGTGCCACAAGTATATTTCTCGGATCACGTGACGTAAGCCTAAGTTTTACGTACCTAAGTCATCATCCCCTCTCCAAACCATTTCCATCCTCTTCTGAACTCGCCTAGCCCCTTTGTCCTGATAGTCTATCCGGCCAAGGAACAGTCCGTCATAGCCCATAGCCGCCAGCAGAGAGGCGAACTCTCGCGAGTGACCGAACGGGTCTATTTGCCATCCCACGCGTGGCATCCCACAGGGACCAAATGTTTCGTTGAGTTTTCTATAAAAAAAAAAAGAGACTCGTGCTATCTCGCTCATAATACGCGCGTACAAAACGTGACGCGTAGGCAACAACCAATAGCGGACGGACGCGCGCTGTGATTGGCTGAAATATTTTCGCGCCATTCAAAATTAAGATTTCTGCGATTAAGCACAGAAGATATAATGATTAAGGTACATCGGCGCTACTTATATCAACCGGCCAAGTGCGTGGCGGGCCACGCGCGGTGTAGGGTTCCGTAGTCACAATCCTCGAAAAACAGATATAACTCCTGAACCTGTGAACTTTACATAGCCCTGATAGTTTTCCTTTAAAATTGATTACATATACTACTGCTGTGAATTTTTTCACGTTCCTATATACTACCATTTGGCTGATGGGGGGGGGGGGCACTTGACTCTAATAAAAATTAGCACTGTAAAACATTATATTTTACAAACGAATCTATAAATCGAAAAATGATGTTCCCAAACCCACAGTATTTTTAAAAGACCTATTCAACGATACCCCACACTATGGGATAGACGAGAAAAAATTCATCCCCACTTTACATGTAGGGGAGCTACCCTAAAAAAAATATTTATCAAAATTTTATTTCACCACTTTATCGGCGTTATAAATTTTTTTACTCATGCCAAATTACAGATTTTTAGCACTAATAGTCTCTGAGATTAACCGAGGACGGACGGACAGACGGACAGACAGACGGACGGACATGGCGAAACTATAAGGGTTCCTTGTTTACTACGGAACCCTAAAAAGTGGACAGTGGTTAGTGTTGGGCAATGAGTTTGTTGTAGGTTCTTCTCAGACCTGGGCGCATTTGGAACCTTCCTAGTTTAAGTTCGCGTAAAAATTATCACCACTATCATCTTACAAATCCAACCATCAAAACCACCTATTTTGAATAAAATATATTTTGACTTTGACTTTGACTTTGTCCACTGTCTGTCTGTCTGTCAAATAATATTCTGGTATATGTCATAGTTGAGAAGTAGGTACTAGGATACCAAAGTAATCAAGGAGGTAACACACCTCAGGCCCCAAGTGAACTGATCGATAGTGCTCTGGTAGTGTGAAGCAGCCTCATCGTTCATGCTCCAAGCCCCGCCCACAAACTGCAGCCGTCCTTGTCGCACCAGCGTGTGCACTTTGTGACGTACGTCATCGTTCTGACGCACCCACCACTTCCAGAAGAACGCCGTTTCGACGTAGATAAACCTGGGAATAAGGGTTAAAAACAATAGACGTGAAGGTAAATATTGGCACCGATTCCGTTGCCTTTCTCTAAACCAGAGATAATATATTAATGTTTAATATATTATCTGTGCTCTAAACTAAATTTAGAGTATCTCCATCCTTTTATTTTTAACAATGCTAAAAAAGGACAGAACATGAACTTTACATTTAAAGATGCAAAATTTTAGTGCACGCTAGAAATTTAAACAGTAGGCACGCGACTGTGCGCTAAAATCACGGGTTTTAACATCTAAAAACAAGTGCGAGTCAGGCTCGCGCAATGAGGGTTCCGTACTACAGTCATATTTTTTCGACATTTTGCAGGATAATTAAAAAACTATGATGTATAAAAATAAATAAAAATCCGTTTTAGAATGCACAAGTGAAGACCTTTCATATGATACCCCACTTGATATTATAGTCACTCACTTCGAAAGTTGAAAATACTAATTATTAGTTCATGATCACAATTTTTTTTTGTGTGATGTAACCCTTCACGGTTTTCAGATTTTTTCCCAAATGTCAGCTATAAGATCTATCTACCTGCCAAATTTCATGATTCTGGGTCAACGGGAAGTACCCTGTAGGTTTCTTGACAGACCGACAGACAGACAGACAGACAACTAAGAGATCCTATAGGTAAGGTCCGTTTTTCCTTTTGAGGTACGGAACCTTAAAAACCATTTGAAATTCAATTAGAAAATATAGGTAAACCATATGCATCTTCTAGGCAAGCGCGCTCCATCTTAGGCTGCATCATCACTTGCCACCGGTCTGATTGCAGCCAAGCGCTTGTCTATAAAATAAAATAAAATAAAATTGATAGTAGAGTAGTAAATAAAGTACCTTCTTTTTGGGTCCAACCAGAGTTCTTTGATGACTGAATCCAATATATACTGGACACCAGCTTTTTGTATGTTGTTCCGACCTAAAATAAATAGTCCGGTTAAAATTTCAAAATTTAAGTCTAGTAAAAGTCAAAGTACTAAAATCCTAAATCGTGGGGATTTTAGAATTTCTGATAGTGAATTGATATTGTAGGTATCAAGCGACGGCTTCACGATGACACTCCCAGCGAAGCCGGGGCGGGTCATCATAAATAAGGAAAGAATGAAATTAGTTTCTTTTAATAATTGTAAGTCTCTTAAGAGATCCATAGACTGTGTACGGGGACTTAGCCTTAAGGCTGATATTATTTAAATTAAGGTTTTTATTTAATTACATGTAAGCTGTACGTACTAACATAGTTCTTAAGTTTTTAAATATTAATACTATTTACTAACACCACATGGGCCAAATAAAGAAATAAAGAATTTGTTTATTATTTATTTATTATCACCACTAGTGACTAGGTGAGATTGTAGTCAAGGGCCATATGACCAACCCTTTGTACAGTAGCCAGAAATAAATATTGTACATCGACCTTTAGAATGAGATTTCGGCTTTGTAGAGCGTTGTCTCTGTCACTCATAACTATGTGACCTTATGTCGGTCTCAACGACAGAGACAACGCTCTATGCAACCGCTATCTCTTTCTAAAGGTCAATGTACAATATTTTCTGCCGCGTACTGTATTTCCAGTACTAAACAATGCACTGGTTGTGGTAAGTTTGGGCATTGATCTAAAGTGTGTTAAGCAATCCATACTAATATTATAAATGTGAAAGTGTGTCTGTCTGTCTGCTAGCTTTTCACGGTCCAACCGTTCAACCGATTTTGACGAAATTTGGTACAGAGATAGCTTGCATCCCGGGGAAGGATATAGGCTACGTTTCATCCCGGAAAATTGATGAGTTCCCACGGGATTTTTAAAAACATAAATCCACGCGTACGAAGTCGCGGGCATCAGCTAGTATTATATAATTATGTATTTGAAAACAAATACTCACTGCCGTAGTAATACTGGTCCACAGTCTTGAGCCAACCGACGTCGTCGTGTGTGTGAGGTACTATGTGCACATTCAGCACACGCGGATCTGCTTGTGTGCAACTCTGTAAAACACCAACCCATATTATCTGATGCCCGCGACTACGTCCGCGTGGATTTAGGTTTACAAAGATCCTGTGGGAACTCTTTTTAGGGTTCCGTACCTCAAACGGAAACAAGGGACCCTTATAGGATCACTTCGTTGTCTGTCTGTCTATCAAGAAACCTACAGGGTACTTCCCGTTGACCTAGAATCATGAAATTTGGCAGGTAGGTAGGTTTTATAGGACAAGTAAAAGGCAAAATCCGAAAACCGTGAATTCATGGTTACATCACAAAAAAAAGGTATTCATGAAAAAATTGTTAGTGTATTCAATTTTAAAAGTAAAATTAATATATATCAAGTGGGATATCATTTTGACATGGGAAACTTTTTATCCCGGAAAATCAAAGGGTTCCCACGGGATTTTAAAAAACCTATAAATCAACTAGTAAATAATAACATCTAAGTTTGTTTAGAATAGAATAGAATAAAATAGAATGTTTTTTTATTCATGTAAACTTTTTACAAGTGCTTATGAATAGTCAGGTAGTTTTAATTTACCACTGGTTCGGAACGTTTGTAATATTGTTTGTTTATCTAAATATGTATAAAAGGAAAAGGTGACTGACTGACTGACTGATCTATCTACGCACAGCTCGACTAGACGGATCGGGCTGAAATTTGGCATGCAGATAGCTATTATGACGTAGGCATTCGCTAACAAAGGATTTTTGAAAACTCAACCCCTAAGGGGGTGAAATAGGGGTTTGAAAGTTGTGTAGTCCACGCGGACGAAGTCGCGAGCATAAGCTAGTCTAGTAAATAATAACATATTAGTTTTTTTATTATTCAGATACAAGTTAGCCCTTGACTGCAATCTTACCTGGTGGTAAGTGATGACGCAGTCTAAGATGATAGCGGGCTAACCTGGAAGGGGTATGGCAGTTTTTATTAAACCCATACCCCTTTGGTTTCTACACGGCATCGTACCGGAACGCTAAATCGCTTGGCGGCACGGCTTTGCCGGTAGGGTGGTAACTAGCCACGGCCGAAGCCTCCCACCAGACCAGACCGGAAATTTAGAAATTATAAAATTCCAAACCCCTGCCAGGAATCGAATCCGGGACCTCCCACTATTAAGACCACAGCGCTCACCACTGCGCCAGGGAGGTCTTCGTTTGTTATTCATTGTGTTTATACAAAATAGAGTGGAAAGGTCGAACTGTTCGTTTGCATGTTATCAGCATGTCGATAACATGTTATTTGCTGAACTAACTCATTTTACTCAGTTACGATTATTATTTTAATTACAGAAATCGTTATCTTCTCTTTTTAGGGTTCCGTATCTCAAAAGGAAAAACGGAACCCTTATAGGATCACTTTGTCTGTTTGTCTGTCTGTCAAGAAACCTACAGGGTACTTCCCGTTGACCTAGAATCATGAAATTTGGCAGGTAGGTAGATCTTATAGCTGACATTTTGGGAAAAATCTGAAAACCGTGAATTTGTGGTTACATCACAAGAAAAAAATTAAAATGTATTCATGAACAAATATTGCTATTTTCCATTTTCAAAGTAAGATTACCTTACCAAGTGGGGTATCATATGAAAGGTCTTCACCTGTACATTCTAAAACAGTTTTTTATATTTATTTTTATGCATTATAGTTCTTGAATTATCGTGCAAAATGTCGTAAAACTACAACTGTAGTATGGGACCCTCGGTGCGCGAGCCTGACTCGCACTTGGCCGGTTTTTTTGTCGAACTATGTGCCCTGCCCATTGCCAGCTCAACGGTTAAAAGAGCGGACTGACATCCTAAAGGCCGCCGGTTTAAACCCCACCCGTTGCACTATTGTCGTACCTACTCCTAAGCTTAACGCTTAGTTGGAGGGGAAAGGAGAATATTTGTCATCATTGGCTATTACTCTTTAAAAAAGTGGGCCAAGTGCGAGTCAGGCTCGCGCAATGAGGGTTCCGTACTACAGTCGTATTTTTTCGACATTTTGCACGATAATTCAAAAACCATGATGCATAAAAATAAATAAAAATCTGTTTTAGAATGTACAGGTGAAGACCTTTCACATGATACCCCACTTGAAATAGTTATTTCACTTCGAAAGTTGAAAATACCAATTATTAGTTCATGACCACAATTTAATTTTTTTTGTGTGATCTAACCCTAAATTTTTCATTAGGTTTTCAGATTTTTCCCCAAATGTCAGCTATAAGATCTACCTACCTTCCAAATTTCATGATTCTAGGTCAACGGGAAGTACCCTGTAGGTTTCTTGACAGACAGACAGACAACAAAGTGATCCTATAAGGGTTCCGTTTTTATTTTTGAGGTACGGAACCCTAAAAATTGCGCACCGAGGGAAGCTAGTATTATACTTACGTCATAACCACACGTATCCCCTCTGCCAGGGTATATGTCATCAGCAACAGGCACGGCTGATGATAGCCCAACAGCGGAAACTAACAGCAATGGCAGTAACATTTTCTGGAAAAAAACAGTATAAATAAAATAAAATAAAGATAAAAAAAATTATTTTATTTTTTAAGGGATTTATTATATTTTATTTACTTTAAGCGAAACAGACGAGTCTGCAGGAGCCGCTGGATGGCGGCGGCGCAAGACCGTGGCGTGTGGAAGTCCCTACAAGAGACCTATGTCCAGCAGTGGACGTCTATCGGTTGATGATGAAGAAAGGATTCAGCACGATGTATATGCGAGGGAAGCTCGTTCCATAAACAGATAGCCTTGACTGAGAAGGAATATAGGGTCTTGGATTGTGGAGGGTCCGTCAGAAATAAGAAAATAAGGGCGCGGTAGAAATGCTTCGGTGTTTCCGTGACCCAGGCGCCAGCGCAGCGCAGGAGCTGGGCTTTAGTGGGTATTCCGGCCCCCCCTTAGGCTGGCGAGTACCACATACCCTACCCGTTCACGTGAGGGATGCGTAGATACATTAATATAGAAACTTCCCATTGAAACCGTCACGGTATACTGGCGCCTTTTGTATCTAGCGTTTTCCTCGCTGTAGTGAGATGAAAAGTTGTGTGTTTCGCACGGCTGCAAATTTATTTGCGCTCGAGCCTTTGAATTCCTCGCTACGCTCAGGATTCTATCTTTGACCCACTCGCTTGGAATCCTTCGCTGGCTCGGAATTCAATACAAACTCTCAAGACAAAATAACACCTTTGCACCCTTGCATAACAATAGTTATTTGTTTTTATTTATTTTTACGTCGTCCAAGACCCTATTACTAAAGTACATATTTATGGAACTCACCATCACTGCACCAGGGAGGGTTATCGTTGAATTACGAAAAAATAAGTAGAACAAAAATATATCAAGTACAAGTTAGATATTACAACATAAGATAAGATATATCCCTTCTTAGTTAGAACTAATAGTAGGTCATAAGCATCTTGCACCATAGATATATCAGTAAGATGATTTGTATGTGTCTTGCGCAAATAAACAAAACACTTAAAAACCGACCAAGTGCGAGTCAGGCTCGCGCAACAAAGGTTCCGTACTACAGATGTATTTTTTCGACGTTTTGCACGATAATTCAAAACCGGCCAAGTGCGTGCCAACTTTATATAGCCTTGGCTGATAGATGGGGGGGGGGGGGGGCACACTTGACTCTCATAAAAAATGAGCACTTTAAAACATCGAATCTAGAAATCGAAAAATGATGTTCCCACACCCACAGTATTTTTAAAAGACCTATTCAACGATACCCCACACTATGGGATAGACGAGAAAAAAATTCATCCCCACTTTACATATAGGGGAGCTACCCTAAAAGACAGACGGATGGACATGGCGAAACTATAAGGGTTCCTTGTTTACTACGGAACCCTAAAAACCATGATGCATAACTCGTCTGACTCGCACTTGGGCGGTTATGCTTTTCAACTTCGCGGCCCATCCGTTTACGATTATGACGGGCACAGAGACAGGTACCTAGCCTCGCAACAGGTCGAAATTGCGATCGGGGTTCCCTCCCGCACAGCCTTCGCACTAAGCCAGTGCGGGGAAACGCGGGTGCCGTGCGGGGCGTCCCTCCGCCTCATACTCCGATTGCCATCTCCACCTGTCGCGTACTATAGCCAGCTTACATCGCAGACTATGTAAGCTACCTCTCGTCGGAACTTTCCAGGGTTCCGTATCCAAAGGGTGGCAAAGTGGTGCCAAAGGAACCCTATTACTATAAGCCTCCACTGCGCTGTCGGTCCCTCTATCAGTCAGCGGACTGTATCTCATGAACCGTAATAGGTAAACAGTTGCAACAGATAATTGAAAGCAAGATGGCGAATTTCAAAAGGGCCACCATGAAAATAAAAAATAAATGAAAATACGTACCGCAAATTGCTAATGCGCGTGACCGCCATTTTAATGACGAGGTGATGCTATATTTTTATTGCAGCTGAACTCAAAATGACGTATTTCGATGTTAATGAGACATTGTTCCAGCGCAATAGCAATTTGCGGGACTATAGTATGATACGGAATCCTTTGTGTGCGAGTCCGACTCGCACTTGACCGGTTTTTATTTTTATTTTCTAGAAGGATAGACCGTTTTCACCTAGTACAAAGTAAATTGTAGGACGCGGGTCGCATAAGTTACAAGGCGAAGAACCGTTTGACATAATAAAAAATGTCGGTCGCATCTCGCATCCGTACGACCTCCTCGCAGCTATGAGATCCTGGTACTCAGTTACTCACATATCGGACATACTAGGACAAAAGTTTACAAAAAACAACAACAAGTTTTAGTTCATTATTCGAGTCCATTTAAAAAAAATGTGCTTCGTTATTTACCTAGGTACCAATAGTTTGGTAAAATAATAAGATTTGCCTGGAGGAATAGAATGGTAATATTTGGTTAAGTACCTCATTATTTCTGAAATACTGAACTTGTTTTAACGAAAATCTAGAATTAAATAGCGTTCCCGTTTTTGTAATTGATACAAAATTTGCATTTTCGATAGACTAGCGAATAACGATCTAAAAATTAAATTTTAACAAACTTTTTAAGGTTTCTTTAAACAAGTCTCTCTCTAAGTGCAAATACTTATTAATATAAGTACCGATATTTTAAAAAAAAAACCGGCCAAGTGCGAGTCAGACTCGCGCAACGAGGGTTCCGTACAAAAGTCGTATTTTTTCGCCATTTTGCACGATAATTCAAAAACTATGATGCATAAAAATAAATAAAAATCTGTTTTAGAATGCACAGGAAAAGCCCTTTCATATGATACCCCACTTGATATAGTTATCTTACTTCGAAATTGAAAATACTAATTTTTAGTTAATGACCACAATCTAATTTTTTTTTGTGTACTAATGTAACCACAAATTCAAGTTTTTCAGATTTTTTTCCGAATGTCTGCTATAAGACCTACCTACCTGCCAAATTTCATGATTCTAGGTCAACGGGAAGTACCTACCCTGTAGGTTTCTTGACAGACAGACAGACAGACAGACAGACAGACAGGCAGTCAGACAGACAGACAACAAAACGAAACCCTAAAAAATACTAGGTTTACACTTTCATAATTCCAATATTTTTTTCCAATTTCCATAATTATACGTTTTATAATATAAATAATTATTATTAACGTTTAATTAAGGTTTAATTTATAAAACATACAACTGCACCTACATAGCTAATTATTTTATTTTTCCTCTTATTTCAACTCCATTTCTTGTTTTAAGCCTTTTAGTAAATTTCTGTAATATATTTAAAAGAAAACTCACCAGTTAAACATCCACACTAAATCTAAGAAAACTAGAAAAAAATATTTTAATTTCTATAAAATTACAATTTTAAAAGGCGTCTACTCCTCTCCTTTCGCAATCAAGGAATGACATTTGTCATTTTGATTTTGGACATTTGACATTAATTTACAAAAGAAAACTGACATTTGTTTATAGTGTTACCACTTACGATTTTGGTTTTACCCTAATTTTTTATACCCTAGTTTAGGGCACGTAACGGTTCCAATTCAATTCAATTCATCAGCCTGTTTACATCCACACCTGGACATCTCCACTGACCTTTCCAAGAGCGTACTGCGTAACGACTACTTCATGTTCATTATTAACTGTTTAACAATATCATTTCAAGTAAGTATTAACATCATTTCACGATCCAAAATCTTCTCCAAAGTCCAATCCAAAGTCTCGTAATGAAGAAGGTATTTGACTATAATTTTCTTCCATTTTAGATATACCTAATTATATATAACTAGATGATGCCCACGACTTCGTCCGCGTGGATTTAGGTTTTAAAAATCCCGTGGGAACTCTTTGATTTTCTGTGATAAAAAGTAGCCTATGTCCTTCCCCGGGATGCAAGCTAACTATATCTGTGCCAAATTTCGTCAAAATCAGTTGAACAGATGGGCCGTGAAAGGCTAGCAGACAGACAGACAGACACACTTTCGCATTTATAATATTAGTATGGATTTTATCTAAAACGCCCCAAGCCAAACCTAATATTTAGTTGTTGTGCCCTACAATAGGGAGAAATCCCTAAAGTGGATACACTGTTGAATGTCTATGATTTGAACTTGAAACATTAGTTTTTATTTTCTTTGTCAAATCAAATATGACATCCAATCCACTGACATCGATTTGATTTGTTTACAAACACAAGTGTCGAGGTCATGTTTTGGTTTTGCTAAAAACGTTTAAATAAGTACCTATCAGTTTTATTCACCATGGCGTTGTGGCAATTTTCGGAGTCAGCCCAACCACTTCTTAAACGATGTATAGAACTAGCAACCGTTGATAGCAATAACAAATGGATTCAGAAGTTTGGTAACAAGTCCGAACATTTTGATAAAGATGAAGTTTCGGATACGAATGCAGCTAATCATCCAAATAATACTTGTAATGGAGCTATACCAATCACAAATTGTCCAAAGGAGGCTACGGAAATCTTTGAAAACCCTATTTTTGTACCAGTACGAGTGAAGCTGGAAAGAGACGATTTTTCCCGCGAAATTTTAGATTTGGAACCCATCACACATTTCGACTACATCGTAGAAAAGTGTTTAGAAAATGAAAATTTATATGTAATTTTAGCTGACGAATTACCGCTTATTTCGATAGAAAAACTATGCAGACACATTTACGATACGAAAAACGTTGATTCGACGTTTTTGGAGAACTTTTACACTGTTTTTATCCCGGCATTTTTGAAAAGAGAACCCACTCGGTTGTCTTTGGATTTACTCATCAAGGGGAAGTGCTATCCTGTGTTTCATAAACATTTACTTGTAATAATTTTCAAAGATATAGAATTACCGAGTAATATTTTACATGATTTTGTGTCTACTTTAAATATGAATGAGCAAACTGAGTTTTTGATAACTTTAAGCCACTCTGACGTTCCGAATGAAGCATTTCTTCATCATTTAGTTACAATTCATACAGCTTATAAGAATAGTCTAAAAAATAACGAATTACAGAATTATATTTTAGCAAAGTTAAGTCAAATATCGGAAAATTGTGCAACAGATAAGAATTATGGTCGTTTCTTACTCAATTTTTTACAGTCGCATAAGGATTATAAAACAAATATAACAAAAATAGAAAGTATTGTTGCAACACATAGATCTGCTTTCAAGAAACCCTGTTTTAATGTATTGAATGAAATTAAAAATTTATCTAAGGATAAATAATCAGAAATGTTATACTGAACAATAAACTTATATATTTCGGAGAGTGTGCCGAAGAACTTTTCAACCTGGTTACTCCTTCATCTTTCTACTATCATCCCGCAAGGCATTGCCAAGGTCTGCTCCCATACGTAGTCGAAATTCCATGGATACATACAAAGCGATTTGCCTCCTCATTTCTAATTCAAACTGCTAAGATTTGGAACATCCTACCTGAGTAACGGCCTGCGAAAATCCTTTCAAAATCGGTTCAGCCATTCAGCTTTCATAAAAGCAATTTTTTCCTATTTAAATAGATTATAGTTACCTAAGTACTTTTGTGTGTTAAGTGATTTAAATAAAATGTAATTAGCTTTTAATAACTTTGCATGTACACGTTTTGGTTTAGGCTGTAAGTGTAGGTATATTGTTTAAAATGAAATAAAAAAAATAAAAATTCAATCTTCTACTATTTCAATTGTATTGAATGTATAACAGCTATAATTAATGCATGCAATATATTGTATAATTTAACTGATATTTGACTTAACAAAAGGTCATTAGATACCTAGTAGATCAATGAACTCTGAGCTCTGAATCTTGAAATTGTAGATTGATGATCATAGAGATCAACTATTCCTAATTGTTATTTTCCAAAAGTTATTGTTGATTTCCTAAATCCGATGTAATTTTTTTGTTAAAATTAAAAATATTTGAATAACCCTTTGTTTCTCTAAATTGCTCTGAAACTGGTGCTCTGAAATAACCGTAATTTTGTACTGGCAAGTCTCGTTAGAGGTCCATGGTGCATGTTCCTTGACAGGCAATAACACTAAAATTATTGCTACCCGACTAAATATAGGAGAATACGCCTCCGTTTTCGTATTGGTCGTATTGTATTGATTTTTTTATCAGACGTTCCGCCATTGTTAAAATTAGATGTCCATTTCAATTTGTTCGATTAATCTTACATATGATTTTTAAAGGTGGCCGCACAGAGTACGGTGGCCGTGTTTTTGTTCAGTTGTCAATTAAAAAATGGTGAGTTAAAAAATGAATTGAAGGTAATTATTAAATGATTTTGTGATCAGGCCACGTCAAAATGAAGTTCTAACGGTGGATATTGTCTTCGATCCTACTTATCAACGTTAAAAGGTAAATATTTTTAATAGTTACATTTATATACGTCCATGTTTTCGAAGTTTCTTTGTTACAAATTTTCTACTTTCATTTCTTCATTCTTTTTTCCGCAGCCTGCCAACAGAATCGATGCTAGTAAATCCATCCGAGAAACGATTCGCTAACAATGGCGTTTTCACTGCGAAAGATGTTTTCAAACATTACCTATTTCAAAAAATCTGAATCCGAAAATCCCGAACAGCATTCGAAGCTACGTCGAGATACTTACGTAGTAGACGACCCCATTATAATCCATTACAACTCTACAGAACCTGATTCCACTTCTAGACAATGCGCGAGTTTAAACCTCCCTGATTCCGTGAAAAACTTCGTCGCGAAAAAAGGTTCTTTATCTGATACAGACTTGTTAAATTTAAACGCTGAAAATCCAATACGCAAGAAACGTAAGAGCAAAAAACTTAAACTGGACATTAAAAAGGCAACAAGTCACTCAATGAATACGTTGAACTATGATAGCAATGTTGAGAACACCCCAAAACATGTGCATCTAGAATGTAAAAGTTCTGATGCATTCAGCGAAAAGTTGAGGAACATGGATTTTAATAAATCTTTTCATTTAATCGATGCTATGTCGGATGATCCCTCATCGTCACCTTTTGAGGAAGATTTTGAAATTGAATCACTCTCCGATTATACAGACTCTGATATATCTGTACTTTCAAATAAATCATCTATAAAGATGTGTCGTAAGATAATGGTAAGTCAGTCCAGTGATAAAAAACAGATTGCTCCATCGGTCAGTCTCGAATCATTCTCAGACATTGAATTAGATAAGAATGAAGAAGTGAGAAACAGACTACTCGTCAACTATCAGACAAAGTTGGAGAAGTTGGAATTATGTACGAAGAAACTACTCAACGAGTTCCAATTCCACATTGAGGTGTCCAAAGTTTTCAATTCTCGGTCTACAACTTCTATTCCGGGTAAAACGGAAAAGATTCCAAAAATGCTTCAGGAGCTCGTGTACACGACTGGCACAAACAAACCGAGCTTATCAGATTCCTGGAATGTTATTTTGGAGAAGGAAGATAATGAAACGAAATGTAAAGTGAAGAAACATTTGTTATCCATGAAAGAGTTTATCGATGAATTTGTGCGTTTGAATTTGCAGAATTCTGAGCACTCTGACGTAGATTCCAAACAGGGCCGACCCATCAAGAAATGTAAACGATATGTACCGAAACACGCGAATATGAGCCGTAAGAAGAAGATGAAACATTTCGACTTTCCAGATCTCAGAGAAGCGATGTTAAATCTTTTTAATGAAAATGTAACTTCGCATGATTCAACCACTGATATAAGCTCATCTGATGAATCTGATATGTCCAAATGTATCTGTAAATGTCACAGCACATCCTCTGAGACTGATTTGGAGCCATCTTCGAATATGAACGATCAATCTACGTCAATAACATCTTCCATCGGCAACTTTACTCTTGACATGTCAGAGTTGACAGCTTATTCAGAGTCCCTAGATCAAATCGTGAGTTACAACAGCTTCCAAGACACCAGTTTGTACAATACGTTGCTTCAAAAGGCTGCCATTGAACGCATATCATTCTACGTTCAAGTCCACAGCATACAGCTGAAATGTGAAGAATCGAATCAAGATGGAGATACGAAGAATATATTAACATTCTACTGTCCGTCATGCAAGGATGTTGAAACAGAAGAAAATGGTTTATTGAGACATATTCTAAGTCCATCGCATTGCGAGAAAATCCATTTTCTGTATAAAACAGCATACATCAAGAAGTGTGTAGCTGCGGGTAAAGAGATCCAGCCGAGTACGGTGTTGAATCCCATGACGATGTACAGGGACGATAATAAGATAGTTTGTTTTGGGGATGCGTTGTATGCCTGTACGTTGTGCTTCGAGAATCTGATTGTTGGGGAGTATGTACTCATGAAACACTGTTGTGAGCCTCAGCATATTGAGAGGAAGGAGAAATTGGCAGATATTATAGGCTAGTGAGACTGTTCTAGCAATAATCAATCAATTATCTACCACTGCTGGATTACAAATACTGGAATTTTTTGCTGGATCAAAAGATCAGTTGTTTCTGAGAAACTTCCCTGGAGCAGTGGTAAGTGCTGTGGTCTTATTAGTGAGAGGTCCCGGGTTCGATTCCTGGCAGGGATTTGGAATTTTATAATTCCTGATCTGGTCTGGTGGGAGGCTTCGGCCGTGGCTAGTTACCACTCTACTGGCAAAGCCGTGCCGCCAAGTGATTTAGCGTTCCGGTACGATGCTGTGTCGAAACCAAACGGGCATGGGTTAATTTAAAACTGCCATACCCCTTCCAGGTTAGCCCGCTCCATCTTAGACTGCATCTTCACTTACCACCAGGTGGGATTGCAGTCTAGGGCTAACTTGTATCTGAGTAAAAAAAAGTCCTCATCCAGCCACTACCCCGCCATCTTTTTAAAGTCGTCCACTCTGTGCTTGCTGGCACTCAGTCTCCTCTCCAGAACACATCTGTCCCAGGAAACATAATATGTATCTGCCAGCTGCCACTTCTACGTAAATAAAGGTATGTGATTCTAAATTCTTATTGATTGCTATCATTCAATCGTTCAAGTTTAGTACTCAAGGGTGCTGTTGAATTTTATTTATAATTGCTTGAAGTAAAATTGTGTTTATTTAATAAAAGTTAGTTATGAATTAATTTTTTTTTTGTATTTGCAATTAATTTTTAGCCTCAAAAATACTCAGTGGTTCGAATAATAGGGATGTTGCCTATATAAAAAATAAAATAGAGGGTCTTCCAAAATACGTAAAATCCACGTCCTTTGTAAAATTTATGTGTGATAACCATTTTAAATTATCGATTAAACTAAAAAAAAGCACGTCGAATGGTTGTGACGTCACATACCAGTATTTCGTAGAAGAAGAATAAAAAGTTACAGATTTGACTAGTTGTCAAATACCGGATTATAGAAAGAAAAGGAAAGAAAGAAAGAAATCAAAATGTTGCCACTCAAAGCTTAATGCTTGTTTTCAAATTAGTCCTACCAATTTAACTACTCTGTGCAATTATAAATGAGTTGCATGTTAACAATATTATGATAATGATTTCATATTTACTGTAGGTTAAGATTTTTTCAGTCTGACATTTACCTAGAAAAATTTATTTTTACTCTCGTGTAATCTGTCGATCTTAACCTGTTCTGATATTTCCTATTGAAACTCAAACATTGTTTTATATTTGTTTGCGCATGTGTAATTAGAATAATATGTATTGTTGCTAATGATGATAAAAATTAAATAATTTTTGGTGTTCGTACAAACATTTTAGATCTGGCTGGCTGGCTCGCTTTTTTGAGATTAAAGTGTAAACTGGTTGGATTAAAGTGTACTGTAGATTTTCGGCACTAGACAGTAGACTTCTTGAGCTTTTTTCTCGGTACTTTTTTTTGTATTTTTCTGAATACTCAAGTCTGAATTCAAGCCTTTTAAGTTATGATTAGTAATAAACGTTGCCACATTTTATTGGAAAAGATTATATTTAAATTTTCTTTTCAATTTTATTTTTTGCTCTTTTTACAAAATGCAGAACATTTTTTCAAATGGAATCTTATTTTTAAGAAATTAGATTTGGATTTTGCATTTTTGTTACAATAATTTTTGTGTCATATCTATTTTAGGATCTCATTTTGTATGCCATAATATTATTAGAATTTAACTTTGTAAGCATTTAAGTGAATGTTTGTATGAACACATATATAAACTTAAATTTAAGTATTAAAAACACTTTTTCTAATTTTCTAATAATGCAGACTTGACAAATCTATTTTTTTTACTGTGTTATTTTCTTCTATACAATTTAAACTAATTTTCATTGACTGAGCATTTATATAATTTTTTTTCCAAACTACATTAGATTTATTGGTATTTTACTTAATGATTTTTTTATTGTCACTTTTTGATTTAAAAAGGAGACGAAATTGATATTTATGACTTGAGGAGTTTTATGTAATTTATTACTTTATGATTTTTTTTGGCTCAAATTAGTTGTTTCTTAAAAATATAAAATAATATATGTATTGATTTTAATGCTCCGGGTTCTAACCCATTATAGGATGGATATTATATTTTTAATTTACTTGATGTTGCCAGATGAAATCGAAAGTTTATAATATTAAAATAAATATGTACACATCGCACATACCTACATATGGCAAAAAACTTATTTGTTGTTAGACTTTTCTAATTATAAGTTTTAATTATGTCAACCAATCAGGAATAAGTATTTAAGTAAATTTTTGCCGATATAATATAGCGAAATATACAATAGACAAACATAAAAATAGTTAGTAGTAGTTCCTATACCATTCATGTCATTGTTGTTCAAATTCTAGAAAATAAAATAGTGTGATTGTTTATGAATTTACAAAAAACAGGGTGATGACCGTAGGGGTTTTTCGAAATATTTTTGTACTAATTTAGAAGCTTAGACCTTTTTTTAAATATTTATATAGTTCAAAAATGTATTTCTTGTATATTGTTATCGTAATATTATTATGTACTTAAAGTAATCATTTGTTAGCAAGTTTCAAAAAATCGCGAATAAATTGAAAGCTTTTAGATAACTTTCATACTACCTATACACATTTTTAATAGTTTTTTCAAATGTAATTTAAGCTTAATATCTTAATAATTAATGTTTTAGTGGTAAGACTGTTAAACAGACAAAAAAGAGGATTTTCAGGATAATGTTTTGTAATTCCTGTTAAAAATTGCAGATCTCAATTTTGCACAGATTAAAAAATGCAGATAAATAATATATATCTTCTTTAAGAATTGCATCTAGCTGGTTGTTTTTATTCATAAGTGTTTTAAAAAACCTTGCCTACGGCTTGGTCACCTTTGTATCATACTCGTTAATTACCAAGCATAATGTATCTCATAAAAATAAGTTAGCATCTGCATTTTTTCGTCGTGTGTGATAGCTTATAATAGTTATTCCTTCAAATTAAAAGACTGATATTTTGAATGTAAAAAAATGTGTTCAGTAATTGATTAGCCAACGTTAAAAAATTACAAAAATCTAGCCATCATTTACCCGCCTGTACATTAGAATAATTTAAAAATAATTTTTAAATTAATTTGAAAATAAGTTTCCAATTTCATAATCTTAAAAATCCAAGTTCAATTTCTAAGATCTTAAAGTAAGCAATAATAGTTTAAGATAACCAAATGATAGATATATCAGTTCGTAATTTTTAAAAAAGCCGGCCTAGTGCGAGTCAGGCTCGCGCAATGAGGGTTCCGTACTACAGTCGTATTTTTTCGATATTTTGCACGATAATTAAAAAACTATGATGCATAAAAATAAATAAAAATCTGTTTTAGAATGTACAGGTGAAGACCTTTCATATGATACCCCACTTGATATAGTCACTCACTTCGAAAGTTGAAAATACTAATTATTAGTTCATGACCACAATTTAATTTTTTTTGTGTGATCTAACCCTAAATTCACGGTTTTCAGATTTTTCCCCAAATGTCAGCTATAAGATATACCTACCTGCCAAATTTCATGATTCTAGGTCAACGGGAAGTACCCTGTAGGTTTCTTGACAGACAGACAGACAGACAACAAAGTGATCCTATAAGGGTTCCGTTTTTCCTTTTGAGGTACGGAACCCTTAAAATGATTCAATTTGAACACACGCTGCATATTTATTTTGGTATCTACACAGTTTTAAATAAATAAAAAGATTCCGACGAATTGAGAACCTCCTCCTTTTTTTGAAGTCGGTTAAAAAAAGGAAAATGACATGTTAAACAATTTTTATTTGTGTTAAAAAAACAGCTAATCACTTTTTTTGTGTAAAGTGTGTAATAAATAAATGGCGATCGATAATAGTGGTGTAGCAATTATTGCATTAATTAAGTAGATTAATAAATAATTATAACCTTCATATATAAGGGCTAGTAGTAATTATTAAATATTTCTCTTCTCGTAGAAACACATTAAATATAGCTTTTTTTTCTTTAAAAAAAATAGCTATTCAAAATGGGCATCAGTTGGGATGAAATGTAAAAATTTGATTTATTTTTATAAAAAAAATATTTACGAATGCCCAAGTTTTCTTAGTTTAAAAAAATAAGCGAGGCTTAGGTAACTATGTTGGTACGTTGATTATTTGAAATGTAATTAAATAATAACTATGAATATTAATTGCATAATAATCAGTAGTTTAACTAAAAAGTACTTTGTATTAAGTGAAAAAAAAAAAAAAACTAAAAGATAAGTGCACACTTAAAATGTGGACTGTAGTTTTTTTTAATTTTTGAAGGCTAAAGCATTTTTATCCTAAAACGTATACTTGAATTTACTAAAAAAATAAAACAATTCTGTGATCTAACTGTTGATATCCAAAATTATTGTAAAAAAAATAGTTTTTAAAAACGTGTGTGACGACTTTGAAAAGTCTTTTCCTACCTATTTTACTTTTTCTTGACATTTCTATGACCAAATTTTTTGATCTGTTATATTTCTTCAATCAAAGTTTTCGCACACATTATCTGTGATCCAAAAAAGTGTTCATATCTCTATTGTTATTAAAAAAAAGATCAATATTTTGTTTGGAAAGCCATCAACGAAATTATTAACTAAAAAAGTAGATTTTTTTATTTGAGCTTATTTATTTTGATTTATGTTCAACAAACTCAATATTGGTCTTTCCTTTCATAAATGGTTGCATTTTACAGGCTTAATAATCGATATGTTTATAGTTTTTTTTTACTTTTGAAATTTTTTAATCTGCCTATGGTAATTTTGCATACGAAAAAATTTTTTTCTTCAAAAATTGATTTTGCTCTTTTATATTTAGAATTATTACGTCTGTAAAATCGCGCCATCTGTTGGTTCGTGACTGTTAAAACTTTTTTTTCTAATAAAATTACACCGATTTTTCGACTGAATAAATGTGTGCAGTTTGGAATCATTTGTTTTATTTCTATAGAATAAACTTGCAACACTATCCGTTTTGTTTTTATTGTCCGTTCATCGCAATGGTTTATCGTAACTTGATGCGTGAGTAATATGTTAGAAAAACATCCTAATTTGTATAATCGGTTCGATTGCGGTAGAATGACAGCTACAATGTTACGATCGCAATCACCTCTGATTGGGTGACGCTCGCTCACTATTGGCTACAATGCATTGTTGCAACAAGAATCGCACAAATTCAGCCAATCAGAACAACTGAGATTGTTATAATGATTGACGCTGGTTTTACGAAATCGGTGTACAAATTGGGATGTTTTTCGACGGCGCGCACTTCCGACGGAAAGGCGGCCATCTTGCTCGCCACGCAGAACTTGAGCACGTCGATCTCACGAGCTAGCTTGCAAGCTCCGGTAGGAGTGTGTGTTTTGTGCTTGTAAGCGGTGAGGTATCAATCTCATGTTATCCTGGTACCTGCATTTAGCTTTCACTTAAGCATAAAAATACGCGCTGCCCAGCCCGATTGTTGTTTCTCGTCGCTTTTACTAATATGTGCTGCCCAGCCAACACTCGAAGGTTGTGGTAATCTATCTCGCTTACTCATTAGTAGTTCAATGACATGAGAGATTAGGTAAGAGGAGTAGGGAAAATAGGTAAAGAAAAGCAACTATAGTCAGTGCAAATTTTTAAGTAAATTTTATGTTTTATTTTATTTTAGATGACATAAACAAAACTTAATTAAAATTATAGTAACTCAGTACAGTACGCGGCCGAAAATAATGTCCTAAATATCAGTGATAGCAGATTTGTAGAGCGTTGTCCTTGTCGTTGAGACCGACAAAACGTCATAATATAGGTGTGAGTGACAGAGACAACGCTCTCGGGTGTGCAAGTTTTAAGTAAATTTTATTTGTTTTTTTTATTTCTTTATTTTAGATGACATAAACAAACTCAATGAAATTGAATCAGTAACTCAGTCAGTCAAGTTTTAATTTTAAGTTAAATTTTATTTGATTTTTTAAAATTTAAATTACTTAATTTTTTAATTAAATAAAACGCAATACTATTTAAAATACAGCATCAAGTGTACAAATTGGGATGTTTTTCGACGACGGCGCGTACTTCCGGCGGCAGGGCGGCCATCTTGCTCGCCACGAAGAACTTGAGCGTGTCACGTAATGGCGCGGGGAAGTATGGCGCGTCGATCTCCGCCGCCAGCGCCGAGTAGCACGCCGGCACGCGCCACCGGATCTTGTACTCTTTGTTTTCCGACTGTTAGAAAATGGCGCACTTATAATCATTTTATTTTTTTATTTTATTTTTATTGAAAAGGTTCGCTAGCGATTTTTACAAAAATGATCTTAAATTACATAAAGTTAAATTACATGACGTTGTATGTAAAATCATTTGAAAGCAAACACTACATGCACATTCACACAATTTACATGGAACAATTATTAATCATATAAGTAAATATTTTTATCGCAGTATAATTAATATATAAAAGGAAAAGGACGCAAAGCTCAAACTACTGGACGGATCGGGCTGAAATTTGGCATGCAGATAGCTATTATGACGTAGGCATCCGCTCAGAAAGGAGTTTTGAAAATTCAACACCAATTAAATTTTTGAAAATTCAAAAAGGGGTTTGTAATTTGTGTAGTCCACGCGGACGAAGTCGCGAGCATAAGCTAGTAATTAATTAAATTGAGGGTGAAGGGGGGGGGGGGGGAGGAGAGGATTGAGAGGCTGGGGGGAAAGAGGATGTGGAGGGAGAGGGAGTGGAAGGAGACAGAGGATAGATGGGAATAGAGGATGAAAGGAGAGAGGAGAAGAGGGAGAAATTATTTTTTAGCTGCAGCGATGGCGAGATGAAATGCACTTTAATGCGTCGTAACAAGAGTCGCTATTTATTTAAACGTCTTTACGGAGTTATGTGCTAACCTTGATGAGCGTCAACGCTCGCAGTAGCGTGTTAGCGAGCAACCATTGCTGTCTCGCTCTCTGCACGAGCGTGTGATAGAGACGGCTGGAGCTCTCCGCCGCGGTCACACTCTCCCCGGAGAGTCCCGAGACACAACAGAGAGCCTCCACATAGGCTTGTGTCAAACTCTCTTGGTCGCGTATTGACTGAAATTTAAACAAAACAGTCCTTCAAAACTTGTTTATTTGCTAACTAGCTTATCCCCGCTGCTTCGCCTGCGTGGATTTAGGTTTTTAAAAATCCCGCGGGAACTTTTTATTTTCCAGGACAAAAGTAGCATATCCATAGTAGCCTGGAGATGCAAGGATGCAGTACCAAATTTCGTAGAAACATGAACGTATGATTCTTTAAAAATCCCTTGGAATCACTACAATAGGAATGCAATTCCTTACAATTATTTAAAAATCTCATGGTATCACTACAATAGGAATGCAATTCCTTACAATTCTTTAAAAATCCCATGGTATCACTACAATAGGAATGCAATTCCTTACAATTCTTTAAAAATCCCATGGTATCACTACAATAGGAATGCAATTCCTTACAATTCTTTAAAAATCCTGTGGAATCACTACAATAGGAATGCAATTCCTTACAGCATCAGGGCTGAGGAGTTGGAGAATCCTCGCGTTCAAAAAGTCTTTACTTGGTAGGTACCTCCAATATCACTTTAAAACCGACAGTTTCTAAATCCCATTTGTTGGTGGTCAGGTCCCCTGCAGCATCAGATTGAGGAGTTGGAATCTAATTTTTTAAGGGACAATATCACAAAGTTTCTCTATCGATTAAACAAAATTACGCAAATCTAAATATATAAAAGGAAAACGTGACTGACTGACTGACTTACTGACTGACTGACTGACTGACTGATCTATCAACGCACAGCTCAAACTACTGGACGGATCGGGCTGAAATTCGGCATGCAGATAGCTATTATGACGTAGGCATCCGCTAAGAAAGGATTTTTGAAAATTCAACTCCTAAGGGGGTGAAATAGGGGTTTGAAATTTTGTAGTCCACGCGGACGAAGTCGCGAGCATAAGCTAGTCTAAATATATAAAAGGAAAACGTGACTGACTGACTGACTGACTGATCTATCAACGCACAGCTCAAACTACTGGACGGATCGGGCTGAAATTTGGCATGTAGATAGCTATTATGACGTAGGCGTCCGCTAAGAAAGGATTTTTGAAAAATCAACCCCTAATGGGGAGAAACAGGGGTTTTAAAATTTGTGTAGTCCACGCGGACGAAGTCGCGAGCATAAGCTAGTCGTTTCAGAAATCTCGTTGATTTCGGTGTACATAGGTAGAAAAACAAGTCCTCCTTTTTTGAAAGTCAATTAATAAAAGTAGCCTTGTCTGTGAAAGTCCCGTCAAAATAGGTTTAGCCGTTCAGAAGATTAACCCGTTCAAACATACAGACACTTCAAATGTGATTTTCAAAATGACCCATTCAATTTATTTTACCTGTAAATGTGCGTCGATGACATCTGCTGGATTTGATCCTAGTCTTATGAGGTTCTCTATTGTGGGGTTGTTTAAGAACTTCCCAACGTCTGTGTCCACTTCTTCTATTCCTACAAAATAAGTAGTAATTAAAAAAACCGGCCAAGTGCGAGCCAGGCTCGCGCAATGAGGGTTCCGTACTACAGTCGTATTTTTTCGACATTTTGCAGGATAATTCAAAAACTATGATACATAAAAATAAATGAAAATCTGTTTTAGAATGTACAAGTGAAGACCTTTCATATGATACCCGACTTGATATAGTTATCTTACTTAGAAAATTGAAAATACTAATTATTACTAGTTCATGACCACAATTTAATTGTTTTTGAGTCAAATACTCAACTTTCACTCTGGTATTCTAGTACTTATTTTATTTTATAGGAACTTGTACAGTTCCAGGGACTATAATCAACAGTTCCAGCAACTGTAACCGATAGTTCCAGTGACTATGCCCTATAGTTCCAGGAACTAGAACTTTAGGTCATAGTTCCCGGAACTACAATTCATAGTTCCCGGAACTATAACTATAACCTATTTTTTTTTTCTTTATTTATTTAGGGGCTTTTATATTTAAATACATGTCAGCCCCATTATAGCCTAATACATAAAATCAAAACAAGAAAATCTTAACCTAACGACATAACCCCAATACAAAAAAAAAACTATAACCTATAGTGACAACTTTCATAACATGTTCTTACCACTCTGGTCAAGGCTGATCTCATTGCCCATGCCCAGCACTGTGTCGATATGCCGTGTGTCCTCAGTGGCGCTGTCTTCATCAGACTGACCCTCGCCATCTTCTTCTTCTTCTTCTTCTCCATCAGAGCCTGATACATCTAGAATTTGGAATTTCACTCAATAATTATCAGAAATGAAGTTTGTGTGATTACGAAATTGCCTATGTATATACAAAACGGGTTGCGAAGTTGAAGTGGCAATGGGCAGGGCACATAGTTCGTACAACCGATAGACGTTGGGGTCCCAAGGTGCTAGAATGGCGACCTCGCACCGGAAGATGCAGCGTTGGAAGACCCCCCACTAGGTAGACGGACGACATCAGACGAGTCGCAGGGAGCCGCTGGATGGCGGCGGCGCAAGACCGTGGCGTGTGGAAGTCCCTACAAGAGACCTATGTCCAGCTGTGGACGTCTATTGGTTGATGATTATGATGATACCCGTTTTCAGGGCTCGATAGTTAACAAGGAATTCTAGTATTGTAATACGCGACAGGTCGAGATGGCAATTGGGGTGGGGACGGCCACCACACCCGCACAGCCCCCGCACTAACCTGGTGCAGGCGAGCCCGGGTGACGTGACGGTGTGCGGGGCGTCCCCCCGCCTTATACCCTCAATAGCTTATGCTCGCGACTTCGTCCGCGTGGACTACGCAAATTTCAAACCCCTATTTCACCCCTGTGGGGTTGAATTTTCAAAAATTCTTTCTTAGCGGATGCCTACGTCATAATAGCTATCTGCATGCCAAATTTCAACCCGATCCGTCCTTCCGTCGCGGGCATCAGTTAGTAAGATATATAACTCACATTCGTCCTCACTGCCTTCTCCGTCGCTGAGTTCTGCGGATGGGCCGAGTTTGTTTTTCATTGTCTTTTTGTTCTCCGCACCTCCTAAACTATTTCCTGTAAACAAATAAAAGAGGGTGTTTTAGAAGTTAAGTTAAGACTTTGACCTCCTATTTGGGGGGGTACAGGTTTGATATTTTTCGTTTTTTTTTTCCTTTCCCTTCCCTCTCCAGTTAAGCGTCAGGCTTGTGCTAGGAGTAGGTACGGCAATAGTGCAACGGGCGGGGTTTGAACCGTCGACCTTCCAGTTTTCAGTTTACTCCTCTACTCATTGAGCTATTGAGGCTATCGCGATTTGAGTTATTCACGATTTAAGCAATAGGGTCTTGGACTGTAGTAATAAAATAATGTGATTTTTGTATAGCGGTAGTTTATGGGGCTAGAATTTATTATTAAAGAGAATAATTTAAAAAAAAACCATGATTTTTATTTATTTTTAACATGAACGTCACGCTGTACGGAAGGTGAATAATGACGTCAACCACGTAAAACTCCAGGTTCACCCTCACCATCTGGGTGTCTGGTGCACTTCGACCGTCCGCTGCGCCAGATCCTTCTTTCCACGCACATGCTAACTGTGGAACCAACTCCCATCGGCGGTGTTCCCACTACATTACAACATGGGGTTATTCAAGGGGCGGACCAACAAATTCACGCATAGGCGGCTCCTCTGGTGCTGCAAATGTTCATGGGCGGCGGTAATCACTTAACATCAGGTGACCCGCCTGCTCGTTTGCTCGCTATATCTATTAAAAAAAAAAAAAAAAGGTAAAGAAAAACTTACTTACCAGCCAATACAACCCTTGTAAGTCTGTCCGTACTATCCGGTAGAGATGTTAACGCGTCAACTACCTCCATGCAAGCTTCTCTCCCTATTTCATTATGGCTTAGGTCCAACGACTGAAAGAGACAAAACATTTTTACATTAAGATTGTACGGGAGGGGTGTGCAGGCTCGACCGTACCAAAGGGAGATCTCCCACCGAGCGGTTGGTTGTGCTCGGTAGCGCCAGCTGATCCAGATTGCAGAAAACTTCGTTAGTGCGAGTACTGTGGGCGGTACATCTGTTCGGGACTACGGCATGAAATGTTATCGATTGAATAGCGCCATCTAGTTGCAATTGTGGCAACCGCCACAAGATTAAACAATGAAAAATCGACCGTTGTATGGATTTATATTTTTTGGGCAGGGCACATAGTTCGTAGTTTAAAGCTGTGATAGCCTGGCGGTTAGTACGTCCACCTTCTAATCGGAGGTCGGCGGTTCGATCCCGGGCACGCACTTCTAACTTTTCGGAGTTATGTGCGTTTTAATTAATTAAATATCACTTGCTTCAACGGTGAAGGAAAACATCGTGAGGAAACCTGCGTATCTGAGAGTTCTCCATAATGTTCTCAAAGGTGTGTGAAGTCGTAGACTAGCGTGCGTAGCGTGGTAGACTATGGGCAAACCCTTCTCACTATGAGAGGAGACCCGTGCTCTGTAGTGAGCCGGCGATGGGTTGATGTATCTTACCTCCAATAACGTAGAATCCTTTAAACTTTTGGCCAGAGTCTTCGCGCCGGTGCTCTTCAACAGGCAGTCTCCGAAATTGATGGATTTCAGGTTTTTTAATCTGTAAGAGAAAAAAAATTATAAATGTGTAACACCGATTTAAGTTCTCGACCTGTAAACTAGGTGGCGCTAGTAGAACGTTATGTCGCGCTATTCCATACCGCGGGTCCGAGGTTACCTACCTGCCAAATTTCATGATTCTAGGTCAACGGGAAGTACACAGTAGGTTTCTTGACAGACCGACAGACAGTAGGGCGACTGTCTAAAACCTGCATCAATCATTATTACAATCTCAATTGTTCTGATTGGCTGAATTTGTGCCATTCTTGTTGCAACAATGCATTGTAGCCAATAGTGAGCGAGCATTAACCAATCAGAGATGAATGCGATCGTGACATTGTAGCTGTCAAACAACCGCGGTAGACAGACAGACAACAAAGTGATCTTATAAGGGTTCCGTTTTTCCTTTTGAGGTACGGAACCCTAAAAATAGTCACGGTATCTAGCCACGGCCGAAGCCTTTTCGCCAGTAAAAATGCTAACCTATTGATTTGATCCCAGGTTCCATTCCCAGTTGCGGTAAATTTGGATTTGGCCTCAACTGGGAATTGAATGTGGGACTCACCTGGGTAGCGCGGCGGCGATGGCGGCGGCGCCGGTGGGGCCCATGGTGTTGTCGTTAAGGTTGAGGCAGGAGAGTCCCGGGTTCTGTTTGAACGCCTCAGATAAGGCGGTGATGCCAGCATGGTAGATGCCGTTCTGTGGCATTGACACCTCTTCCAGGGTACCCATGGACTGTTGGAAACCAAAAA
Organism: Maniola hyperantus; assembly: GCF_902806685.2. Taxonomy (NCBI): domain Eukaryota; kingdom Metazoa; phylum Arthropoda; class Insecta; order Lepidoptera; family Nymphalidae; genus Maniola; species Maniola hyperantus. The sequence continues at coordinate 5,494,802 of NC_048563.1, forward strand.
CAAACGAACTCTATACAAGGTCTAACATTATTTAGAGCAAAGCAAGCTCAATTTTAGAGCCTCAATAGCTCAACGGGTAACGGAGTGGACTGAAAACCGAAAGGTCGACGGTTCAAACCCCGCCCGTTGCACTATTGTCGTACCGCCTAGCTTGACGCTTAGTTGGAGAGGAAAGGGGAATATTAGTCATTTAACATGGCTAATATTCTTTAATAAAAAAAAACCCGACTAATTCACAAAAACCGGCCAAGTGCGAGTGCAGACTCGCGCACTGAGGGTTCTGTACTACAATCGTATTTTTTCGACATTTTGCACGATAAATCAAAAACTATTATGCCTAAAAATCAATAAAAATCTGTTTTAGAATGTACAACTAAAGCCCTTTCATATGATACCCCACTTGATATAATCTTACTTTCAGAGTTGAAAATAGCAATATTTGTTCATGAATTTAATTTTAATTTTTTTCTTGTGATGTAACCACAAATTCTCAATTTTCAGATTTTTCCCCTCATGCCTGCTACAAGACCTACCTTCCTGCCAAATTTCATGATTCTAGGTCAACAGGAAGTACCCTATAGGTTTCTTGACAGACAGACAACAAAGTGATCCTATAAGCATTCCGTTTTTCCCTTTGAGGTACGGAACCCTAAAAAACTGTTTTTCTTCATTTCTGAAAAAAATGTTATGGAGTTGAAAATTTTATGATCTACGGGTGCGAGAATAAACTAGCAAGTGTAGCGAGCGTAAAATTTTTCTTTACCTGAAAGACTCCGGCCAGTGCCTTAGCGCCCTCGTTCTCCAGGCGGTTCCTGCCTGCCACGAACACACGCAACTGTCTGGGATTGGTCGACAGCGCCTTGGCTAGCAGCCTGCCCCCGGTTATGCCTAGACCATTATTGTTCAGGTACAGCTCCTACAAATTATGACATTACAAGTTAAGTTCTCAAATGCTTTCCGTAATGTGTGAAGGCTACCAATCACTACTTAGCCAGCATGGTAGAGTATGGCCTAAACTGTTCTGAGAGGAGACCAGTGCCCAGTAGTGGGTTGATTATTATTATCAATAGACTAAGTGGCTTTCGCTGATGCTTCTATATCAGAAAAGCTTGGAGTTTTCCAAATGTTTGTCTAATCTATTGTTGAACTGGTTAAGAGAACTTGACATAACCACATCCTTAGGCAATTTATTCCAAACTAGCTGATGCCCGCGACTTCGTCCGCGTGGAATTAGGTTTTAAAAAATCCCGTGGGAACTCTTTGATTTTCCAGGATAAAAAGTAGCCTATGTTACTCTCCAGGTCTTTATCTATACCCATGCAAAAAAACGTCAATCCGTTGCACCGTTATTGAAGGACAAACCAACAAACCAATAAACCAACAAACAAACACACTTTCGCATTCATAATGAGGGTATTGATTTGACGATGGCAATTGATATTGTAGCTTCATATCATGACCCCTAAATCTAGGATTGCTCCTTCTTGAATACATGCTGATGATGTCATGATCATGATGATGATGCTAGAAGCATACTCACTTGCAACTGTGAGCAAACGTCACTCTGCAGTAACTTCGCCAGTCCCTCGACGCCGATTGGACCAAATGCGTTGTCGCTGAGGTCTAGGACCTTGAGCCGAGCGCCCGCCTCTATCATGCCATCACCTAGGGCAGTCTGGAAAATATATTCTAGAATATATAAAAGCAAGTGGCAGTGGGCAGGCCACGTCTGCCGCAGAGCCGATGGCTGCTGGGGCAGCCGTGTTCTGGTATCAGCAAGTGCAGTGTGGGACAACCTCCAACCCGCTAGACTGGACGACCTTAAGAAGGTAGCGGGAAGTGGGTGAATAAGTAAGGCGCAGGATCGTGTGTAGTGGTGTGCTCTTGAGAAGGCCTATGTCCAGCAGTGGACGCAAACTGGCTGATTGATTGATTGATATACCGTACCTCAAAAAGAAAAAAAAACCCTTATAGGATCATTCCGTTATCTGTCATGTCTGTCAAGAAACCTACAAGGTACTTCCCATTGACCTAGAATCATGAAATTTGGCAGGTAGGTAGGTCTTATAGCAGACATTAGGGGAGAAATTAAACAATTAAAAAAAAAGACAGGCTCTGGACCAAACTTCCTTGCCTTTAGCAAGAATATCAGTATTTTCGTTGTTAACTAGTAGCAGCCCTGGTAGCCAGTGTAGAATCATGCTGTTGTACCGAGCCAGGGTGTTTAAGCACTAGATTGGAAGGAACCTTACCAGAGCTGGTGGTATCTCCGTCTTCATCCTGCCAGTGAACATGTCGGAGAACCTGGCAGTCTTCAGCTCAGGGTGTTGTGCTAGGGCCTTCGCGATAGCCTGTGCGGCTGACACACCCAGTGTGTTGCCAGTGAGGGTCAAGTACTGTAAGTCTGGACATTTGTTGATAGCATCTATTATTGGTTGTGCTGTAAAAAAGAGTTATGTCAAAATTTCAAAGTCCAATCCTCACGAGATGTCGACGAATCGAGTTGTAGAATTATGCAAACCAAGACGCATCATACCACAATATGGAAAGTTGTGACGTTGTGATTGTATTTTGCCAGATAGCTCGTGCAGTTCCAGCGAAAAGAACAAGAAGGGGGGTAGGGGGCTCGAACTTCATCTCTCGCAGCACCGCAGTCCCGCCATGACCACGACCACGAAATAAGCTTAAAATCATTAGTTAAGTATCTTTTACTTTAACAGTGACGGAAAACATCGAGAGAAAACCCGCATGCCTGAGAGTTCTCCATAATGTTCCTAAAGACCCGTGCTCAGTAGTGAGCCAGCGATGGGTTGATGATGATGATGCTTACCAAAAACTTCAACCGCAAAAAAATTGCAAAGATGCTCAGCTTAGGTTATGTTTCTATTTCATGACAATGTTATGATACCTTACCTATATATCATTTATATGAACGTTAAAAGTAAGATTTTAACTTCAGAAGCGGTCATAAAAGTATTATTATAACTAAAAATCTAGTTTACATACCATCTTTTTCGGTATCGAGTTTCAATGACCGCCCGGAGAAATCTACACCAGTCACGCTTCTGTTTGGTTCATTTAAAGCTGTGCTTAGTGAGTTTAAGTCGATCGACATGTTTGTTGGCTGTTTTTGGCAAGTTATAGTTGTTTTTCAATGTTTTATAAGTTTTTTCACATTACAAATCACAACACGCAACGGCTTTTTTTGATTTTTTGTTTGGCGTTTGCTTCTCTGTCAAATCAAATTGTCAAATGTCAAGTTCCATAACGCACAGATAAAAAATAGCCATGACAAAACCACCTACGTCTCCACTATCGCCAAATTCGGATAGGATTCGGCATCGACAGAAAAGAGTCGAAATTATATATGGGGGCACCACACTTTCGTTTACTCTTTAACGCCATGTAGGTACTGTAACTAAATCAATGTTGATATTAATTAATAGTTTTAAATTGTTAAAAACACTGGAGAATCCTATATCGTATTTTTAACATTATAAAAATTGAACGGTCGATCAGCTGATTGGTTGTTAGAGCGACCCTTTCTCTCACTTGTCCGAGTTAGGTTTTTCTTATGGGCCCCGAGACCCAAGCAGAGGCCGAAACACATACAAAATTGCTAAAATCTATATAAATCAACATTTTTTTTAATCTTTGTCAGCACTGACATTAGTTATTTTAGGGTAGCTCTTTAAAAAATCATTTCAGCTCCAAATTTTTAATTTCCATTCTAAATGATCGCACTGCCGCACATAATAATATTTATCCTATATGTTATTGGTCTGTGATAATATTACTTCGTGCTAACTGCTAACCCAAACGTTTTATTTCATTGTTGAGTTGGAAATCAGAAAAGTGTGGCCAGTTGATTTGTCGAATGCCAAAATAACGTAAAATTCTCTAAAACTCAAATGATTGGCCAAATTAACTACACCGCGAGGCGGACGCCGGTGTATGCGTGTTTCCTCGACTTGTCGAAAGCTTTTGACCTAGTCTCATATGACGTGTTGTGGGGCAAGTTGAGGGATGCGGATGTGCCGACGGAGTACACGGCTATACTGAAATACTGGTATGCTAACCAGCGTAACCAGGTGAGGTGGGTTGGTGCTCTGTCGGACGAATACAGGCTGGAATGCGGTGTGAGGCAGGGTGGTTTAAGCTCTCCTTTGCTGTTTAACCTGTATATTGACCAACTTATTGAACGACTGAGTGGCACACATGTCGGCTGCCACATCGATGACATATGTGTCAACAACATAAGCTATGCTGACGACATGGTACTGCTCAGTCCTTCAATAGCAGGGCTTAGGAAGCTGCTTTCCATCTGCGAGACATATGCGGAGGAGCATGGCCTAAAATATAACTCAAAAAAGAGTGAATTATTAGTATTTAAGGCACCGAAAATACGGCCACGCCATGTTCCACCCGTGTGTCTCGGTGGTGTGAAGGTCGTGGATAAATTTAAATATCTTGGTCATATTGTCACGAGTGACATAGGAGATGATGAGGATATTGAACGAGAACGCAGGGCGTTGGCGGTAAGAGGCAATATGCTCGCCCGTAGGTTTGCCCGATGCACTGCAGACGTGAAAGTAACTTTATTTAAAGCGTTCTGTCAGTCTTTCTATACCGGTGCACTATGGGTGACATATACACGCCGAGCCTACAGCGCCCTGCGTGTTCAATATAATAACGCTTTTAGGATGCTGTTGAGGTTGCCGTGGCGCTGTAGCGCATCTAAAATGTTTGCAGACGCTCACACCAATGACTTTTTTGCCATAATGCGCAAAAAAGCGACATCTCTCCTGCAGCGCTTACGTACCAGCGACAACGGCATCCTAAAAGTAATTGCTGCCAGGCTCGACTGTCCCATACTACACCACTGTGTGGCGATAGCTATTGGGTCAGTAAAATAAAATTAATTGTACCTACGTGCTAATGAACTAACAATACTAACTTACTATTTAAGGAACAATTGTAACTAACATACTAACAATCTATGGATCTATTATGGTCTGAAATAAACGTTTATTTATTTATTTAAATTCTGATAGTGGAGCCGTACCTACCATAAGAATTTTATTTGGACTCGCGGCTCGCCGCTTGGGGCTTTGGCTAGCTGTGGTGCTTGCTTTATAATGAGCAATCATCTTTATTGATAACGTTTAAAAATAAAAACTACAATGCTACAAAACTAGTAAAATGACATTTGTGAATGACGTATAATCTTTTTTTTCGTGCCGTCAATGTTGCGTCAATGTCACTTGCAAGTTTCAATCTTTTAACTTTTTTTTCTGGTCGGTGGTTTCAATGTAAATTTTCATTAGAGGTCTTTTACATTCTATGATTATATTTTACGTTTTAACTTTCCGATAACACAAATATAACAGCGTTCCTCGACCCTAGTTCCTACGTGATTTTAGGTGACTTCAAAGTTCATACCCGAACACCATGGCAGGTTCGTATTTTTTAAATTTCAAATTTCGAACTTGTTTTTCATGCACTAACATTTTCCTGTACAACTCTTATCAGAGTTTAATACGGAAATTCTTAAGTTATCGCTTTCCTAAATAAATAACAGGAAAGGTAATTTTGATACATGATTACAGTGCATGAAACTGTTTAATAAACATTATAGGCATAACCTTTGATCTTGTTTATGTGTATGATTAATATTCTAAATGTTAACTAATTGACACTAAAAGAACTTTCAAGGTTATTTGAGCGGCTGCTGTTAAATTCTATTGGGTTCTTTTCAAGAGCCACTTCCTACCATGCCTCTAACTTTAATGTAAATCCAATGTAATAAATGATTTTATGAGCATTGTACCTACTATGATTTTCGAATAAACTAGGTATATGATGTAATACATGACTTTATAGTTTATGAGCATTATACTATGATTTACGAATAAACTACTTAGTAAATGTAATCTAGGTTCTCTTGCTATTAATGATTTAATATCCCTACAAAATTAACTAGGAATTAAAAATTGCCAGCCTAGAATTATTAAACCTGAGTTCTCTTACCAATGCCAGTTAATTTTTAATTTTTAATCGTTAATCAGATTTAACTAAAATGAAATTCTGGGTGTTTGTTGCTGGCCTTAGAATATATTTTTATAAAATAAAATTATTTTGACATTAAACCCTCCTTCAATAGTGATAAATATTTGATTTTGACAGATTTTGTATGGAAATTAGTTATAGGGAATAATTATAGGGAAATTATAATCAATAATTATTAAAAAGCTAAGTAGATGATGCCTGTGACTTTGTCAGTGTGGATGTGGATTTAGGTATTACATATCCTCTGGGAACTCTTTGATTTCATGGGATAAAAAGTAGACTCACTCTCCGTTTTCAACTATCCATGCAAAAATCACATTGATCTCTTGCAGCATGATTAAAGGACAAACCAATTAACAAACACACTTTCACATCACACTAATATTATAAAGCTTAAAGTTTTGTGTGTGTGTGTGTGTGTGTATGTTTGTAACTTTTTCATGCAAAAACTGGACAAACTTTAGAATTATTAGGTTAATTATTATGTTAAGTATGTTATATTATATTAGGTTAAGTAGGATCTATGTCTTGGATTAACACATACCTAGACTACTTTTTATCCCATAAAAATTCATGGTTCCCATGTTCCCGTAGGATTTTTTAAACATATCCACACAGAGGAAGTCTAGGGCATCTATTTTATAATATGTACTGGTACATTTTACAGATTTTATAGGTGCAATAAGACTTGAACCCAGAGCCAAACATCCATTTAAAAAATTGCAATAATAACCAAAAATAATGTTAATGCTAAAAATTATTTCTAAATCTATTAAACAAACATACAAAATGAGAGTGCATGGCTTTTCTTTTGCAGCGAGCGGCAACCCGTACGAAAAGCTGTTGAAAACTATGAACATCAATGGGAAAAGGTTCAAATATTATGACGTCAGCACATTGGGCGAGAAATATGGTAAGATTTAGAATTTGAAAGAAGAAAGAAATAAAGAAAGAATTTGAGAAAATATCATACACACAGCGCAGAATATTTAATAGTAGCTAACTCATTCTGAAACAGTGGTGTGCAGGTCATAGAGGCATAAATGCAATAAACTGCTTACCCCAGTTGTAATAGCTCAATGCATATTCTTAGGGTTCGTAGGAACCCTTAGGTCTGTCTGTCTATCTGTCCGTCGTGTCTGGCAAGAAAATCTATAGTATACACTATAGATTTTCTTTTATCTTACTTTGAAAATTGAAAATACTAATTATTTGTTCATGACATTTTTTTTGTGATGTAACCACAAATTCACGGTTTTCGGATTTATTCTTTTACTTGTGCTATAAGACCTACCTACCTACCAAATTTCATGGTTCTAGGTCAACGGGAAGTACCCTGTAGGTTTGTTGACAGACAGACAGACAACAAAGTGATCCTATAAGGGTTCCGTTTTTCCTTTTGAGGTACAGAACCCTAGATAGGCCTCTGTTCAACAGTGAACATCCACAGGCTCATATGATGATGATGTTTCCAGACCGCCTGCCCTTCAGCATCAGGGTCCTCCTGGAGTCCTGCGTCCGCAACTGCGACAACTTCCAGGTGCTAGAGAAAGATGTCAACAATGTGCTCAACTGGGAGTCCAACCAGAACGTCGAGGGGGGTGTGGAGATCGCGTTTAAACCTGCAAGGGTTATATTGCAAGTAAGTATTTTAATTTTAAAGCCTCAATAGCTCAACAGTTAACAGCAACTGCCGAGTTTCTCTCGGTAGGAAAGGCATTCCGAACCAGTGGTAGATGCAGTTGACCATTCAAAAATACTTGTAAAAGTTTAATTGAATAAATTGGACCAGAGAGCTGGCAGTTACCTCGGTCAGCATATTAGTCTGGCCATTCAACGAGGTAACGCTGCCAGCGTTCCCAGCACCCTGCCTCGTTGCGGTGGTTTAGATGATATTTTCGATTTGTAATTTTTATGTTCTAGAATAAGTTTGGTATTTTTGTTTTTTGTATCTTCCTATTACATCATCTTCTGTAATTTATTACCCAATATATTATGTATACATTGAATAAAAAATATTTTTATTTACTTAAAGTAGTGGACTGAAACCGAAAGATCGACGGTTCAAACCCCGCCCGTTGCACTGTTGTGCAATGTTGCTAATGTTGCTAATGTTGTTAATGTTGGTATTATACATATTATTTAATACATGTATTAGTGGTTTATGTATATTAGTATATTACACACCACCTGCAGTCTAATGTTCCTCACATTTTCCAATCTTTAAGGTTGCCTGGTAGAGATCGCTAATTAGCGATAAGGCCGCCTTTTGTATCTTTCTTCTGTCTGTGTTTTTTATTCTTTAATGTAATCCTTCTTGTGGTTGTGCAAATGAAGTGTATTTATTATATTATGGTCTTTCATTTATTTATTTTTCTCATTTTTATCATATTTTTAAAAAAACAACAAACAATAAAATAACAGGAACAACAAAAAATAAAATAAACAACGGAAATATAAAATACCAGAACAAACAGAAACATAACACACACATTTTTGCACGCGAATTAGAATAGAATAGAATAGAATAGAAATTCATTTATTGATTGAGGCAGATATTGGCAGATATTGGGAGAATTTTTGTATTAAAAAAAAGGGCAATACGCGCAATTTATAACTTAAGACCACGCGATTCCCTTCGAGAGAAATTTAAGGAAATAGATATCCTTACTGTAGCCTCTCAATATATTTATAATAACATAATTTTTGTAAGACAAAATATTCTTAGTTACAAGAATGTGATCTACACAATAGGCTAACTAGAAACAGAGACAAACTTGCAGCTCCTGCCTTCCGCCTCAGGAAAGTCCAAAAGTCATTTGTGGGTATTGGTATTACCTTTTATAATAAAATCCCGCAAACTATTTTGGACTTACCTTTGCACAAGTTTAAAAAATCTATTAAAAATATGCTCCTGAAAAAAGCATATTACACAATTGAAGATTATCTAAATGATAAAAGAGCGTGGATTTGACCTGCAGCTCGTTCCAGCAACGCACAAGACTGCAAATACTATTTTATACATGGCATAATCTTGTACCTATATCAAATATTTGAAAAGAGCAACCGCCGAGTTTCTTGCTGGTTCTTCTCGGCAGGAAAGGCATTCCGAACCAGTGGTAGATGCATCCGACTATTCGTAAGCACTTGTAAAAGTTTATACGAATAAAAAAGATTTTCATTTCATTTTCATTTCATTTCATTTCATTGGTTGATCCAACACACGATAAACACAAATATTTACAAAAAACATTCCTTAAAATCTAATCCAACAAATAGGTACCTAGTGTCCTAGCGTTGTGGTTACACGATGTAACCACAACGCTGGTTTTCTGTTCGAGCCCAAATTATGAGCGAGATTATGTCAAATTCCATATAATTTGCAGGATCTGACCGGCGTCCCAGCGGTGGTGGACTTCGCAGCGATGCGCGACGCCGTGAAGGGCTTGGGCGGCGACCCCGACAAGATCAACCCCATATGTCCCGCCGACCTGGTCATAGACCACTCTGTCCAAGTGGACTTCGCTAGAGTGTGAGTGCTCTTCTGCATTATACACTATCCACAAGGGAGCGTCCATAAATTACGTGAGGTGTTTTTTTGAATTTTCTGTCCCCCCCACCCCCCCTGGTGATATGTCGTGAGATTTTATTCAACCCCCTCCCCCATCCATTTTTTAGGAAACTTGTAACTGCCTTTCTGCAACACAGGTTTTTTCCTAGTGCAGAGGGTAGGAAACTCGTTCTCTTACCTATAATTTTAGTATAATATTAGATATAATATATTAAGTCCTTAGTTTTTAAAAAACTTGTAACTGCCTTCTGCAATACAGGGTTTTCCTAGTGCAGAGGGTAGGAAACTTGTTTCTTGTGCCTAAATTCTAAATTCAAAATAAATTATTCTTATTCTTATTCTTCTTATCCCCCAATCTCACGTGAGATTTTTCAAAATGTGGATTTCTTACGTAAACGCGTTGGATTGTTATTGTAAAAAGAAAAAAAAAATTGCTTCGTGTTTTTATTTACGACTATTTAAGACTAGTACTCAATATTGCTGAGAGTTATAAGTGTAATAAATAAATAAATACAATCTGGATTAAATGGACCAAAATAGTAGGTATAATTTTTTTTGTTTCAATCAGGAAGGTACCGACCGATACTTTCCCGGCATGTAAGCTACCTCTGTACCAAACTTCATTAAAATCGGTTAAACCGTTGGGCCGTGAAAAGCTAGCAGACAGACAGACAAACACACTTTCGCATTTATAATATTAGTATGGAGTATGGATATAACACTTGTTTTTTCTTTTCAGGCCAGATGCATTGAATAAGAATCAAGAATTGGAATTTGAGAGGAACAAAGAAAGATTTCAGTTTTTGAAGGTACCTTCATTTTTTTTAAAATTTCAATTTAAAAAGAATATAAGCCAAGCTGACTAATATTCCCCTTTCCCCTACAAATAAGCGTAAAGCTTGTGCTGGGAGTAGGTACGACAATAGTGTAACGGGCGGGGTTTGAACCGGCGACCTTTCGGTTTTCAGTCCGCTACTTTAACCGTTGAGCTATCGAGGCTCATGAATCAACAGTTTTAAAATCAATTTTTTTTAAAACTTATAGTTTACTAACTGATGCCTGCGACTTCTTCCGCGTGGAATAACTACAGTACGCGCAGAAAATAATGTACATGGACCTTTAGAATGACATTTCGGCTTTGTAGAGCGTTGTCTTTGTCACTCATACCTATATGTTGTTTTGTCGGTCTCAACAACAGAGACAATGCCCTCCAAAGTACAAAACCGTTATCTTTTTTTTTAATAGAGATAGCGAGCACCGAACTCGTTGAGACCGACGAAATGTCATATAGGTATGAGTGACAGAGACAACGCTCTACAAAGCCGAAATGTCATTCTAAAGGCCGATGTACATTACTTTCTGCTGCGTACCGTACTTTTAAGCTTGAACAGTCTATAAGTCAGGCAAATTGCTAATGCGCCTGGCCCCCATTTTAGTGACGTTAGCACTAGACTGAAGTTTCGAGCTGATAGTATATTTTCATTTCGACGTCATTTCAGTGTTAATGAGACATGGTATCATGGTAAGATACCATTCGTGACAGTTTCGCTATGAAAATACAGATGAAAACAGCAGTGGCGTGCAGGTCATAGAGGCATAAATGCACTGCTTACCCCAGTTGTAATAGCTCAATGCATATTTTTCATTATGACCTGCCATTAAACAGGTTCCTACCTAACTAATGCCTACCCTGGCTTCAAACCCTGTGCACGCCACTGGAAAACAGGGTAATAAACCAAATTACGTACCCGTGCCATGTCTACGTGCCTACCAATGAAAGAAATACGGCAGCTCACTGTCTGATATTGTAAATCTGAAATTAATAAAGTTCAGTTCAGTTCAGTTCATACAGACTTGTCGAAGATATTTTTTTTAAATAGAGATAGCGAGCAAACGAGCAGGCGGGTCACCTGATGTTAAGTGATTACCGCCACCCATGAACATTTGCAGCACCAGAGGAACCGCCGATGCGTTGCCGGCCTTTTAGGAATTTGTTGGTCCGCCCCTTGAATATTATGTTGTAATCTCCTTCTAAAGGTTGATATACATTATTTTCTGCTGCGTACTGTACTGCTATTCAATATGTACGCGGAGGCAATATTTTCTGAAGCACTCGACGGTATTGACCAGGGAATAACGGTAAATGGCGTATCCATAAACAATATTCGATACGCGGATGACACAATCTTGATAGCGGATAGTCTAGAAGGCTTACAGTCATTAGTCAATGTAGTTTCTTCTGCAAGCAACTCATACGGCATCAATATCAACTGCAAGAAGACCAAATATATGATAATCAGCCGATCACCTGTGCAGAACACCTCCTTGTATCTCAACCATGGAAATTTGGAAAGAGTCCAACGGTATCGGTACTTGGGAACCATGCGAAACCGGCGACCACAGTCTGGAAATACGGTGCCGTATTGAACAGGCAAGAAACGCTTTTATAAAGCTAAAAAGAGTTCTCTGTGACCGCAATTTAAAAATACCGCTTCGGATGCGGTTGGCACGGTGCTATGTTTTCTCAGTTTTATTGTATGGAGTCGAAGCCTGGACTTTAACGCAAGCGATGAGCAACAAGCTGGAGGCGTTCGAGATGTGGGTGTACAGGCGAATGTTGCGAATCTCATGGAGAGATCGTGTACGCAATACCACCGTGCTGCAAAGAATGGGGAAGTCCGCTGAGTTACTCAAATGTGTGCAAAGGAGAAAGCTCGAATATCTGGGCCATGTTATGCGCAACCCAAAATACGATCTACTGCAGCTTATAATACAGGGCAAGATAAAAGGCAGACGTAGAGCTGGCCGTAGACGAATATCCTGGCTCAAGAACCTTCGCCAGTGGCTTAACATGAGTACAAGATCACTGTTTAGGGCAGCAGTAAACAAGATCCAGTTAGCCTTAATGATTGCCAACCTTCGGTAGGAGATGGCACTTGAAGAACTTGAAGTACTGTACTGAAGTAATTTAACAGTTTTACTTTTTTTACAGTGGGGTGCCCAGGCATTTGACAATATGCTGATCGTACCGCCAGGCTCGGGAATTGTCCATCAGGTAATGTAAAAGCTAAACATAACCTCAACTGCTACCCATTTATAGTAACCGCTGAAAAAAACTGGCCAAGTGCGAGTCAGACTCGCGCAACGAGGGTTCCGTACTACAGTCGTATTTTTTCGACATTTTGCACGATAATTCGAAAACTATGATGCATAAAAATAAATAAAAATCTGTTTTAGAATGCACAGGTGAAGACCTTTCATATGATACCCCACTTGATATAGTCACTCACTTCAAAAGTTGAAAATATTAATTATTAGTTATGACCACAATTTAATTTTTTTGTGTGATCTAACCACAAATTCACGGTTTTCAGATTTTTCCTCGAATGTCAGCTATAAGACCTACCTACCTGCCAAATTTCATGATTCTAGGTCAAAGTCAAAGTCAAATGATTTATTCAAAATAGGTAATAAATTACTCGTATTGATGGTCTGGTATGGTGTTAGATTCAAACGGTTTTAGGTCAACGGGAAGTACCCTGTAGGTTTCTTCACAGACAGACAGACAACAAAGTGATCCTATAAGGGTTCCGTTTTTCATTTTGAGGTACAGAACCCTAACAAGACCTTATTCATCATCCTGACTATTCATAGTATAATAGTGGAAATGTTGTTGGTTTCCAGGTGAACCTGGAATACTTGGCCCGTGTGGTGTTCACGGGGGATGTGCTGCACCCTGACTCCGTGGTGGGGACGGACAGCCACACCACCATGATCAACGGCTTGGGAGTGGTGGGATGGGGTGTGGGAGGTAGGTTCATTCCACAAGCAATTTTAGACTTGCCTTTACACAAGTTTAAAAAATGTGTTAAAAGTATGCTCCTAAAAAAAGCATATTATACAGTCGCAGACTATGGGCCGGTTGTTTCAACAAATTTTGACGGACACGTAACCTTTAAATATGGCGCTAACGAACGTAAGAAAAGAAAAAGCGCTGATTCAGCATCTATTAGCGCTAACGTTCGTTAAAAAGTTACGTTTACGTTAACCGGTGCTGGCGCCATTGGTGATCGTCAAATCAGTTCGTAACTTCATACTTCTTACAAACGGAATATTTTATTTACAAATTATAATGGAATCAATTGAATTCAATGCTTTTAATGGTAGTTTTTTTGAAGATGAAAGAGAATTTTTAAAAAAGAAAAAGTGTTTAAAATGCGAAGTAGCAATATCAATAACTATATAATTTAACTAGCTGACCCGCCCCGGCTTCGCTCGGGTGGAATTTTCGAACCGCGTCATTTACGGGAGCCGCGCGGGTACCTTACTCATAGATCTAAACTCCCCTCCCGCACGCGCACCCCCGCCTTGGTGACGCCCACTTCGCAACGGGTCGTGCAGCAGAAATCGTAATATTTTAATTTCGCCATAACTTCAAAACCAAACGTCCAATTTTAATCATTCAAAGACCAAATATTATCTCCATAAACTGTTCTTAGTGATGAAATCATTTATTTTGATAAGGATTAATAGCATGAGTAAAATAAACGCGTTTAAATGTAGTCCAAAAAAAATTCAAGATTTTTAAATAAAAAAATGGTTGCTGTGCCTCACTCGACATAGATGGGTATAGTGTGTCGCGGACTTTTTTGTAGATATTTATAAGATCTACAATTAATTAGAACATTTTATGGTTCTATCTTTTATAGTTTAGGCAGCGTACGCAAAATAAGTAACTTTTCTGGTTGATTTTTTACACCTTGTGTCCGAAAAACCCAAATATCTTACGGAACCCTATTTTTTTCCAAAATAAAATATAGCCTATGTTACTCGTGGATAATGTAGCTTTCGAATGGTGAAAGAATTTTTAAAATCGGTCCAGTAGTTTTTGAGCCTATTCAGTACAAACAAACAAACAAACAAACAAAGTTTTCCTCTTTATAATATTATAGTGTAGATATAAAATGAAATAAAAAAGGATACGGAAAAGTAAGTAAATTTTTAGGGTTAGTTTCGTAACCAGAATAACAATGACGAACAGTTTTTTGTATAATGAAGCAACGCTCTTAAATTAACAGATGTTAAAATTCGTCTACGTCTGTTAAATTTTAACGAACGAATCTTACGAAGACCAATGGTTTGAAACAACCGGCCCTATGTAAACGATAAAAAAGCTTGGATTTGACTCGCTCCAGCAATGCACGGGGCTGCAATGGCTTGTATAGTACGGTATAATAACATTGTAAATTGAAAAATTAAAAAGAGCAACCGCCGAGTTTCTTGCTGGTTCTTCTCGGTAGGAACGGCATTCCGAACCAGTGGTAAATTAAAACTACCTGACTATTCATAAGCACTTTTAAAAAGTTTACATGAATAAAAAACATTCTATTCTAAACATTCTATTCTATTCTATTCTATTCATCCAGGATATCCACATTTTTAATATACCTAGATCCATACTAATATTATAAACTAGGTGATGCCCGCGACTTCGTCTGCGTGGATTTAGGTTTTTTGAAATCCCATGCGCACTGCCCAACAGTTTGACCGATTTTGATTAATTTTGGTACAGAGTTAGCTTACATCCCGGGGAAGAACATAGGCTACTTTTCATCCCGGAAAATTGATGAGTTCCCACGGGATTTTAAAAAACCTAAATCCACGCGGACAAAGTCCTGTGGGAACTCTTTGATTTTCCGGGATAAAAAGTAGCCTATGTCACTCTCCATGTCTTAAACTATATCCATGCAAAAAATCACCTGGATCCGTTGCTCTGTTGTGATGTGATTGAAGGACAAACCAACAAACAACATTTTTGATATGGGTACTGATTTTTTTAAGGTATTGAAGCGGAAGCAGTGATGCTAGGTCAAGCTATAAGCATGCTGCTACCCAAAGTGGTGGGGTACAAACTGGTGGGGGAGCTGGACCCCCTGACCACCTCCACTGACTTAGTTCTTACCATCACCAAGGTAAGTCATCATCATCACGATCAACCCATCGCCGGCTCACTACAGAGCACGGCGAGGTATGTATCTCGCGACAGGCTTGCGACAGACGTAAATCTCGCGATCATTGCTGTCACACGTCCGGCTAGAGAGAGACAGCAATAGCCACAAAGCAAAATAAGAAGAAGAAGAAGAGAGACAGCAAATGCACTATCGCATTGCTACTGCTGTCGCTACTGCAACGTTTTACGTAATCACCCCGCGGGTCTCCTTTAAGAGTGAGAAGGGTTATGGCCATAGTCTACCACGCTGGCCATGTGCGGATTGGTAGACTTCACACACCTTTGAGAACATTATGGAGAACTCTCAGGCATGCAGGTTTCCTCACGATGTTTTGCGTCATCGTTAAATCTTTAAAGCAAGTGATATTTAATTGCATAAAACGCACATAAGTCGGAAAAGTTAGAGGTGCGTGCCCGGGATCGAACCCCCGACCTCCGATCAGAAGGCGGACGTCCTAACCACGACAGCTTGGATTAAAATATTACTACTTGAAGGGCCTATGCATATTTTTAGGGTTCCGTACCTCAAAAGGAAAAAGGGAACCCTTATAGGATCACGTTGTTGTCTGTCTGTCTGTCTGTCAAGAAACCTACAGGGTACTTCCCGTTGACCTAGAATCATGAAATTTGGCAGGTAGGTAGATCTTATAGCTGACATTTGTGGAAAAATCTGAAAACCGTGTATTTAGGGTTAGAGCACACAAAAAAAAAAAATTGTGGTCATGAACTAATAATTAGTATTTTCAACTTTCGAAGTGAGTGACTATATTAAGTGGGGTATCATATGAAAGGTCTTCACCTGCACATTCTAGAACAGATTTTTATTTCATAACAGTACAGAACCCTCATTGCGCGAGCCTGACTCGCACGTTTTTTTTATTTGTACAAACAACATTTACAGTAAACAGAAAAAGAGAGTAAAAGTGGACAGGGAAGCACTTATCTCCATATGAGAGATCTCTATCTGTGACCCTTGGCAGTCTCGCACTGCATGTAGAGAGGGTACAAGAAGAAGATAAAAATATTATCATTGTTTTATTTTTTAGAGGGTCTTTGGACGGGGGGGGAGTTAATTTTTTAATTTAATTTTTTCAAAAGAAGTTCATCACTTCAAAAAACCTTCTATTTAAGTCAAATCATCTATTCAAAGTAGGTTCTTGGTAGGTACTATTGAAGATGATGTAGTGGTGATAATTAATTAATGATGTAAACTACGAGGGTTCCAAACGCGCCCAGGTCTGAGAAGAGCCCTCAACTCTATTATTTATTTCTTTGTTCTAGCACCTCCGTTCTCTGGGCGTGGTGGGTAAATTCGTGGAGTTCTTCGGTCCAGGCGTGGGCGCTTTGAGCATCGCAGACAGAGCCACGGTAGCCAACATGTGTCCCGAGTTCGGTGCCACGGTGGCTCACTTCCCCGTTGACGAGAGATCTCTGCAGTACTTGAGTCAGACTAGTGAGTTATCTCCTTCTATTCTCTGCGACCCTAGTACAGTAGCCGGCATGAAATATTGTACATCGATCTTTAGAAAGAGATTTCGGCTTCGTAGAGCGTTGTCTCTGACGTTTTGTCGGTCTCAACGACAGAGACAACGCTCTACGAAACCGCTATCTCTTTCTAAAGGTCGATGTACAATATTTCCTGCTTGGTACTGTACCTATGTTACGGTAAGCGTAGGTGCTTTGAGAAACGCAGACAGAGCCACGGTCGCTAACATGTGTTCGAGAGACGAGACGACAGATCTCTGCAGTACTTGAGTCAGACTAGTGAGTGATCTTTTTCTACTTTCTGCGACCCTAGTACAGTACCCGTAGTACAAGATTTTACGTCTCACCAAACCAAACCAAATTCGAGAGTCGAAATACTTCCGCGTTACAGTAAACTGGATCTTAAACGCCTTGTTTTAAAGCTCAAGTTTGTCTACACTTCTACAGCCAGCGCTCCAAGCGGAAACATTGCGAAATTAAAATCAGTGGCATTGAATATTTGACTTCAATTCAAGGCTGTTTAGGTCCATTTTACTGTAACGCGGAAGTATTTCGACTCTCGAATTTGGTTTGGTTTGGTGAGACGTAAAATCTTGTACTACCGGTACAGTAGCCGGCATGAAATATTGTACATCGATCTTTAGAAAGAGATTTCGGCTTCGTAGAGCGTTGTCTCTGACGTTTTGTCGGTCTCAACGACAGAGACAACGCTCTACGAAACCGCTATCTCTTTCTAAAGGTCGATGTACAATATTTCTTACCGGGTACTGTACCTATGTTACGGTAAGCGTGGGTGCTTTGAGAAACGCAGACAGAGCCACGGTCGCCAACATGTGTTCGAGAGACGAGACGACAGATCTCTGCAGTACTTGAGTCAGACTAGTGAGTGATCTCCTTCTATTTTCTGCGACCCTAGTACAGTAGCGCGCAAGAAATATTGTACACCGACCTTTAGAAAGAGAATTCGGCTTCGTAAAGCGTTGTCTCTGTCACTCATACCTCATTTAGTTGGCAACACCGCGTCATCACTTCGGGTGTTCGCACTTTCTGCTTAGACTCCAAATAAGCAAGAGTTGAATGAATATACGGGTTGATTTAGTAATTTGTGAGTTTAATTTTTAACAATTTTGTCGGTCTCAACGACAGAAAACAAATCAAAACAAAAGAAATCCGCCATTTTTTTGTAATATTTATTTAGTGACACTCGCGCCATCAAGACGAATCTTATCAAAATCGGTTGAGCCGTTGAGTAGCTACGAGCGGACATAGTGATGAAAATACATGTCAAACACATGACTCTCCCCTGTAAGGTCTTACCACAGTCGAGTAAAGAACCATATTAATACTTTTTAACCGACTTCAAAAAAAGGAGGAGGTTCTCAATTCGTCGGAATCTTTTTTTTTTTTTATTTTTTTTTATGTATGTTCCCCGATTACTCGAAGACGCCTGGACCGATTTTGATAATTCTTTTTTTGTTTGAAAGGGTATACTTCAAAGTTGGTCCCATTTAAATTTGGTGAAGATCTGATCTGATTCGAAGATAGATACTGGAACTCCTCAACGGATAAGAGTAAATTGCTCGCGATCAGTGTAATAGCTTAGTAAACAGTAGATTTTTAACCAGTCATAGCATAATTCAATGGGACCACTAAAAATTGTAAAATAAATTTTTTTTACAAAAAAAAAAAACCGAATTCGATACACAAACACTAAAAATTGAAAAATAATTTAATTTATTACCGAATATATTATGTATACAAGAGTTAATATAGTTCCATAATAATATTTTTTGGGGTCGGTGCCAATGAGGTGCCATTGTGGAGTCTCATAAAAATATGAAGTCTAGACGATTCGCGCAGCTAAAGCTAATTGACACCGGCACCAAAAAGTATTATTATGGAACTATATTAACTCTTGTATACATAATAATATATTCGGTAATAAATTAAATTATTTTTCAATTTTTAGTGTTTGTGTATCGAAGTCGGTTTTTTTTTTTTGTAATTTTTTTTTATATAATATAAAAAAGCCAAAATTTTTGAATGTGTTTTCAGATCGATCGGCGGACAAAATCAAAATGATCGAAGAGTATCTCAGGGCTACTAAACAATTTAGGGACTACAGCAACCCAGCTCAAGACCCTATATTCTCTGAGGTAACCTAACTTTTATAATATAGTACCTACCACTAGCTTATGCTCGCGACGTCGTCCGCGTTTACTACACAAATTTCAAACCCCTATTTCACCCCCTCGGAGGTTCAATTTTCAAAAATCCTTTCTTAGCAGATGCCTACGTCATAATAGCTATTTGCATGCCAAATTTCAGCCCGATCCGTCCAGTAGTTTGAGCTTTGCGTTGATAGATCAGTCAGTCAGTCAGTCACCTTTTCCTTTTATATATTTAGATTTTGAATCAAATAAACCATTTTGTAAGATCATAAATCCACATAGTAAAGTCTATCTCTAGTCTATAAAACATACAGAAAAATTTATCACTAAAAAATTTATATTTACAAAAAATATACGCCGTCCAAATGGTCATTTATGGACATTGTGCCCAAAACACTGGCGCTATTACCTCGCTATAATAATAAACCATTTGATTTGATTTGATTTCAGGTAGTAGAACTAGACTTGTCCACCGTGGTGACGTCAGTGAGTGGACCAAAGAGACCACAGGACCGGGTCTCCGTGTCTGTTATGAAGAAAGACTTCAAGGACTGCCTTACCAACAAGGTATGTGCATTGGACATTATAACTAGGTGATGCCCGCGTGGATTTAGGTTATTAAAATCCCGTGATTCTTTGATTTTTCGGGATAAAAAGTAGTCTGTGTCCTTCGTCGGGATATCAAGTAACTCTGTACAAAATTATCAAAATCGGTTAAACTGTTGAGTCAATTTCGCAATTTATTAAAAATCTGGCAAGCATTCTAAATGAAACAATCTAAAACGCACACCTTCACACACACACACACACACACACACACACACACACACACACACACACACACACACACACACACACACACACACACACACACACGCACACACGCACAAATACATACACACACGTCACTGGTAGAGATCTCTCATAGAGATAAGTTCTTCCCTGTCCACTTTTGCTCTCTTTTTCTCTTTTCTGTTAATGTTTTTGGTACAAATAAAAAATAAAATAATGAGAAATATTAAAATAAAATAAACAGTGATTTGTCAACTTTTGTCATGACAGTGCTTGTCTTCTTTGTGACAATGTTCACCAGTGACAGCAATCACACACCCAGTGACTGATTGGTGACATGTCTACTGAGAGAGTGACTACTACCATTGACAAATGTTTTCTTGCTTATTTTGTCATGACAGTTCTTGTCTTCTTTGTAACAGCAGTGCTTGTCTTCTTTGTGACAATGTTTACCAGTGACAGCAATCACACACCCAGTGACTGATTGGTGACAAGTCTACTGAGAGAGTGACTACTACCATTGACAAATGATTTCTTGCTTATTTTGTCATGACAGTTCTTGTCTTCTTTGTAACAGCAGTGCTTGTCTTCTTTGTGACAATGTTCACCAGTGACAGAAATCACACACCCAGTGACTGATTGGTGACAAGTCTACTGAGAGAGTGACTACTACCATTGACAAATGTTTTCTTGCTTATTTTGTCATGACAGTTCTTGTCTTCTTTGTAACAGCAGTGCTTGTCTTCTTTGTGACAATGTTTAACAGTGACAGCAATCACACACCCAGTGACTGATTGGTGACAAGTCTACTGAGAGAGTGACTACTACCATTGACAAATGATTTCTTGCTTATTTTGTCATGACAGTTCTTGTCTTCTTTGTAACAGCAGTGCTTGTCTTCTTTGTGACAATGTTCACCAGTGACAGAAATCACACACCCAGTGACTGATTGGTGACAAGTCTACTGAGAGAGTGACTACTACCATTGACAAATGTTTTCTTGCTTATTTTGTCATGACAGTTCTTGTCTTCTTTGTAACAGCAGTGCTTGTCTTCTTTGTGACAATGTTTACCAGTGACAGCAATCACACACCCAGTGACTGATTGGTGACAAGTCTACTGAGAGAGTGACTACTACCATTGACAAATGATTTCTTGCTTATTTTGTCATGACAGTTCTTGTCTTCTTTGTAACAGCAGTGCTTGTCTTCTTTGTGACAATGTTCACCAGTGACAGAAATCACACACCCAGTGACTGATTGGTGACAAGTCTACTGAGAGAGTGACTACTACCATTGACAAATGTTTTCTTGCTTATTTTGTCATGACAGTTCTTGTCTTCTTTGTAACAGCAGTGCTTGTCTTCTTTGTGACTATATTCAGCAGTGATAGCAATCACACACCCAGTGACTGATGAGTGACAAGTCTACTGAGAGAGTGACTACTACCATTGACGAATCTTTTCTCGCTTCTTTTGTCATGACAGTTCTTGTCTTCTTTGTAACAGCAATGCTTGTCTTCTTTGTGACTATATTCACCAGTGACAGAAATCACACACCCAGTGACTGATTAGTGACAAGTCTACTGAGTGAGTGACTACTACCACTGACAAATGTTTTCAATTTCAATTTTCATTTATTGCATTTCCATCATATTAAGTATGTACAAAGTATTATGGATACCCAGTTTGGTGGTTTGGTTGGTGGTTTGGTTTTTAGTAAAACACCATGTATAAAACGTCATGTGTATGAAAGTAAAATGACAAAAATATCTATCAGTAATTACTGTCATACACCCAGTGACAGACATGACATGTGACACTGTCTACGACTGAATGACTGAGTGAATGACTGCTATCACTAAATCATAAGTACACTGCTGAAAACTACACCAAAAATAACATAAGAATAATGGCCGTATAATTATGAAATCCCTGTTAGTGTTTGTAGTGGTAAAAAAAAATTACAGTGGAAAAACAAAACAAGCATGAAGATATCTCTCAGCAATAACCGTCAGATACCCAGTGACAGACATGTGACACTGTCTACTGAGTGACTGACTGGTGTCACTGAAAGAGGACACCCTTGTTAAGAAACCCTGTAGTAAAAAGAGACAAAAGACGCGGTGAAAATATCTTTCAGTAATAACTTTCATACACCCAGTGAGAGAAATATGACACTGTCTACTGAGTGACTGACTGCTGTCACGGAAAGACTAAATAATTATGATATACATGACAGAAAAATTAAAAGCATATCTATATTGTGCAGATAAATATGACAGCATTTATAAAATAACACGACGAATTGTGTCTTATAGTAATAACTGTCATACACCCAGTGACAGAAATATGACAATGTCTACTGAGTGACTGACTGCTATCACTAAAAGACTAAATAGTTGTAATATACATGACATAAAATTAAAAGCTAAAATTAATATGACAGCATTAATAAGATAACACGACGATTGTGTCTTAGAGTAATAACTGTCATACACCCAGTGACAGGAATATGACATTGTCTACTGAGTGACTGACTGCTATCATTGGAAGACTAAATAGTTGTAATATACATGACAGAAAAATTAAAAGCATACCTATATTCTGAAGATAAATATGACACCATTAATAAAATAACACGATGATTATGTCTTAGAGTAATAACTGTCATACACCCAGTGACAGGAATATGACATTGTCTACTGAGTGACTGACTGCTATCATTGGAAGACTAAATAGTTGTAATATACATGACAGAGAAATTAAAAGCATACCTATATTATGAAGATAAATATGACACCAATAATAAAATAACACGATGATTATGTCTTAGATTAATAACTGTCATACACCCAGTGACAGATATATGATACTGTCTACTGAGTGACTGACTGCTATCACTGGAAGACTAAATAGTTGTAATATACATGACAGAATGATTAAAAGGATGACTATTTTGTACATAAATATGACAGCATTAACAAAATAACACGACGATTGTGTCTTAGAGTAATAACTGTCATACACCCAGTGACAGAAATATGACACTGTCTACTGAGTGACTGACCGCTATTACTGGAAGACTAAATAGTTGTAGTGTATATATGACAGAACGATCAAAGTATGACTACTGTCAAGATGAATATGACAGCATTAACAAAATAACACGACGATTGTGTCTTAGAGTAATAACTGTCATACACCCAGTGACAGAAATATGACACTGTCTACTGAGTGACTGACTGCTATTACTGGAAGACTAAATAGTTGTAGTATATATATGACAGAACGATCAAAGTATGACTACTGTCAAGATAAATATGACAGCAATACTAAACTAATACGATGATTGTGTCTTAAAGTAATAACTGTCATACACCCAGTGACAGAAATATGACACTGTCTACTGAGTGACTGACTGCTGTAACTGAAAGACTAAATAGTTATAATATACATGACAGAAAAATTAAAAGCATTCCTATATTGTGAACATAATTATGACAGAAATAATAAAATAACACGATGATTGTGTCTTAAAGTAATAACTGTCATACACCCAGTGACAGAAATATGACACTGTCCACTGAGTGACTGACTGCTATCACTGTAAGACTAAATAGTTGTAATATACAGGACAGAAAAATTAAACGCATACCTATATTGTGAAGATAAATATGAGAGCATTGATAAAATAATACGACGATTGTGTCTTGGAGTAATAACTGTCATACACCCAGTGACACAAATATGACACTGTCTACTGAGTGACTGACTGCTGTCACTAAGAGACTAAATAGTTGTAATATACATGACAGAAGTAAGTATATATGACAGAATGATTAAAATTATGACTTTTGTCCAGATAAATATGACAACAATAATAAAATAACTTGATGATTGTGTCTTTCAGTAATTACTGTCATACACCCAGTGACAGAAATATGACACTGTCTACTGAGTGACTGACTGCTATCACTGAAAGACTATTATGACAGCTGTTTCATCAAAATTAGTATAGCAATAAATATAAGAAAAAAAAATTCATACCTACACTTTCTATTTTTAACCGACTTCAAAAAAGAAGGAGGTTCTCAATTCGTCGGAATCTTTTCAGGGTTCCGTACCTCAAAAGGAAAAGAGGAACCCATATATGATCACTTCGTTGTCTGTCTGTCGTGTCAGTCAAGAATACCTATAAGGTACACTAAGTCTTACTCAAGGAACTTCAAAAGTTACGTTACGTTATTCACTGATAGTTAAAATGCAACTAACCAATTTAGCGTTGTACATCAACCTTTAGAAAGAGATAGCCGTTTCGTAGAGCGTTGTCTCTGTCGTTGAGACCGACAGAACCTCACATAAGTATGAGTGACAGAGACAACGCTCTACGAAACCGCTATCTCTTTCTAAAGGTCGATTATTTCCTGCTGGCTACTGTACTAGGGTCGCAGAAAGTAGAAGGAGATCACTCACTAGTCTTAACTCAAATAACTTCAAACGTTATTTCACTGACTGTTGAAATGCAACTAATCAATTTAACGTTGCGCTTTGCATATTTAAACATAGGTTGAAAAGTGGGGTTTATTTATTAACGTAACAAAATAAATTAATTACTAGGGATAATTTATTATTATTAAGAATAATTAATTAATTAATTAACGATAATCTCGTTCGCTAATAGGTTATTTTGTTAATGGGGGGTTTAAAAGAAGTGCTTTAGGTAATTAGGACAGGTAAGGTGTATTTTTGGGATTATGTAATTATAATAATATTTTTGTTATTGTCTCGGAAGTTATTTTTTGGGTTCCGTATCCGAAAGCTGTAATAGCCTAGTGGTTAGGACGTCCGCCTTCTAATCGGAGGTCGGGGGCTCGATCCCGGGCACGCACCTCTAACTTTTCGGAGTTATGTGCGTTTTATGTAATTAAATATCACTTGCTTTAACGGTGAAGGAAAACATCGTGAGGAAACCTGCATGCCTGAGAGTTCTCCACAATGTTCTCAAAGGTGTGTGAAGTCTACCAATCCGCACATGACCAGCGTGGGTCTACCACGCTGGTCATGTGCGGATTGGCCAAAATCCTCACTCAAAATCAATTCAGATCAATTCTGAGTTTTTTTTTAAACTTATTGATGACTATTGACTAGCGACCCACCCTGGCTTCGCATGGGTGCAATGTAGATACTAATGTGGTGTCATAGAGGTGTCATTGCATCGGAAACTCTCAAATGAGAGGATTTTTTCCGACCTAATTCACATTATTTCAATTTCTCTAGGGATCTCTAATTTTTTGAGAATTGAACCATAGCTATAAACCATCCTCTTGAATCACTCTATCTATTAGTGAAAACCGCATTAAAATCCGTTGCGTAGTTTTAAAGATCTACGTGTTCATACATACATACAGCGGGAAGCGGCTTTATTTTATACTATGTAGAGAAGCCGTTGTCAGTAACAGCTCAACGATTCAGTGAGAGAGCTTTAAGATATATATAACTTAACTTACAAGCTCGATCACCGAATCACTGAATTGTACACTTTCTCTGTCTGCGTCATATTCCTCATCGCTGAGCGTGGTCACCCCTTCCACTCTTCTCGTCTTCTCTACTTACTTTTCTTTGCATAGTATAAAATAAAGTCGATTCCCGCTGTCTGTATGTATGAACGCGTAAATCTTTTAAACTACGCAACGGATTTTAATGCGGTTTTCACTAATAGATAGAGCGATTCAAGAGGAAGGTTTATAGCTATAGTTTAATTCTCAAAAAATTAGAGATCCCTAGAGAAATTGAAATAATGTGAATTAGGTCGGAAAAAATTTCTCTCATTTGAGAGTTTCCGAGGCAAAGACACTTCAATGACACCACATTAGTATCTACATTGCATCCATGCGAAGCCAGGGTGGGTCGCTAGTTATACATAAAATGGTAGTAGTTCTCTTGGGATGATAATTTCTCTTGCGGTGGGTTCCCAGATCCGTGCGTATATAAGAGCGTGAATTGTACTTATAGTTTCTCTCTGCGTCATATTCCTCATCGCTGAGGGTGGTGACCCCTTCCCATTAATCATATAATGGTAGGAGTTCTCTTGAAATGTCGTCATTTTGACGTCAGCCGAAATAAAAATATACCATCAGTTCGAAACTTCAGCTGCTGACGTCACTAAAATGGCGGCCACGCGCATTAGCAATTAGCGGAACTTATATGTTTGTAACATCGATATAAATGACAAGATATGTCCAAGCGAACAAAATTTTTCACGGTTTTGGCACCAAATAAATCAGCGCCACCTCTTAGATACTAATGAACGACCTGTTTGAAATCCAGACGTCACTGAGGTTGCATTGGTGCTAAATAAACATTTTAGGACCAATGAGTCGGTGCCATTTTGCTTGTTCAATGGCCCTGTCCTTACGAAGTCAATATGGTCAATGGTTTGTAACTATTGTGTGTATTGCACTTTTTACTATCACTATATATCACTTTATATTACATACTATATTATGTAGGTGCGTTCTTTCTTGATATATAACAAAAGAAGTCGTTATCTAATGTGGTCAATTTGTTAAACCACAATTATTTGTATGTTGTAGTTGTATGTCGATTCTGACAATACTTAAAAAACCCTGATATGATTTTGACTGATATAACCCGCCCCGGCTTCGTTTGAGCGTAATTGTCGAAAATACATGAGAGGGTGGAATTTAAGTCTCAATAGCTGAACGGGTAAAAGAGTGGACTGAAAACCGAAAGGTCGACGGTTCAAACCCCGCCCGTTGCACTATTGTCGTACCTACTCCTAGCACAAGCTTGACGCTTAGTTGGAGAGGAAAGGGGAGTATTAGTCATTTAACATGGCTAATATTATTTTTAAAAAATGTAGATACTAGCTGATGCCCGCGACTTTGTCCGCGTGGTTTTTTTAAAAACCCAGTGCAAGGCACATAGTTCCTAAAACCGATAGACGTTGGGGTCTCAAGGTGCTGGAATGGCGACCTCGAACCGGAAGATGCAGCGTTGGAAGACCCCCCCACTAGGTGGACGGACGACATCAGACGAGTTGCAGGGAGCCGCTGGATTGCGGCGGCGCAAGACCGTGGCGTGTGGAAGTCCCTACAAGAGACTTATGTCCAGCAGTGGACGTCTTCTCTCTCTTCTGGAGAGAAGGAAAAGAGTAAAAGACAAGAATGTTGCTGTGTTGTAGGCTGAAAGGCGGGTACACGGTCAACAACAAGACAGCAGGGGTGTCCATGAGGATTTTCCCCCTGCTGTATAAAAAAAAAAAGCAGTGGACGTCTATCGGTTGATGATGATGATGATACATACATAGACTGCTAATATCATAAGCCTTCCTTTTTGCTTTGCCATTAGACGTGTAAAAAGTAGACGTTAATGGTTTGACGTGTTTGTAACATTTGGAAGGTAACATAAAATTGAAAATTCGATAATAATTAATTATTGCTATCTATCTTGCGGTGTCAAATAACTGTATTGGAAATAATTATTATCGTTAGAATATTTTTATCATTAACTAGCTGACTCGCCCCGGCTTCGCTCGGGTGGAGTTTAGAAAATGAAGGAGGAGAGGTTGAATTAAATTTTTGTCTCCGTAAGAACCATCCCCGTACTTCAAGGAATATTATAAAAAAAGAATTGGCGAAATCGGTTCAGCTGTTCTCGAGATTTGCGATGACCAACACATTTAGTGATTCATTTTTATATTATAGAAGACTAGCTTATGCCCGCGACTTCGTCCGCGTGGACTACACAAATTTCAAACCCCTAATTCACCCCCTTAGGGGTTGAATTTTCAAAAATCCTTTCTTAGCGGATGCCTACGTCATAATAGCTATCTGCATGCCAAATTTCAGCCCGATCCGTCCAGTAGTTTGAGCTGTGCGTTGATAGATCAGTCAGTCATTCAGTCAGTCGGTCAGTCGGTCAGTCACCCTTTTCTTTTATATATTTAGACTAGCTTATACCCGCGACTTCGTCCGCGTGGACTACACAAATTTCAACCCCCTATTTTTACCCCCTAGAGGTTGAATTTTCTAGAATCGCCGTCAACCCATCGCCGGCTCACTACCGAGCACGAGTCTCTCAGAATGGGAAAGGTCATAACGCTTAGCCAAGTGTGGATTGGCAGACATTCACACATGTTCTCAAACATTATGGAGAACTCTGAGGCATGCAGAATTTGGAATTTTATAATTTCTAAATTTCTGGTCTGGTGGTCCTCCATTTTCTAAACTCCATCCGAGCGAAGCCGGGGCGAGTCAGCTAGTTAATGATAAAAATATTCTAACGATAATAATTATTTCCAATACAGTTATTTGACACCGCAAGATAGATAGCAATAATTAATTATTATCGAATTTTTAATTTTATGTTACCTTCCAAATGTTACAAACACGTCAAACCATTAATGTCTATTTTTTACACGTCTAATGGCCCCGATTCTCTAGTCTCTCTCTAAACTAAATTTAAAGTCCTTTTCTTTTTACTAATGCTAAAAAAGGAACGGAACATGACTTTCACATTTAAAGACTCTAAATTTTAGTGCACAATACAAATTTAAACAGTAGGTTCGCGAGTGCGTGCTAAAATCACGGGTTTTACCATCTAAAAATTAAATTTAGAAATGTCACACAGCTTCTGTCCTTTTCATATTACAATAGTAAGAAGAGGGTGCGAATACTCTAAAATTAGGTTGTGCTTAGAATCGGTGCCAATGGCAAAGCAAAAAGGAAGGCTTATGATATTAGCAGTCTATGTATGTATCATCATCATCATTAACCGATAGACGTCCACTGCTGGACATAAGTCTCTAGTAGGGACTTCCACACACCACGGTCTTGCGCCGCCGCAATCCAGCGGCTCCCTGCGACTCGTCTGATGTCGTCCGTCCACCTAGTGGGGGGGGTCTTCAAACGCTGCGTCTTCCGGTGCGAGGTCGCCATTCCAGCACCTTGAGACCCCAACGTCTATCGGTTTTAGGAACTATGTGCCTTGCACTGGGTTTTTAAAAAACCTAATTCCACGCGGACGAAGTCACGGGCATCAGGTAGTATCTAATATTAGCCATGTTAAATGACTTATATTCGCCTTTCCTCTCCAACTAAGCGTCAGGCTTGTGCTAGGAGTAGGTACGACAATAGTGCAACGGGCGGGGTTTGAACCGGCGGCCTTTCGGTTTTCAGTCTAATCTTTTACCCGTTCAGCTATTGAGGCTTAAATTCCACCCTCTCATGTATTTTAGACAATTACGCTCAAACGAAGCCGGGGCGGGTTATATCAGTCAAAATCATATCAGGGTTTTTTAAGTATTGTCAGAATCGACATACAACTCGCTTGTGGTGGTCAGGCATCTTGATGTGCCAAAAAGTACACGCTTAGATTATGATTCAGGATTTTTTAAGAAATTCTTTTACAATAACCTTGTTCTTTACGAAAACAACAAAAAATCGGCCAAATCGGTTGATTTGTTCTCAAGTGATGATCTTACATACATGCGGCAATTGATTTATGTACTTAAATTTACCTAGTTACAATAATTAAAGTTTTCTTCTTTGTGGGAATTGTTTTATCTCTGGTAACATTAAGAAACGTCAGAATTCCACGGAATTAAAAATCAGACTATAGGCTATTAAATTGTACTTATTATAATGCCTAATCATTAATTATATTACTAGAATAATTATCAAAAAGAATCACTTTACTTGATTTTATAAGCACTTGTCGTTTCGTGCCCATTAATTAAGTTAATTTACAATGTCGCTAATTTATTAATTAGTTAGGATACGTCATACAATAGGGGTTTATTTGTGTAATTCACGAGGACGAAGTCGCAGGCATAAGCTAATCCATACTAATATTATAAATGCGAAAGTGTGTCTGTCTGTCTGCTAGCTTTTCACGGCTCAATCGTTCAACCGATTTTGATGAAAAGAGATTGCCCATTTTCTTAGGAGCTTTGCCCCCCCCCCCCCCCCCCCCCCCCCCTAATTTAATGGTTATAATTTTATTTTGTAGACAAATAATTAACTCTTTATATTCTGCAAACGATTTCTATTTATTCACCCTGGTTATAAAGAAATCTTATTTTTTATATTGCTGATATTGAGGTTATATTTAATTAATACTTCTTCAAAATAAATGCATGTTTACGATTCTTACTGTAATTGTGGATATTTTCAATAATAGAGTGAAAAAAAGTCGTTATAAAACATAATCGTAAAAAAATAACACATTTAAAAAAAAAAAAATTTAAGTTTTGACACGACGCTACAAAAGAGGGCCCGTTCACGGGCGATCTCCTTTGGTACAGAGTTAGCTTATATCCCGGGGAAGGACATAGGCTACTTTTCATCCCGGAAAATTGATGAGTTCCCACGGGATTTTTAAAAACCTAAATCCACGCGTACGAAGTCGCGGGCATAAGCTAGTAATATTATAATCGTGTGACAAAAAAAAACTTACCAGATGTTTTTTTTTTCGAAAATTACACTAACACGAAATATTGAATACTAAAATAAAAAGTACTTACTCTTTAATAAATAACTAATTAAACACTACAGTGGTAACTGTACGTGAGGTTTTATCGATTCGTTTATATTGTAACTGAAATTCACAATGTCAGCCATTTCTAGTTCCTGAATATTATGTAGGTATCACGATCAACCCATCACCGGCTCACTACAGAGCACGGTCTCCTCTCAGAGTGAGAAGGGATGCGGGAAGGGATGAGAAGGGTGCGGATTAGTAGACTTCGCACACCTTTGAAAACATTATGGAGAACTCTCAGGCATGCAGGTTTCCTCACGATGTTTTCCTTCACTGTTAAAGCAAGTGATATTTTATTGCTTTAAACGCACATAACTTGGAAAAGTTAGAGGTGCGTGCCCGGGATCGAACCCCCGACCTCCGATTAGAAGGCGGACGTCCTACTCCTAACCACTAGGCTATCACAGCGAGTCCCGAGCTCGCTTCGCTCGCTCATGCATCATGTCGATCTTATTTTTGAAGTTGCCCTGTTTGGATTTCTAGTAGCTCTTTAGTTTTATATTTTACGCGTGGCTTCGGTAAGTTTATAAATTTACGAAAATGCGTAAAATGATACAATTTATCTCTCGTTTATAATCCTTCGAAGGTTTATAAATTTCCTAAAAAAAATTAGGAAATTTATAAACTTACGGTTCTTGTTATCTTCCGGTGACATATATAAATAAATAAAATAAAATAAAAATATTTTATTTATTTATTTTATTTTATGTAACGGGTAGGTACATACCACGATTAATTTTTGTTTTTATTTGTCGATATTTCAACCCAATTGCACGGGACGTGGTCACGACGGGACGTGGTCACGACGGGACGTGGTCCCGGTAAAAATCCCGTGGGAACTCTTTGATTTTCCGGGGTAAAAATAGCCTACGTCACTCTGCAGGTCTTTATCTATTCCCATGCAAAAAAAAAATCACGTCAATCCGTTGCACCGTTGCGACATGATTGAAGGACAAACCAACAAACAAACACACTTTCGCATTTATAATATGTGTAGTAATAATATGAAAAGTATGGATACGTAATCACGCATGTACTTGTATGCACCTATTTTTAGGGTTCCGTACTCGAAGGGTACCAACCCTACCCTATTACTAAGCCTCCGCTGTCCGTCCGTCGGTCCCTCCGTCGTCTGTCAGCGGGCTGTATCTCATGAACCTTGATAGGTAGAAAGTTGCAATTTTTACAGACTATTTCTCTTGCCGCTTTATCAACAAAAAAAATGAAATAGGCCGATATGAATTTGCAACTTTCATTGTAAAATCACTATACCAAGTGGGTTTCATATACCACTATCTATATCTAAATATATAAAAGGAAAAGGTGACTGACTGACTGACTGACTGATCTATCAACGCACAGCTCAAACTACTGGACGGATCGGGCTGAAATTTGGCATGCAGATAGCTATTACGACGTAGGCATCCGCTAAGAAAGGATTTTTAAAAATTCAACTCCTAAGGGGGTGAAATAGGGGTTTGAAATTTTGTAGTCCACGCGGACGTAGTCGCGAGCATAAGCTAGTTTCATATAAAAGGGCTTTACCTGTACATTCTAAAACTGAGTTTCATTTCTTTTTATGCATCATAGTTTTTGATTTATCGTGCAAAATGTCGAAAAAATACGACTGTAGTACGGAACACTCGGAGCGTGAGCCTGACTCGTACTTGCGCGGTTTTATAATATTTCCTCACACAACAAGGTCAACAATTAATGCATTGACAGCAGATTCTATAGTGTGTGTCAATTTTGCTTACACACGCAATTTGTACCACGACCTTTGGTGAAAGAAAGAATGTTATTTCCGTGTTATTTTTGTAGAATGCATGTCACGATCATTTAAAAACTTGGTTAAACAAAACGCGAGGCGGAAGCGACTCGATTGCAATTCCTAAATATTAAAAAACTTTAAAAAAATCGGCCAACTGCGAGTCAGACTCGCGCATTGAGGGTTCCGTACTACAATCGTATTTTATCGAGATTTTGCACGATAAATCAAAAACTATTATGCCTAAAAATAAATAAAAATCTGTTTTAGAATGTACAAGTGAAGCCCTTTCATATGATACCCCACTTGGTATGGGAATTTTACTTTAAAAGTTGAAAATAGCAATATTTGTTCATGACCACAATTTAATTTAATTTAATTTTTTTGTGTGATATAACCACAAATTCACGGTTTTCAGATTTTTCCCCTAATACCAGCTATAAGACCCACCTACCTACCAAATTTCATGATTCTAGGTCAACGGGAAGTACCCTGTAGGTTTCTTGACAGACAGACAGACAACAAAGTGATCCTATAAGGGTTCTGTTTTTCCTTTTGAGGTACGGAACCCTAAAAGTGTGGTAATAAATAAAGAATCCGAACGGCATTCCGAACAAGATATGATAAGACCTAACCAATGTTAGGTCCAATGTTAGACGGCGGTGTCCGGTGCTCATAGAAACAACCACAAAGTTTGATAGACACCCCTTTTTAGGGATCCGTACCTCAAAAGGGAAAACGGAACCCTTATAGGATCACTTTGTTTTCTGTCTGTCTGTCAAGAAACCTAAAGGGTACTTCCCGTTGACCTAGAATCATGAAATTTGGCAGGTAGGTAGATCTTATAGCTGACATTCGGGGAAAAATCTGAAAACCGTGAATTTAGGGTTAGATCACACAAAAAAAATTAAATTGTGGTCATGAACTAATAGTTAGTATTTTCATATTTCGAAGTAAGATAACTATATCAAGTGGGGTATCATATGAAAGGTCTTCACCTGTACATTCTAAAACAGATTTTTATTTATTTTTAAGTATCATTTTTTGAATTATCGTGTTTAAATTGTCGAAAAAATACGACTGTAGTACGGAACCCTCATTGCGTGAGCCTGACTCGACTTGGCCACGGGTCCTAGAGACATGATATTTGGAGGGTGTGTTCTTTGTAAAGAGTAGGTATCCACTAAGAAAGGATTTTTCGAAATTCCACCCCTGAGTGGGTTAAATGGGGATTTGAAATTTATGTATTCCAAGCGGACGAAGTCGCGAGTATAAGCTAGTCTACAAAAACGATTGTATTGAGTTTGGTATTGATTGTGTTCTTAAATCTTTGTTTTCGTCTTCCACAGGTGGGCTTCAAAGGCTACGGTCTGTCACCAGCACAGCTAGCAACGTCAGGCAGTTTCTCGTTCAGCGATGGGAAGACTTACTCTATAACGCACGGATCTGTCATCATCGCCGCCATCACCTCCTGTACCAATACCTCCAACCCCAGCGTCATGCTTGGTGCCGGTGAGTGAATTTACCTAAATTTTCCCATTATTTCCCAATTTTTCCCATGACGATTTTAAGCTTTTTAAATCCACAGCATCATGATCGAAGCTACGACGTAATTTTACCTTTTTTTCCACGAATAATTTCCCAATTTCTCGCAAGCTTTTTTCACTTTCACAGAACCCTAGCATCATGATCGAAGCTAAAGAGTGATTTACCGCATTTTCCCTGAATTTCTCATCTTTTCCTCAAGTTTCCCACTACATTAACAAGTCTACCATCATTTTTCCTGAATTTTTAAACTCTTTTCCTAAGTCATAATTATTATTTTCTTTTGTCCCTAGGCATGCTAGCGAAGAAGGCGGTGGAAAACGGCCTCTCAGTGTTGCCTTACATCAAGACTTCCCTGTCGCCTGGCTCAGGGGTTGTCACTTATTACTTAAGGGTAAGTCCTTTTTCAGCTAAGCTGTGATAGCCTAGTGGTTAGGACGTCCGCCTCCTAATCGGGGGTTCGATCCCGGGCACGCACCTCTAACTTTTCCGAGTTACGTGCGTTTTAAGTAATTAAATATCACTTGCTTTAATAGTGAAGAAAAATCTGTGAGGAATCCTGCATGCCTGAGAGTTCTCCATAATGCTGTCAATGGTGTGTGAAGTCTGCCGATCCGCATTTGGCCAGCGTAGTGGGCTATGGCCAAAACCCTTCGCATTCGAGAGGAGACCTGTCCTCTGTAGTGAGCCGGTCATTGGTTGATCATGATGATGAAGTTTTTTCTGAATGGTGGAGAGAGCTATGCTTGGAGTTTCTCTACGTGATCAAATCAGAAATGAGGAGATCCGTAGGAGAACTAGAGTAACCGACATAGCTCAACGGGTTGCGAAGCTGAAGTGGCAATGGTTAAAAAAAGAAAGAAATAAAGAAAAAAAAAACTTTTTATTTGATCACAATGAGCCTTAAAAGTAATTACAATAATCTATCCTTATATTATGTAACAACTAGCTTATGCCCGCGACTTCGTCCGCGCGGACTAGGTACACAAATTTCACCCCCGTAGGGGTTGAATTTCCAAAAATCCTGTCTTAGCGGATGCCTATGTCATAATAGCTATCTGCATGCCAAATTTCCGTCCAGTAGTTTGAGCTGTGCGTTGATAAATCAGTCAGTCAGTCAGCCACGTTTTCCTTTTATATATTTAGATTCAGGTATAGCACTGACAGCAATCTCACCTGGTAGTAAGTGATGATGCGGTCTAAGATGGAAGCGGGATAATCTGGAAGGGGTGTGGCAGTTTATATACATAAATTTTAGTTTAATAAATTCTTATTGAAGTTTATATCCTAAAGCACTTATCTTATCTTTTATCTTATCCTTTTTTTTTTAAATATTACAATAAAACTTAAAGCTAGCCTTATCTAATTACTATATAAATCATGACCGCGTGGAATGGTGCCAAGAATACTGGCTGCATTTCCGCGCTGGACAGCCAGGCTGATCCGTTGCGCAAAAAATGAGCCAGCCCTTCTGTCACCAGATGAGGCTATTAAACGCGGTGAAATGTCTCGAAAAATTTTTTTAGCACTAAGACTCCATGGCCCCAGGGTCTCCACGGCAAACGGCACAAAAATGTAACTCTCTATAAGAGAGGCATACTTGCGCCGCTTGCCGTCTTCAGCTGTTTCTGCTGCGGCTCCCGGTCTTGATGCTGTCTCCCTGATATGACACGAGGCCAATGTGTCAACGCAAGTTGCGTCCCACATCTTATCTTATCTAAATAGTAGATTAATAATGGTCGTTGTAAATAATTTATTTTTAATTTTAAGTATAATTATTGTTAATAGGTATAAGATAGATTTGAGTACACTGTCGCATTAGGACTCCCCTGTAAGGAAAGTGCACGTTATGGTATAATAATAAATAAAAAAATAAAATAAAATAAAATAAAAAATCTTTTCAGGAGTCCGGGGTGGTTCCGTACCTGGAGAAGCTGGGCTTCGACATAGTCGGCTACGGGTGCATGACTTGTATTGGCAACTCGGGACCCATAGATGATAACATCGCCAATACCATCGAAAAGGTAATATAAGACTATCTATCTATCTATCTATCTATCTATCTATTTTTATTCATTTATTTATTTATTTAGATACAAGTTAGCCCTTGCCTGCAATCTCACCTGGTGGTAAGTGATGATGCAGCCTAAGATGATAGCGGGCTAACCTGGAAGGGGTATGGCAGTTTTTATTAAACCCATACCCCTTTGGTTTCTACACGGCATCGTGCCGGAACGCTAAATCGCTTGGCGGCACGGCTTTGCCGGTAGGGTGGTAACTAGCCACGGCCGAAGCCTCCCACCAGACTAGACCAGAAATTTAGAAATTATAAAATTCCAAACCCCTGCCAGGAATCGAACCTGGGACCTCCCACTATTAAGACCACAGCGCTCACCACTGCGCCAGGGAGGTCGTCTAAAATCTATCTATCTATCTATCTATAAGTCCCGCAAATTGCTATTGCGCTGGAACCATGTCTCGTTAACATCGAAATTACGTCATTTTGACGTCAGCTGAAATAAAAATTATACCATCAGCTCGAAACTTCAGTACTGACTGATTTAACTAGTGCTGACGTCACTAAAATGGCGACCACGCGCATTAGCAATTTGCGGGACTTATACCAATAACATAGTAAATAAATAAATAAATAAATATTTTCTTGCAGAAATTACTGTGATTACTAGGTATTTTAGAAAACCGGCCAAGTGCGAGTTAGACTCGCGCATTGAGGGTTCGGTACTACAGTCGTATTTTTTCGACATTCTGTACGATAATTCAAAAACTATGATGCATAAAAATAAATAAAAATCTGTTTTAGAATGTACAGGTGAAGACCTTTCATATGATACCCCACTTGATATAGTTATCTTACTTTGAAAGTTGAAAATGCTAATTATCTGTTCATGAACATATTTTAATTTTTTTTGTGTGATGTAACCACAAATTCACAGTTTTCAGATTTTTCCCCTAATGTCAGCTATAAGACCTACCTACCTGCCAAAGTTTATGATTCTAGATCAACAGGAAGTATCCTATAGGTTTCTTGACGGACAGACAGACAATGAAATAATCCTATAAGTTTTTTTTTTTTTAAAGAATATTAGCCATATTAAAATGACTAATATTCCCCTTTCCTCTCCAACTAAGCGTCAAGCTCGTGCTAGGAGTAGGTACGACAATAGTGCAACGGGCGGGATTTGAACCGTCGACCTTTCGGTTTTCAGTCCACTCCTATACCGGTTGAGCTATTGAGGCTCAAAAAATTGAGGTTTCTTTTTCCTTTTGATACAGAACCCTAAAAATGTGTGACAGAGACAGAATACTTTCCTGCTCCCAGATGTTTCTTAACATCTCACTATCTCTTTCTTCTCTTCTAATTGATCTTCTCTGTTCTTCTAGAACGAGCTGGTCTGCTGCGGGGTTCTGTCAGGCAACAGGAACTTTGAGGGCCGCATCCATCCCAACACTAGGGCCAACTACCTGGCTTCACCTTTGTTAGTCATAGCATATGCCTTGGCTGGTACTGTTGACATTGACTTTGAGACGGAACCACTGGGTGAGTGCTACATTCCCTCACTCTCATAACAAACCGGCTCGTTGGAAAGCCTGGAGCACCGCAGAGACGTTAGCTCTCTATGCGTATTCTATCGCCTGTATGATGGGGAGTGCTCTGAGGAGCTTTTTGACCTCATTCCACCCTCTTTTTTCTACAACCGCACCGCGCGCCACCGTAAGGAATTTCACCCTCACCATCTGGGTGTCTGCTGCACCTCGGCCGTCCGCTGCGCCAGATCCTTCTTTCCACGCACGTGCTAACTGTGGAACCAACTCCCATCGGCGGTGTTCCCACTAGATTACAACATGGGGTTATTCAAGGGGCGGACCAACTAATTCCTAAAAGGCCGGCAACGCATCGGCAGTTCCTCTGGTGCTGCAAATGTTCATGGGCGGCGGTAATCACTTAACATCAGGTGACCCGCCTGCTCGTTTGCTCGCTATATCTATTAAAAAAAAAAAAAAAAAAACTTTTTGTCATAATAAATGGGTATTTTACTACTTTTGATTTTGATCAATATTATTACTTTATTATAAACTAGTGTAAAAATAATGAGCGTCAAATGTACTAACATTTGACGCCTACCAGTGACGTCGAAGCCTCGACGTGTTGTTAGAAGTTCCCTAACTGTCGTGAACTGTGGCCGTGCTCAGTAGTGAGCCGGCGACGGGTTGATGGTGACAGCAAATGTTTGGTCCAGGCAAACGCGCGGATGGGTCTCCAGTGTTCCTGCGCGAGATCTGGCCCACCAGAGCTGAGATACAGGAGGTTGAGAACAAGTACGTCATTCCCGGCATGTTCAAGGAGGTAAGTACACTTTCCTAACAGGAAAAGCTGACTGACTGACTGATCTATCAACATCATCATCATCAACCGATAGACGTCCACTGCTGGACATAGGTCTCTTGTAGGGACCACACGCCACGGTCTTGCGCCGCCGTCATCCAGCGGAAGACGCAGCGTTGGAAGACCCCCCCACTAGGTCGACGGACGACAGCAGACGAGTCGCAGGGTCGTCGTTCCCGGCATGTTCAAGGAGGTATGTACACTTTTCTAAAAGGAAAAGCTGACTGACTGACTGATCTATCAACATAATCATCATCAACCAATAGACGTCCACTGCTGGACATAGGTCTCTTGTAGGGACCACACGCCACGGTCTTGCGCCGCCGCCATCCAGCGGAAGACGCAGCGTTGGAAGACCCCCCACTAGGTCGACGGACGACAGCAGACGAGTCGCAGGGTCGTCATTCCCGGCATGTTCAAGGAGGTATGTACACTTTTCTAAAAGGAAAAGCTGACTGACTGACTGATCTATCAACATCATCATCATCAACCAATAGACGTCCACTGCTGGACATAGGTCTCTTGTAGGGACCACGACAGCGACATCTTTTTGCAGTTATCGAAACTACTTTCAAAGGCCCATATTACAATGCAGCTCGGGCGCGATCCCAGGAGACGCGGGTTCGATTCCTGCCGGTTCGCAATTTTTGATGTGTATTTAAAATTATTTAGAAAATTTCCTTCAAGTGTAGGTGAAACACTATAAAAAATTATAAAAATTTAGTGCCAATTAGTAGAATACTACCTAAACACTATCCAATACCAATAACCATTTGTTTTTGTCTTATAAAAATAAAAGATTTTTCAAATCAGCAATGTATAACGTGCAAAACTCGGGGCCAATGCCCTACTTACGACGCGACATTGGCCCCGCGACACATCTATGCAACGTTCGTTGACCTCTACCGTCTTTTCTTTTCTATCTTCGTTTTTGCTAGCGTTTTAATTACACCTTATATTTTGCACATTTTCATTTTTGTCTTTTGGTGTACAATGAAGCATATTTCATTCATTCATTCATTCATTACATTATACCTGTACAGGTATACGAGAAGATAGAAGAAGGCTCAGCTACATGGCAGGCGTTGGATGTGCCTAAAGGGAAGCTGTACGGATGGGATCCTGAATCCACTTACATCAAGAGACCGCCGTTCTTTGACGGCATGACTAAGGTGAGTGAATAAAACAAATTGGCGCTGATTTTGTTGTTTTTAGCTTAAGATAAGTTTATTAATAAGATAAGTTTATTAATTGCAAAATTGGATGTACATAGGTTCTTAAAAATATAAAAGTCCAATTACAATCTGCCATCAATGGCGCGCAATTTTACAATAGTGTCAGTTACACATTTAGTTACTATTAACATAGGTACTAAAAAATAAAAAATAAATTTAAAATATGATGTCATAGAAAACCTAAAATAGTCTTATTAAGTGCATGTTAATTATAATTTAATAATAAATTAATTACATTGATGAAATTAATTACTTAATCATCTCGAAATTAAGCCTTACGTACGAAGTCATCCACTGCATAAAAAATTTTTTCTTGCAACCATTTTTTTAATTTATGACAGAATTGTTTAAATGGAAGCATTTTAATCTCCATCGGCAATTTGTTAAAAAAATTTATGCACATAGAGTAACAATTTTTTTGGTATAATGATGTTTTGGAGATCCTATCAGACACTAATTTATCTTGATTTCTCAATCCTCTTTTTCCAACATTATCATGCAGAGTTTTGAAACAATGAAAGTTCGTTTTGACAAACTTTGCAATTTCTAAAATGTACATACATGGAAGTGGCAATATTCCATGTTTTTGAAAGACAGGCTTACATGATTCATAACTAAATTTAGAGTATCTGCATCCTCTTCTTTTTAATATTACTAAAAAAGGACGGAACAAGAATTTTACATTTAAAGACTCAAAATTTTAGTGCACGCTACAAATTTAAACGATGCGCTCGCGACTGGCCGCTAAACTCACAAGGTTTGACGGCTCTAAATTAAACTTAAAACTGTCAAACTGACTGTCCTTTTCATGCTATATTTATTAGTAAGAGGATGCGAATGCTCTATAATTTAATTGTGCTCAGAATCATTAGCATTATTAATTATTTATTTAAAAACAAGTATTACATATCATCCTATGAGCCTCAATAGCTCAACCGGTAAGGGAGTAGACTGAAAACCGAAAGGTCGCTGGCTCAAACCCCGCCCGTTGCACTATTGTCGTACCTACTCCTAGCACAAGCCTGACGCTTAGTTGGAGAGGAAAGGGGAATATTAGTCATTTAACATGGCTAATATTCTTAAAAAATCATCATCATCATCAACTGATGATGATGATGATGATGACCGAAACGTATTCATTATAATAATGTTTTCTTTCAGGACTTACCACCAATCCGTAACATCGAGAACGCTCGTTGTCTTCTCCTACTGGGTGACTCTGTGACCACAGACCACATCTCGCCCGCTGGATCCATCGCCAGGAACTCTCCTGCCGCCAGGTTCCTTGCTGACAGAGGGTGCGTTGACCCGCGAGCGAAGCAAGCGCGAAATTTTCCTACTTATCATCAAAATCAACCCATCACCGGCTCTCTACAGAGCACGGGTCTCCTCTCAGAGTGAGAAGGGGTTTAGGGTAGTCCACCACGCTGGCCATGTGCGGATTGGTAGACTTCACACATCTTTGAGAACTTTATGGAGAACTCTCAGGCATGCAGGTTTCTTCACAATGTTTTCCTTCACCGATAAAGCAAGTGATATTTAATTACCGCACCGCGCGCCACCGTAAGCAATTTCACCCTCACCACCTGGGTGTCTGGTGCACTTCGACCGTCCGCTGCGCCAGATCCTTCCACGCACATGCTAACTGTGGAACCAACTCCCATCGGCGGTGTTCCCACTACATTACAACATGGGGTTATTCAAGGGGCGGACCAACAAATTCCTAAAAGGCCGGCAACGCATCGGCGGTTCCTCTGGTGCTGCAAATGTTCATGGGCGGCGGCAATCACTTAACATCAGGTGACCCGCCTGCTCGCTTGCTCGCTATATCTATTAAAAAAAAAAAAAAAATTAATTAAAACGCACATATTTCCGAAAAGTTAGAGGTGCATGCCCGGGATCGAACCCCCGACCTCCGATTAGAAGGCGGACGTCCTAACCACTAGGCTATCACTGCTTAATCTTATGGATTTTTAAATTTTGTTTGGTTGCAGGCTAACACCTCGCGAGTTCAACTCGTACGGGTCGCGCCGCGGCAATGACGCGGTGATGTCGCGCGGCACGTTCGCGAACATTCGCCTTGTCAACAAGATGGCGCCCTCTCCCGGACCCCGCACCGTCCACCACCCCTCTCTACAAGTGATGGACATATTCGACGCGGCCGACAGGTGAGATCCCCTCCTTCAGCGAGTTCTGACCCTTTTATCCGAACTAGACCCCTTTAGCCTCTCAATATATTTATAATAGCTGACCCGGCGAACTTCGTTCCGCCATCCGCAGGTCCTGAAACATTATAGTTTAGGAGTGCTGTACCCTACATCATCAGGGTTGAGGAGTTGAGACTTGAAGTCTGAGAATAAAGTCGTTGCTTGGTACCTACAATATGAATTCACTATG
Source organism: Maniola hyperantus (assembly GCF_902806685.2). Taxonomy (NCBI): domain Eukaryota; kingdom Metazoa; phylum Arthropoda; class Insecta; order Lepidoptera; family Nymphalidae; genus Maniola; species Maniola hyperantus. The sequence continues at coordinate 5,536,814 of NC_048563.1, forward strand.
AACACTTCCTGAATCTTGACAACTCAGGCGGGCAGTAACCCTGCAGCATCAGGATTAAGAAGCTGAATCCAGAATTTTTTATGTGACCACGACGTAAACTTTTTTGTTGATTTAAAAAAAAAAAATTGCAAATCGGTCCAGAAACATCGAAAAAATCGATGTAGAAAAAAGAACCACCTCCTTTTTGACAGTCGGTTAAAAACCGATGGCCTTGAAATATTTACGGAACAATCTTTAAAAAACCCCCTTTCTAACAAAAAAAGAATGAATGAAATCGGACTACGCGTTAATGAATTACAACTCAGTATACATTTTAACTTTCATCCCCTCTCCTACGGGAACCATGCTGAATTTCGGGATAAAAAGTATCCTATATTCTTCCTCATAGTATGACCTCAAATCGTACCAAGTTTCATTGGAATCCATTCAGTAGTTTCAGCGTGATGCGCGGCCGTGATACAGACAGACAGACAAACAGACAGACAGACAGATAGACAGACAGACAGACAAAAATGAAAAAAATTACAGTTTTGGGTTCAGTATCGATTATAGAGTGCCCTCGAAAAAAAATTTTCAAAATATCTTCAATGTACAGAATTTGACCTGTTACAGTTTTATTATAAGTATTGATTGATAACATAATTTTTGTAAGACAAAATATTCTTAGTTACAAGAGAATTGGTGATCTACACAATACGCTAACTAGAAACAAAGACAAGCTTGCAGCTCTTACCTTCCGCCTCAGGAAAGTCCAAAATAAAGTCAGGATAGTTTTAAGTTGTGAATAAATAAATAAAAAAAGAAAAAAAAAAAAAGTCATTTGTGGGTATTGGTATTACCTTTTATAATAAAATCCCGCAAACTATTTTGGACTTACCTTTGCACAAGTTTAAAAAATCTATTAAAAATATGCTCCTGAAAAAAGCATAAAACAATATAAAAGAGCGTGGATTTGACCTGCAGCTCGTTCCAGCAACGCACAAGACTGCAAATACTATTTTATACATGGCATAATCTTGTACCTATATCAAATATTTGAAAAGAGCAACCGCCGAGTTTCTTGCTGGTTCTTCGTCGGTAGGAAAGGCATTCCGAACCAGTGGTAGATGCATCCGACTATTCGAAAGTACTTGTAAAAGTTTATTCGAATAAAGAAAAAGATTTTCTTTTTTACCCCCAATTTGACCCCTTTACCCTCAACATGATCCCTCACCCCCAATACCACTCCTTACCTCCAAAATAACCCCTTACCGCCAATAGAATAGAATAGAATAGAATAGAATAGAATGTTTTTTTATTAATGTAAACTTTTTAAAAGTGCTTATGAATAGTCAGGTAGTTTTAATTTACCACTGGTTCGGAATGCCGTTCCTACCGAGAAGAACCAGCAAGAAACTCGGCGGTTGCTCTTTTTAATTTTTCAATTTACAATGTCATTATACCGTACTATACAAGCCATTGCAGCCCCGTGCATTGCTGGAGCGAGTCAAATCCAAGCTTTTTTATCGTTTACATAGTCTGCGACTGTATAATATGCTTTTTTTAGGAGCATACTTTTAACACATTTTTTAAACTTGTGTAAAGGCAAGTCTAAAATTGGTTGTGGAATTTTATTATAAAACTAGCTTATGCTCGCGACTTCGTCCGCGTGGACTACAAAATTTCAAAACCCTATTTCACCCCCTTAGGAGTTGAATTTTCAAAAATCCTTTCTTAGCGGATGCCTACGTCATAATAGCTATCTGGATGCCAAATTTCAGCCCGATCCGTCCAGTAGTTTGAGCTGTGCGTTGATAGATCAGTCAGTCAGTCAGTCAGTCATTCAGTCAGTCAGTCAGTCAGTCACCTTTTCCTTTTATATATATAGATATTACACTCATTCCCACAAATGACTTTCGCACCCTCCAGAGGCGGAGCGCAGGAGTAGCTAGCTTATTTCTGTTTCTAGTTTGCCTATCATGGAGATATATATAACCCCCTTATCGCCGCTTGGTTGAAGTCTAACTTGGTCCTTACAGATACGCAAAGGAGAACGTGACGCTCATAGCGATAGTGGGGAAGGACTACGGGTCGGGGTCCAGCCGGGACTGGGCCGCCAAGGGACCCTTCCTGTTGGTGAGTTGACATTGTTTTTACAATACGACAAGGCTCTTTTGATGTAATAGTTATATTATGTCACTAACAATAAATTAACCCTTTTTTTTTTTTTTTTTAAATAGATATAGCGAGCAAGCGAGCAGGCGGGTCACCTGATGTTAAGTGATTACCGCCGCCCATGAACATTTGCAGCACCAGAGGAGCCGCCGATGCGTTGCCGGCCTTTTAGGAATTTGTTGGTCCGCCCCTTGAATAACCCCATGTTGTAATGTAGTGGCCTTCTATTACAGTAAACACAAACAGTTCGACGACCTCCCTGGCGCAGTGGTGAGCGCTGTGGTCTTAATAGTGGGAGGTCCCGGGTTCGATTCCTGGCAGGGGTTTGGAATTTTATAATTTCTAAATTTCTGGTCTGGTCTGGTGGGAGGCTTCGGCCGTGGCTAGTTACCACCCTACCGGCAAAGCCGCGCCGCCAAGCGATTTAGCGTTCCGGTACGATGCCGTGTAGAAACCAAAGGGGTATGGGTTTAATAAAAATTGCCATACCCCTTCCAGGTTAGCCCGCTATCATCTTAGACTGCATCATCACTTACCACCAGGTGAGATTGCAGTCAAGGGCTAACTTGTATCTGAATTAAAAAAAAAAAAAAAAAAAAAAAAAAAAAAAAAAACAGTTTAAGATCTCAACTGCACATTTTTACCGGCCAATCTCCTCTCTGTGTCTCCTTCAAGCTACTTGAGACTGGCAAAGTACATTGTGCTGACATGGCACTGGAAAAAGCCATATATTAAGAGAAGAAGAAGGCTCTTTTGGCACTTGAGTGACATTGACAGGGGGGGGGGGGGGGGCGTTGTTGAAGAATAAAAGCTGCCAGCAAATAAAATCTTCTCAACGGAATATTATTGAAAACTAGCTTATGGTCGCGACTTTGTCCGCGTGGACCACACACATTTCAATTCACTATTTCACCCCCTTAGGAGTTGAATTTCCAAAAATCCTGTCTTAGCGGATGTCTTCGTCATAATAGCTATCTGTATGCCAAATTTCCGCCCGATCCGTCCAGTAGTTTGAGCTGTGCGTTGATAGATCAGTCAGCCAGTCAGTCACCTTTTTCTTTATATATTTAGTTTGGGTTACTGTCGCTTGGTATATTTCAATAGTATACTATATTTATATTTTCATGAACTCTAGTATTTTACCCTTTTATTTGACATCCTTTGTATCGAGTATATTTCGAGTCTTCAAATTAAAAAAAATTTAAAGACCCCCACTTTATTGGATGCAACTTCCGTCACATTGATTTTGTTCGTATAAAATGTAGCCTATACCTCATCATTACAATCGGCTCTGTAGTTTAGCCGCTACAGTGGAACACACATAGATACAAACAGTGGCGTGCACAGGGTTTGAAGCCAGGGTAGGCATTAGTTAGGTAGGAACCTGTTTACTGGCAGGTCATAATGAAAAATAATATGGTCATAATGATAAATAGCTTACAACTGGGGTAAGCAGTGCATTCATGCCTCTATGACCTGCACGCTACTACTGGATACAAACATACATACATACATAGACTGCCAAAATCATAACCCTTGCCGTAGTCGGGTAAAAATGAAAACTTTAACAAAATCCTAACGTATATATTTTTATCCCGCAGGGTATAAAAGCTGTGATAGCGGAATCGTTCGAGAGGATCCACCGTTCAAACCTCGTCGGCATGGGCATCATGCCCTTGGAGTTCCTGCCCGGGCAAAACGCGGACTCCCTGGGCCTGACCGGGGCAGAACACTACACTATTAAAGTACCCGAAGACCTGGCGCCACAACATTTACTTACTGTACAGGTAAATCGGTACCCTTTTTTTTTTTTTTTTTTTTTAATTTTTTTTTTAAAGAATATTAGCCATGTTAAATCTAAATATATAAAAGGAAAAGGTGACTGACTGACTGACTGACTGACTGACTGACTGACTGACTGACTGACTGACTGACTGACTGACTGACTGACTGACTGACTGACTGACTGACTGACTGACTGACTGACTGACTGACTGACTGACTGACTGACTGACTGACTGACTGACTGACTGACTGACTGACTGACTGATCTATCAACGCACAGCTCAAACTACTAGACGAATCGGGCTGAAATTTGGCATGCAGATAGCTATTATGACGTAGGCATCCGCTAAGAAAGGATTTTTGAAAATTCAACCCCTAAGGGGGTGAAATTGGGTTTTGAAATTTGTGTAGTCCACGCGGACGAAGTCGCGAGCATAAGCTAGTGACTAATATTCCCCTTTCCTCTCCAACTAAGCGTCAAGCTTGTGCTAGGAGTAGGTACGACAATAGTGCAACGGGCGGGGTTTGAACCGTCGACCTTTCGGTTTTCAGTCCACTCCTATACCCGTTGAGCTATTGAGGCTCATAGGATGATATGTAATACTTGTTTTTATATATATTATAAACTAGCAGTTTCCCGCGACTTCGTCCGCGTAAAATATCTGGTTTCTCATGAGATCTGAAATTTTCCCGCTGCAAAAGGCCTCACTTACCTACTCACTCAGTCTCACCTTAAGACACGGAACCCAGAATACCTAAATGCCAATTTTCATATCTCTAACTTCAAAAACATAGGATTTTCATATAACCTGCATTTCACCCCCTTAGGGGGAGAATTTAGTTAGATCCTTTCTTATCTGATACCTACCCCCTAGAAAGAACGTAAGTTTCAAATTTCAAGTAAAAATAACAATAGTTAAAACTTTTCTATTGTGGCGGTTACCACACTAGCAACTAGATGGCGCTGTTCAATCGATGACGTAGTCCCGAACAAATGTACCGCCGACAGTACTCGCACTAACAGAATGTTCTGCAATCTGGACTATATATAGAAGTTTCAAGATACAACCGTCGGCCCAGCTGGCGCTACCGAGCACAACCAACCGCTCGGTGGGAGATCTCCCCTTTGGTACGGTCGAGCCTGCACACCGCTCCCGTACACTATAAAAAAATTTCCCCCCTATTTTACCACCCTTAAGGGAGATATTTCCCAAATTGACTTATACAGATTTTTATTATTTAAAGCTAATAATCTAAATGTCGATTTTCATGTCTCTAACTTCAAAAACATAGGACTTTCATACAACCTTCGACCCCCCCTTTCCCACCCTTAGAGGGGATTTTTTCAAAACCGTTTCTTAGCTGACACCTACATTCTAGAAAGAACCTACCTTCCAAATTTCAAGTTAGGCTTTATAGTTCCTGAGATTTCGTGATTAGTCAGTGAGTGAGTGAGTGAGTGAGTGAGTGAGTGAGTGAGTGAGTGAGTGAGTGAGTGAGTGAGTGAGTGAGTGAGTGAGTGAGTGAGTGAGTGAGTGAGTGAGTGAGTGAGTGAGTGAGTGAGTGAGTGAGTGAGTGAGTGAGTGAGTGAGTGAGTGAGTGAGTGAGTGAGTGAGTGAGTGAGTGAGTGAGTGAGTGAGTGAGTGAGTGAGTGAGTGAGTGAGTGAGTGAGTGAGTGAGTGAGTGAGTGAGTGAGTGAGTGAGTGAGTGAGTGAGTGAGTGAGTGAGTGAGTGAGTGAGTGAGTGAGTGAGTGAGTGAGTGAGTGAGTGAGTGAGTGAGTGAGTGAGTGAGTGAGTGAGTGAGTGAGTGAGTGAGTGAGTGAGTGAGTGAGTGAGTGAGTGAGTGAGTGAGTGAGTGAGTGAGTGAGTGAGTGAGTGAGTGAGTGAGTGAGTGAGTGAGTGAGTGAGTGAGTGAGTGAGTGAGTGAGTGAGTGAGTGAGTGAGTGAGTGAGTGAGTGAGTGAGTGAGTGAGTGAGTGAGTGAGTGAGTGAGTGAGTGAGTGAGTGAGTGAGTGAGTGAGTGAGTGAGTGAGTGAGTGAGTGAGTGAGTGAGTGAGTGAGTGAGTGAGTGAGTGAGTGAGTGAGTGAGTGAGTGAGTGAGTGAGTGAGTGAGTGAGTGAGTGAGTGAGTGAGTGAGTGAGTGAGTGAGTGAGTGAGTGAGTGAGTGAGTGAGTGAGTGAGTGAGTGGTATTTCGCTTTTATATATTTAGATGTGAAAGTGTGTTTGTTTGTTGGTTTGTCCTTCAATCACGTCGCACCAGAGCAACGGATATCAATGTGATTTTTTGCATGGGTATAGATAAAGACCTGGAGAGTGACATAGGCTACTTTTTATCTCGGGAAATCAAAGAGTTCCCACGGGAATTTTAAAAATCTAAATCCACGCGCACGAAGTCGCGGGCATCGGCTAGTATTATAATAACTGACTAATTTCTTCGACGCGACCGATGCAACCGATGCGTGAATTTCTTCAGCGTGTGCTTTCTGACTTGTCGTCATTGAATATTCCGTTGCTTTCGATGCGTACGACTCTTGCAGCGCCGGCTGTTTTACCTCTAAGTACCAGGGTATCATAACCAGAGCCTCAATAGCTCAACCGGTATAGGAGTGGACTGAAAACCGAAAGGTCGACGGTTCAAACCCCGCCCGTTGCACTATTGTCGTACCTACTCCTAGCACAAGCTTTACGCTTAGTTGGAGGGGAAAGGGGAATATTAGTCATTTAACACGGCTAATATTCTTTAAAAAAAAAAAAACTCTACAGTCCATACTGTTACGAGTTATGTCCGAGTTCAATCTCCATCACCCTTATGATAGCCTAATAGGTAGTTACCTATCCCGACGTGCAATACTGCTGATGTCATCTGCATTTCTTCAGCGCTCCCTATGCTGTCGACTCGTGCTGGCCTCCTGTACAGAAAAGTAGGTACAGTATTACATTACCCGGCAGGAAAGCTTCCGCTGTGCGTCCGTCCGTTTGTCTGTCATTTATATTTAACTGGCTTTACGGCTCTGGGTTGTAGCCTGTTTATAGGTAAAGAGTAGACATTTCAATAGGATGTATAATTCTATTGCCGCTGTAACAAAAAAAAATACAAATTTCAAAATGGGCACCATGAAAATTTAAAAAAAAAATTATAAAGTTTTATTTCTTATAAGATGGTACGGAACCTATCGTGTGCCAAACCGACACGCACTTGACCGGTTATTTTTTTTCTAGGTGGACAACGGCACATCCTTCCAAGTCAAAGTGCGATTCGACACCGAAGTGGATTTAACCTACTACAGAAACGGAGGAATTTTGAACTATATGATTAGAAAGATGTTGTAATCTTCGTTCACAATCACAACCTTAGTATAAGTCCCGCAAATTGCTATTGCGCTGGAACCATGTCTCATTGACATCGAAATGACGTCATTTGACGTATATTTAAGTAAAAACTAAAAATATACCATCAGCTCGAAACTTCAGTCTAGTGCTGGTATCACTAAAATGGCGGCCAAGCGCATTAGCAATTTGCGGGACTTATAAAGATTTATTTTTGTGTTCGAAAACGACATTCTATAAGTTACTTGATAAACTATAGTCGTTTTTATTCCTGTAGAATTAAGGCGGAAACAAGGTACCTGATTAATAAAATGTACACTGAACTGTGCTAACTATCAGACGTAAGTAGCGGACGTAACCTGGAGCGCTCGGACGTCCGATAGATTTCTCGCAAGCCGTGTCCCAAGCGATTGTGCCAACTATCAGACGTAAGTAGTGGACGTAACCTGGAGCGCTCGGACGTCCGATAGATTTTTCGCAAGCCGCGTCCCAAGCGATTGTGCTAACTATCAGACGTAAGTAGTGGACGTAACCTGGAGCGCTCGGACGTCCGATAGATTTCTCGCAAGCCGCGTCCCAAGCGATTGTGCTAACTATCAGACGTAAGTAGTGGACGTAACCTGGAGCGCTCGGACGTCCGATAGATTTCTCGCAAGCCGCGTCCCAAGCGATTGTGCTAACTATCAGACGTAAGTAGTGGACGTAACCTGGAGCGCTCGGACGTCCGATAGATTTCTCGCAAGCCGCGTCCCAAGCGATTGTGCTAACTATCAGACGTAAGTAGTGGACGTAACCTGGAGCGCTCGGACGTCCGATAGATTTCTCGCAAGCCGCGTCCCAAGCGATTGTGCTAACTATCAGACGTAAGTAGTGGACGTAACCTGGAGCGCTCGGACGTCCGATAGATTTCTCGCAAGCCGCGTCCCAAGCGATTGTGCTAACTATCAGACGTAAGTAGTGGACGTAACCTGGAGCGCTCGGACGTCCGATAGATTTCTCGCAAGCCGCGTCCCAAGCGATTGTGCTAACTATCAGACGTAAGTAGTGGACGTAACCTGGAGCGCTCGGACGTCCGATAGATTTCTCGCAAGCCGCGTCCCAAGCGATTGTGCTAACTATCAGACGTAAGTAGTGGACGTAACCTGGAGCGCTCGGACGTCCGATAGATTTCTCGCAAGCCGCGTCCCAAGCGATTGTGCCAACTATCAGACGTAAGTAGTGGACGTAACCTGGAGCGCTCGGACGTCCGATAGATTTCTCGCAAGCCGCGTCCCAAGCGATTGTGCCAACTATCAGACGTAAGTAGTGGACGTAACCTGGAGCGCTCGGACGTCCGATAGATTTCTCGCAAGCCGCGTCCCAAGCGATTGTGCTAACTATCAGACGTAAGTAGTGGACGTAACCTGGAGCGCTCGGACGTCCGATAGATTTCTCGCAAGCCGCGTCCCAAGCGATTGTGCTAACTATCAGACGTAAGTAGTGGACGTAACCTGGAGCGCTCGGACGTCCGATAGATTTCTCGCAAGCCGCGTCCCAAGCGATTGTGCTAACTATCAGACGTAAGTAGTGGACGTAACCTGGAGCGCTCGGACGTCCGATAGATTTCTCGCAAGCCGCGTCCCAAGCGATTGTGCTAACTATCAGACGTAAGTAGTGGACGTAACCTGGAGCGCTCGGACGTCCGATAGATTTCTCGCAAGCCGCGTCCCAAGCGATTGTGCACACTACAGATATGCAACTAGCATGGCCCCTATAGTCCCTCTCGCTCAAGCAGAGGTACTTACTTGCGAAACGTTATTCCTTCCATTTTACGTCCGCTTCGGCTATCGTAGCCTAGTATACTGCAACTTGCAACCCACCATTGCACAATAACATCAAAGAGAAAAATATTTGTCAGAATCTCACGTACAAAATACATTTTAACAAACAAAAAACCTGACCACGGTGATAAGGATAAAAATAATTATTCTTCACGTTTATATACGAGCTTAAATGAATTTAGCTATCTTGCTTTAACAGCCGCGGCTTACGGACGCGTCCGATAGTTTGTTTCCGCCTTTTGTATAAGATTTTACATTTCAGCCACGTTCATAAAATTCGAAATTCGAAATACTTTATCGTTAAAGTAAAATGAACCTTAACAGAGCCCGTTTTAAAGTTCAAATTCATAAATTTACAGTCAGCGCTCCGAGTGTAAACCTTGCGAAATTACCTGACCATTTTGAACTTTCGACGCTCGAATTCTATTTAGCGTTTCGAATCGATGTTCGAATTCTATCAATCGAGATGGAACAACTCATACTAGGTATACATTTTTTTTTTAATTTAATTTTTTTTTGGAAATGGGTTGGTATTGTTGTGAAATGTATATTTATTTGGGTTGGGGTACCTAGTTTCTTATAATTTAGGCGCTAGTAAAGTAAAGGGGCTAAGTTAGCTTTTAATTTGCGAATCTGTTTAGAGATATCGGAGTAATCGATGTGATACACTTAAAGCCCGATTTCTAAAACTGTTTTTTTTTTAACAAGAATATTAGTCGGCCCTTGACTAACATAATCGCTAATTTAAACTGAAAACGGGTTATAACTGACATAATGTACACACAGTGGCGTAGCTACCTAGGGGCTAGGCGGGGCAGTGCCCCGGGGCCCTAAAGCTCAGGGGGCCCTCGAATCCTTACCAGAAATTCTCGATCGAACTAAATTTTTGAAAATTTCTCCCATTTTCAAAATAAATATTATAATTCGAAAGTTACTAGGGAATTCCCCTAAATTCTTTCTGTGAATGTATTTGTATATTTAATATTTTTACTTGATAAAACCTAAACAGTTTAGATAGCAGTGGGGTCCCATTTTTGATTTGCCCCAGGGCCCTTGGTTACCTAGCTACGCCACTGGTCTTACTCTAAACTAAATTTAGAGTTTCTTTTTAACAATGCTAAAAAAGGAACGGAACATGGCTTTCACATTTAAAGACTCTAAATTTTAGTGCACAATACAAATTTAAACAGTAGGTTCGCTGCGCGCTAAAATCACGGGTTTTACCATCTAAAAATTAAATTTAGAAATGTCAAATTGCTTCTGTCCTTTTCATATTACAATAGTAAGAAGAGGGTGCGAATACTCTAAAATAAGGTTGTGCTCAGAATCGGTGCCAATACCTACATAGAAACATACGCATCGAATTCAACATAAAAATCTGTAAAAATAACCATGTAAAGGAATTTGCAGTCACAACTAGTTTATTTTGATTGTTAAGTTATTTTGTTGTATTTATAATTTTTCTTTATGATAGTGTTTTAACTTTTATCCTACACTTCAAGGTAATTTCCAAATAATCCATACTAATATTATAAATGCGAAAGTGTGTCTGTCTGTCGGTCTGCTAGCCTTTCACGGCCCAACCGTTCAACGGATTTTGACGAAATTTGGTACAGAGATAGCTCGCATCCCGGGGAAAGGCATAGGCTACTTTTTATCCCGGAAAATTAAAGAGTTCCCATGGGATTTTTTAAAACCTAAATCCACGCGGACGAAGTCGTGGGCATCATCTAATTTTTAAATACATATCAAAAATTTCGGCACCGGCAGGATTCGAACCCGCGTCTCCTGGGATCGCGCTGACGCTTTGACCGCTAAGCCATGCTTTGATGCAAAGTGTCGCTACTAGATGGCGTTAACAGTCGCTTCAGTACTGAGTGAACATACATATTATCACAAATTTCGTCACTGGCAGCAAGCGAAACGTGGCTTAGAGGTCAGAGCGTTGGGCGCGATCCCAGGAGACGCGGGTTCGAATCCTGCCGGTTCTGAAATCTAAATATATAAAAGGAAAAGGTGACTGACTGACTGACTGACTGACTGACTGATCTATCAACGCACAGCCCAAACTACTGGACGGATCGAGCTGAAATTTGGCATGCAGATAGCTATTATGACGTAGGCATCCGCTAAGAAAGGATTTTTGAAAATTCAATCCCTAAGTGGGTGAAATAGGGGTTTGAAATTTGTGTAGTCCACGCGGACGAAGTCGCGAGCGTAAGCTAGTTATTGATATGTATTTAAAAATTATATTTTGTTAGTCAATAAGTGCCCTTGTTAGTTTAAATGGTTTTCTTGTTACCTATACGGATTTTGTACTAAAAATAGTAAAATTTTATTGCAAGAAAAAATAGTGCAAATTCTTGTAAACTTGCAAATAGCAAATAAGTATCGATGTACTTCGGAATTTATACTTATTGGAATAAAATATTATATTTTCATATGACTTGGTTTTATTTCTATCCTTTACGTAGAAAATATGTATCATCATCATCATGATCAACCCATTGTCGGCTCACTACAGAGCTCGGGTCTTCTTGCAGAGTGAGAAGGGTTTCGCCATAGTCTACCACGCTGGCCATGTGCGAATTGGTAGACTTCACACACCTTTGAGAACATTATGGAGAACTCTCAGGTATGCAGGTTTCCTCACGATGTTTCCCTTCACCTTTTTTTTTCTTAACGGGGAAGAAAATAATATGTATATTCCGTACAAAATGAGGTCTCACTCGCCATTTTAACGCTGTTTCAACTGTCACCTACTTAAATGAATACACAGGCAAGCGGTAACTTGTTAATTGAAAAAACCGGCCAAGTGTGAGTCAGGCTCGCGCAACGAGGGTTCCGTACCACAGTCGTATTTTTTCGACATTTTGCACGATAATTCTTTTGAATTCATAAAACTAAATAAAAATCTGTTTTAGAATGCACAGGTGAAGACCTTTCATATGATACCCCACTTGATAATTTATCTTACTTCGAAAATTGAAAATACTAATTATTAGTTCATGACCTATTTATCTGCCAAATTTCATGATTCTAGGTCAACGGGAAGTACCATGTAGGTTTCTTGACAGACCGACATCGACAGACAACAAAGTGATCCTATAAGGGTTCCGTTTTTCCTTTTGAAGTATGGATCCCTAAAAAATACAAATGAAAATGTTATTTGTTTATTTGGTAACACGATCATGAGTAGGTTAAGAATTAGTAAACATTTTTTGTTTATTAATTTAAAATACTTAAACACTGAATACTGTTTTGTGAAATGTTACCGACCACATGTGGAGAAGTCAGTCAGTGAGTTTGTTTTAAATTAATGATTCCTTAGGTACGTATTGTATATAATATCAAAAATAAATAAAATATATATATATACATAGTTACTTAAGATTAAATCAAATAATAACAAACTGTAGACATTAAAAAAAAAGTGTGTGTTAATAAGTGCAAGAACCATTATTAAGGAACTAAAAGGCTATAATAATAAAAATCCGGCCAAGTGCGAGTCAGGCTCGCGCAATGAGGGTTCCGTAATACAGTCGTATTTTTTCGACATTTTGCACGATAATTCAAAAACTATGATGCATAAAAATAAATAAAAATATGTTTTAGAATGTACAGCTGAAGACCTTTCATATGATACCCCACTTGATATAGTCACTCACTTCGAAAGTTGAAAATACTAATTATTAGTTCATGACCACAATTTAATTTTTTTTGTGTGTTGTAACCCTAAATTCACGGTTTTCAGATTTTTCCCCAAATGTCAGCTATAAGATCTACCTACCTGCCAAATTTCATGATTCTAGGTTGTCCTGGAATCATGAAATAAGTAAGTCCGGGAAGTACCCTGTAGGTTTCTTGACAGACAGACAGACAACAAAGTGATCCTATAAGGGTTCCGTTTTTCCTTTTGAGGTACGGAACACTAAAAAATAATAGGTACGTATTATTCTGAGATAAAAGTTCTAGATCCGACCGAGTAAAAGATTCTATAAGGGTTCCGTCTTTCCTTTTGAGGTGCGGAACCCTAAAAATTAGTTTTTAGGGTTCCATGGCGTGTGGAAGTTCATACAAGAGACCTATGTCCAGCAGTGGACGTCTATCGGTTGATGATGATGATAATAAAGGATTAGTGGATTATTATTAAGGATTATTTATAATATAAAAATGAATCCCTAAATGTGTTGCTGATCGCAAATCTCGAGAACAGCTGAACCGATTTCGCTAATTCTTTTTTCATAATATTCCTTGAAGTACGGGGATGGTTCTTACGGAGAGAAAATTTTTAAAAATGCTTTAAAAAAAAGAAGTTCGCTGGGGCAGCTAGTGATTAATAAAAATCCGTTTTTTTTAGGTATTATACCGTAACAAAATGAGTTTTATTGTACAGTGTATTTATTTGGTCATCTATTTGAGGATGGTTCTAGCTATGGACCCTAACCTCAAAGATTTGTTGACTCCTTTACCACAAATAGGAGAGAAGTGTGGATATGAAGTAAGTCCAACCCGTCGGAAATATCTGAGAAACTGGCTTAATGACGTCACGCTTCGTGCTTGCGTTAGCAACGGTACTGGCAACGGTACTGGTAGGACGTAGTATTTATTTATACTCTTTGGGTACTGGATAATCGAAAATGGGCAAGCTGCAGCGAAGTGCGAGGGGAAGCGCATTGCAGCGAGATGCGCAGATATTTCCGACAGGTATTTTTTTTTTTAATACAGTAGGTACGCAGCCGAAAGTAATGTACATCGGCCTTTAGAATGACATTTTGGATTTGTAGAGCGTTGTCTCTGTCACTCATACCTATATGACGTTTTGTCGGTCTCAACGACTGAGGCAATGCTCTACAAATCTGCTATCTCCAAAAGGTGCGATAGCCTAGTGGTTAAGACGTCGTCCTCCCAGTCGAGAGGTCGGGAGCACTTATCTTTAACTTTTAGGAGTTATGTGTGTTTAAAAGCAACTAGCTTATGCTCGCGACTTCGTCCGCGTGGACTACACAAATTTCAAACCCCTATTTCACCCCCTTAAGGGTTGAATTTTCAAAAATCCTTTCTTAGCGGACGCCTACGTCATAATAGCTATCTGCATGCCAAATTTCAGCCCGATCCGTCCAGTAGTTTGAGCTGTGCGTTGATAGATCAGTCAGTCAGTCAACTTTTATATATTTACCTAGTTATGTTATTATTCTAGAGCTGCCCCCCTCTAAAAGACGGCTGGCTCAATGTCCATATAGTACCTCATTCGCACGCAGAGATGGGACTTTCAAAAACCTTCGAAGACTACTATTCAGGAGGTAGGTACTTAAGGGCGAGGCCACAACACTGCGATGCGACATCGCATCGCAAAACCGATGCCGAATCGCGATGCGATGCGTTGACGCAACGCAAAAATTTCGTCGCTTACGGCATCGTACGAGAAAACTCTGACCATCAATTTCTAGTGAGCCATGGACCGCACTCTGGGCCGTCTATCTATTGGAGGCCCTGGGCACATTAGAATAATGGGGCTCGTATGACCTAGATAAAGTAGTACTATTTTCTTAGAATAGGCAAAGAAAGTAGATAAGTCACAATTTTGATTGGTTAACAATCTCTATGGTCCTTTGTTTGAGAGGGCCGTTTCAATCTTTGATTTTATAGAAATAAACGGTAAATATGTTTTTCGGTAATAAAATATCGGTCGGTCGGTTATGGTTTGATGATCTGGTGGTAGGGACTAGTGGGCCTCTATCGATCGTGGGCCCTGGGCACGTGCCCACAGTGCCCAGTGGGAAAGAGGGCCCTGACCGCACTACACGTATCCTACTTCTACTTGCTTTAAGACGCATCAAGAAGAACACAGCACAGGATGGCACACATATGAACTCTGTAAGGGATTGTCTCGACGAAGTCGCAGGCATCATCTAGTATTAATTAGTATATTAGGTATCTATAGTACGCGACAGGTTGAGATGGTAATCAGGGAGGGAACACCTCGCACACCCGCACAGCCCCTCGCTAACCCAGTGCGGGCGAATGCGGGAGACCTGCGGGTGTACGTGACGTCCCCCCCGCGTCATACCCGAATTGCCATCTCAACCTGTCCCGGACTATACACGATAGCTTTTCGCTTCCATGATTACAGATTCTTACGGTGGTTGGATGAAAATTCGCGCAAATTGGAAAACAATATTGGACTCGACCATATCGGAGCTTTGGGTTATAAAAGATAGAAGGTTAGTAACACAACTTTAAACACCTATACATATCAAAAATGAAAGAACCGACAGGATTCGAACCTGCGTCACTCTAGGTATCACATCCGCAGCTCGATTGCGGTAGAATGACAGCTACAATGTCACGATCGCAATCACCTCTGATTGGTTGACGCTCGCTCACTATTGGCTACAATGTATTGTTGCAACAAGAACCGCACAAATTCAGCCAATCACAGATCTAGATCTAGATCTAGATAGATCTTTACACAGCTAACCGTAATATTGACATTTTTAATAATAATTTGAACATATTTAAAAAACATATTTATCAACATTTTGCATCTTCTCCACTTTAAGTATATTTTTCATAGTTAATTTTCTTGTATTTCTTTTTTCTGTGTTTTTATAAATTGTATCTTATCAGTTAGTTAGTGCATTTATTTATTTAAGAATTGTTGTGTACACATATTAAGGGTTACCGCTTAGATCTTAATCTATTGTTTTTTATTTTTATTTGGACCATTTATAGCTGAAATCTGTTTTGTGTGCCTTTATAATAAAATAAAATAAAAATAAAATAAAAATCAGAACAATTGAGATTGTAATAATGATTGATGCAAGTTTTAGACAATCGCCCTACTGGAGGGGGAACGCCCCGTACACTCGCACAGCGCCTGCGGTATCCCGAACTGGGCAGGTGCGGGGCATATCCACCCCGATTACCATGTTGTTGACCTGCTGCGAACTAATTATACCTATTATAGCCACCTTTGGTTTGGCCATCCATGCATTGTTTGGCCCACGGATTGTGAATTCGAACAGATCTCGAATCGCGCGCCACCGTAAGGAATTTAACCCTCACCACCTGCGTGTCTGGTGCACTTCGACCGTCCGTTGTGCCAGATCCTTCTTTCCACGCACATGCAAACTGTGGAACCAACTCCCATCGGCGGTGTTCCCACTACATTACAACATGGGGTTATTCAAGGGGCGGACCAACAAATTCCTAAAAGGCCGACAACGCATCGGTGGTTCCTCTGGTGCTGCAAATGTTCATGGGTGGCGGTAATCACTTAACATCAGGTGACCCGCCTGCTCGTTTGCTCGCTATCTCTATTTTAAAAAAAAGATCTTCGACAAGTCTGTAAACTGAATTTTATTAATTTCAGATTTACAATATCAGACAGTGAACTACCGTATTTCTTTCATTGGTGGGCACGTAGAGATGGCACGGGTACGTGAAATTGGTTTGTTACCCTGTTTTCATTTGTACTTTCATAGCGAAACTGTCGCGAATGGTACGGTCTATGTAATACCTGTTCAAGCATAAAAGTACAGTAGGCGGTAAAAAGTAATGTACATCGGCCTTTAGAATGACATTTCGGTTTTGTAATTGTCTCTGTCACTCATACCTTTATGAAGTTTTGTCAGTCTCAACGACAGAGACAACGCTCTGCAAATCAGCTACCTATATATATCTCCTTCTAAAGGTCGATGTACATTACTTTCTGCTGCGTACTGTAATAGGCTCGCCTCATTCAGAACCTTCTTCGCGAGCCAGAAGGGCTTCGCGCGAAACAAAAAGACTCTTAGAGGTAAGACCACACAAGTAGATATATAGACCAGAGGGGAAGCTTCATACTAGCGGCTGGCTGTAGGTTCACTCACTCACAGCGCAGCTCACGCACGCCACGACGTGTCACGGACGCTCCGTTTGCCATCGAACTGGGCGCACGGAGCGTCCGTGACACGTCGTGGTGTGCGTGAGCTAGTGTGAAGCTTCCCCTCTGGTCTATAATATCCACTCATGTGTTAAGACTGCCTGGAGTCGGGATGATTAGGTACATTTCGTTCTGGGCTATTCTGGCTGAACTTTAAAGCGTTTCTTTGTAGTTCGTCGCATGGTATACGAGCTGATTCGTCAGGGG
The DNA here is from genome assembly GCF_902806685.2 of Maniola hyperantus. Taxonomy (NCBI): domain Eukaryota; kingdom Metazoa; phylum Arthropoda; class Insecta; order Lepidoptera; family Nymphalidae; genus Maniola; species Maniola hyperantus. The sequence continues at coordinate 5,554,034 of NC_048563.1, forward strand.
CGACTGGTGTTCGTCGGAGGAGGCTGGGGGATGCACGACGAAGCCTCGACCAGTTACCAAGCCATCATTGACAGCTACACTTACTCGTTGAGGTAAGTATTAAGAGTACAATCTTTTAGCGCAAGTCCGTCCACATATGGAGTACTGCTCTCCCCTACCTACTGCCTACTGGGCCGGAGCACCCCAGGACCAAGTCCTTCCATTTGATCGGATCCAAATGGCGGGCTGTTCGACTTGTGGGCGATCCCAAACTAACCGGCTCGTTGGAAAGCCTGCATGGAGCACAGCAGAGACGTTAGCTCTCTATGCGTGTTCTATCTATCGCCTTTATAATGGGGAGTGCTCTGAAGAGCTTTTTGACCTCATTCCACCCTCCTTTTTCTACAGCCGCACCGCGCGCTACCGTAAGGAATTTCACCCTCACCACCTGGGTGTCTGGTGCACTTCGAGCGTCCACTGCGCCAGATCCTTCTTTCCACGCACATGCAAACTGTGGAACCTATAAAATATGTAGGAATCATTTATTTGTTAATTAATGACAATGACATTGTTCTCTTTTTATAAACTAAGAAAAGAGGTTTACATATGTCACACCTCCCTTCTTAAACAATAACTTCCCTTACTATCTTAACTATATAAATCATCGATGCCAAAACGTCTTGGCGGCCCTCGTTTACGAACAGACTCGCGAGGCGCCCTGTCCACCACAGCTAACTCGGGCTGCTGGCTAGTGCTGGGCTCAGGCGCCGCGCGACCGGGCGACCAGGAGCTCGTCTCCCCGCCGCTCTCCTGCGGCCCTTCCTCGGGTACCGAGCTCAACGCCACTGCCACCATCGCGCCCCTGGACCGTCCCGCTGCTGATGGTCTATCACCAGTTTCAATGTTAATTGAATTACCGATATTTGAATTAATTTCCGAACATTTTTTTATCTGATCGACATGTCTAAATATCTCAGTTCCATCTCCAGTACGCAGCTTATAATTTGTACTCCCGCTTCTTCCTATGACATCCCCGTTTAACCATTTATTGCCTGTTCCGTAGTTTCGGTACCACACCCTACTTCCGACCTCGAACGATCTCTCAACTCCTCCCGCCGCAAACTCTTGACGTGCCTGGGCAGATCGAACTATATCCTCCCGTTCCGGCTTTAGCTTATCCAAACGCGTGCGTAATGACCTGCCTTGTAACAGTTTGGCTGGGCTTTCTCCTGTCGTGCTATGCTCGGTATTCCGGTATAATAATAGAAAACGACATAACGCTGTGTCTACGTCTACCCCCTGTATAAGAGCTTTCTTTATTACTCTTTTACAAATCTTAACCGCATTTTCCGCAGCACCATTAGACGAAGGATGATACGGCGCTGAAAAAATTTGTTCAATCCCGTTCTGACTTAGAAAAGTTCCAAACTCCACGCTTTGAAACGAAGCAAAATTATCACTAACTAACTGCTTTGGAAGACCAAATCTAGCAAAAATATCTCTTAATTTATTAATTACAGTTTTCGCTGTGATGGAACCCATCTTTACCACCTCAATCCATTTGGAACTAGAATCGACTACCACCATATAAGTAACCCCCGCTATAGGTCCCAAGCAATCGATATGCAGTCTTGTCCACGGGCGACTCGGCCACGGCCACATGTGCGGTGCGTGCGCCGGCGGCGCGTCGGCCACTGCGGCGCAAACCTCGCACGCGCGGCACATCGCCTCCAACGCTTCATCAATTCCCGGAAACCATACGTAGCTCCTCGCTAATGCCTTAGTTTTAACTATCCCCATGTGCGAGTCATGAAGTTCCTTCAACACTTTATCTCGGCACTCAACGGGTATTATGACCCTATGACCCCACATGAGACATCCTAGTTCGCTATACAACTCCTTCCTACGATTGAAAAATGGCCGTAATTCTTTTATTTCTACCTCCGTGGGCCAACCGTCCCTAATGTAACTTAATACTCGTCCCATGATGGGATCTCGGCAAGTAAATTTTTTTAATTCTTTATAATCAAGTAATAAAGCTTCTGAAGCAAAATGTAAATACGTTTGCTCGGGACATTCGCTCATTTGAGATTCACTATTTTCTCTATGAGCTTGTATCATCCTTGACAAACAATCAGCTGTATTTTTATCAGTACTTACATATTCAATTGAAAAATCATATGCCGACAAAATTAACGCCCATCTCTGAAGCCTGCTAGCTGTCATGTTTGGAATACCTGACTCAGCCCCAAAAATGGTCACTAAAGGCTTGTGGTCCGTTCGTAATATAAATCGGCGCCCATACAAGTATTGGTGAAACTTTTTAACGGCAAAAATAATTGCAAGAGCCTCCTTTTGTATCTGACTATAATTTATTTCCGCTGCCGACAGCGATCGGGAGGCATAAGCGACCGGTCGCTCGCCCCCGCCGATGTCTGCGCCTCGCTGCGCTAACACCGCGCCTATCCCAAGCGCACTCGCATCACATGTCAATATAACCGGCTTATTTACATCGTAATGCGCTAAAACCGCAGAGATCGCCAGTAATCTTTTAACCTTATTGAATGAATTCCTTTCTTCTATCCCCCAATACCAACTATGATTTTTCTTTAGTAAATTATATAATGGTGATAAATTACTACTTAAATTCCTGACAAAACGACCGTAAAAATTTACCATCCCTAAAAATGATCTTAATTCGGAAATATCTTTTGGCTCCGTTAAATTTAAAATAGGCTTGACTTTATCTGGGTCAACTCGAATACCTCTATCCTCTATTACATACCCTAAATAGGTTATTTGACTTTCGAAAAATGCACATTTTTCTTTTTTAATTTTAAAACCGCAATCCTTCAGCCTAGTAAGTACTCTCTTTAATGTATCCTTATGCTCATCAAGTGAAGAGTTTGCGATTAATATGTCATCTAAGAAAGTTACCACATTCGGAATATCTTTAAACAAATTTATCATTATCCTTTGAAATATGCCCGGACTTGAAGCTAACCCAAACACTAATCTATTGTAACGGAACAGACCCCGGTGAGTATTTATCACCGTAAATTCTTTTGACTTATTATCTAACTCGATCTGGTTATACGCTTGTGAAAGATCGATTTTACTGAAATACTGACAACCGTTCAAATTGGCCAGTAGATCTTCTATTTTAGGAACTGGATATTTATCAACCGATAAAAAACGATTCAACGTAGCCTTATAATCGGCACATACCCTAATGGCACCGTTAGGTTTGTTCACAATTACAAGCGGGGTGGCCCAGTCCGACGTGTCAACCGGTTCGATGACACCGGCGCGCAGCATCGCGTCCAGCTCGGCGTCCACGCGCTCCCGAAGCGCATAGGCGAGGGGGCGCGCACGACAGAACACGGGCACGGCGCCCTCCCGCACGTGCAGCGTGGCGCGCCCGCCCGTGTAGCGCCCGAGCCCGCCGTCGATTAACTCACTAAACCTGGAAAATATTTCCTCCACGTATCTATTCTTAACAAACTCCTGTACTCGCAAATTATTAATTTTGCACTTAGGCACGTCAATGTTTAATTCCGCTAACCATTGACGCCCTAATAATGACGTCGTCCCATTATCGATGACATATAAATCTAATACCTTCATGCGATCTTTATACCTCACTTTAATTGAGATATACCCTAGAGGTTTAATTTTTGTGCCATCATAAAAAGTTAACGTTAACCGACACGATCTTAACGGTAGGTATTTGTACCTTTCAATATACGTCTGCTTGCTTATACATGACAATGCAGAACCAGTATCAATTTCCATAACCAAAGGCTTCTCGTCTAGTAATACTATTATGCTAACCGGCCTATAGTCCCTTAGCGACATCTGATAAACAGTTTCTTCTTCGTTGACGTCATCCGAACCGACCGACTCCATCCAAGCCGGGTCTTCGTCCCGCCAGTGGTTCGTGCCCGCCGTGTTCGGGCCCCTCGATGCAATGCCCGCACCCTGATTTCTACGCTGTGCTCCTGCTCCCCAACGCATTCCGTAGCTGCGACCGCCGCGCCGCGATCGGTTATAGCCCCTGGCAGCATTTTGCCCTGCAGATCCTGCTCCTGGGTCATCAGGACATCGTCGTCGCAAATGCCCGATCCGTCGGCATCGGCTGCACTCAAAAAACTTATAAGGACAGTCATCTTTACCATGCCGCTGATCCCCGCATCGATCGCATGCACTAATTCGAAAACGATGTAATGATTTTGATGAAGTTCCGCTGACACTCGCAGCTGCTTCTCGTAGCGTCTCTCCCGTCTTCCCTGGTTCCGATTTTGGTCTGCTGATACCTATTCCGACTTCCACTGCAAGTGCGTTTTTCTCCGCGGCTTCGAATGTCGTAGCCAACCTGACTGCGCGATTAAAATCTAAAGTCTCTTCGGCAAAGAGTCTTTGACGAATGACTTCACTCTGTAAGCCGCACACTAACTGATCTCGCAAATTTTCGCTGAGATTATTTCCAAACTCACAAAAACGTGATAGTTCCTTCAGTTCTGCGACATATTGTGAGACCGAAGTTGATTCTTGCTGACGATACTGCCTAAATCGAAAACGCTCAGCCAATATTGATGGTTTTGGTTGTAAATGTTCTCCCACTATCTTCACTAACTCGGCAAAAGTTTTATCACCTGGTCTAACCGGGCTACAGAGGTTTACCATCAGCTCGTACGCCCTGTCCCCGACCATCGATATCATAGTAGGTACCCTTAAGGCCTCTTTCACATCGCCCACTATGAAATACATTTCCATCCGCTCGCAGTATGATGCCCAGTTCCCACTCACGACATCGAATTCCCCTAATTTCCTGGGAGAAACCATCTTCACTTAATTTTCCATCCAGTCGCCACTATAAAATATGTAGGAATCATTTATTTGTTAATTAATGACAATGACATTGTTCTCTTTTTATAAACTAAGAAAAGAGGTTTACATATGTCACAGAACCAACTCCCATCGGCAGTGTTCCCACTACATTACAACATGGGGTTATTCAAGGGGCGCACCAACAAACTCCTAAAAAGCCGGCAACGCATGGGCTGCAAATGTTCATGGGCGGCGGTACTCACTTAATTTCAAGTGACCCGCATGCTCGTTTGCTCGCTATCTCTATTAACTAGTTCTATTGTAACTAAAATTAAAAAAAAACATTTTAGGAAGATAAACGCAACTTTCCTGTCTTGTGGTCGTCCACTAGTGGGCTGGCAAGCGGACACGTTCGGTCACTCGCGCGAGTACACTTCCCTGGTCGCGCAGATGGGCTTCGACGGTCTGTTCGTGAACCCCATCAGTTTCGACGACGAACTGATCAGGATGGAAAGACGCGCCTTGGAGTTTGTGTGGCGAGGAAGCGATGACTTGGGTAAGTAATACTCATCATCATCATCATCATCAACCAATAGACGTCCACTGCTGTAGGGACTTCCACACGCCACGATCTTGCGCCGCCGCCATATAGCGGCTCCCTGCGACTCGTCTGATGTCGTCCGTCCACCTAGTGAGGGGTCTTCCAACGCTGCGTTTTCCGGTGCGAGGTCGCCATTCTAGCACCTTGGGACCCCAACGTCTATCGGTTGTACGAACTATGTGCCCTGCCCAATGCCACTTCAGCTTCGCAACCCGTTGAGCTATGTCGGTTACTCTAGTTCTCCTACGGATCTCCTCATGTCTGATTTGATCACGTAGAGAAACTCCGCACATTCTCTCCATCGCCCGCTGAGTGACTCTGAGTAGTACTCAGACTCTACTTATTATATGATAGCCTGGTACTTAGCCATAAGGAACGGTAGTTAAAAGCTAGATTATAAACTAAGGTTATCTTAGGATATTTCTCATTCATGAGGGTCCAGACTCCAGGTACCTGGCATCCAGGTGTTGAGGGTGACATTTTTTGCTTCATCATCATCATGATCAACCCATCACCGGCTCACTACAGAGCGCGGGTCTCCTCTCAGAGTGAGAAGGGTTTTGGCCATAGTCTACCACGCTGGCCATGTGCAGATTGGTAGACTTCACACACCTTTGAGAACATTATGGAGAACTCTCAGGCATGCAGGATTAGTCACGATGTTTTCCTTCACCGTTAAAGCAAGTGATATTTAATTAATTAAAACGCACATAACTCCGAAAAGTTAGAGGTGCGTGCCCGGGATCGAACCCCCGACCGATTAGAAGGCGGACGTCCTAACCACTAGGCTATCACAGCTTATTGTTTGCTTACCTTTACCTATTCCAGGTGCAGAGACAGACATATACACTCACAAGCTATTCGATGGGTATTGGTCACCGCCAGGGTTCTGCTTCGGAAGCAGGTGCTCGGATCCTCTCCTCGTGGTTTCTGACAGCTTATTTAATAACGTCGATGAAAGAGTAAGTACATGGCCTCGATTACACATGTACGTTTTAAGGTGCTATTCAGCATTCACCAAGGTCACTGACATAGCCCAAGCTATTAGCAAGCTGAAGTGGCAGTGGGCGACCCATGCCTGTCGTAGAGGCGATGGCCGTTGGAGCCGGAAAGTCCTTGAGTGGAGACCGCGTTTAAGCAAGCGTAGTGTGGGACGCCCTCCAGCACGATGAACCGACGATATAAAGAGGCTGGCGGGAAGTGGCTGGATGAGGAAGGCTGAGGACCGGGTGTGGTGGCGCTCTTTGGGGAAGGCCTATGTCCAACAGTGGACGTCCACAGGCTGATGATGATCATAATTCAGCATTTAGCTCGATGCGCCTCTGGAGTCTGGACACAGAGGTGTTGTGATAGCTTTTTCTATTCTTAAAATGCTGAATGACTTTCAATATAGAGATACGAAAATACACAAAATTTTCAAGTTACTTAAGTTAGGTAGAATATTAGGTATTTTTATTAAGTTAATCTATGTTATAAGGTACGATAGGATTGTCATGTAGGTACATCTAAATATATAAAAGGAAAAGGTGACTGACTGACTGACTGACTGATCTATCAACGCACAGCTCAAACTACTGGACGGATCGGGCTGAAATTTGGCATGCAGATAGCTATTATGACGTAGGCATCCGCTAAGAAACGATTTTTGAAAATTCAACCCCTAAGGGGGTGATATAGGGGTTTGAAATTTGTGTAGTCCACGCGGACGAAGTCGAGAGCATAAGCTAGTATTGTATAAAAGCTCTTTAAAAATAAATAAAGATATTAAAAAAAAGCCCCAGCCAGAATGTTGTACACAAACCCTCCACATCGGTCTCCACCAGTGATTTACAAGTGTTTACACTGTTGTTTAATCGCCGGTGGAGACAGTTTGTTTACAACAGTCTGGTCGGGGGTTTAATGATCATTTGGCTTATCTTGTAGTGATTTAGTATTTTTCAAACCCGCAATGTATAGCGTGCGAAACTCGGGTCAATGCCCCGCCTACGACGCGGCATTGACTCCGAGTGGCCTTTAACTAACGTTCGTTGACCTCTAGCGTCAGTCAGATGATTACTTTAACTTAAAGTAAGATAACTATATCAAGTGGGGTATCATATGAAAGGTATTCACCTGTGCATTCTAAAACAGATTTTTATTTATTTTTATGCATCATAGTTTTTGAATTATCGTGCAAAATGTCGAAAAAATACGACTGTAGTACGGAACCCTCATTGCGCGAGCCTGACTCGTACTTGGCCGGTTTTTATGGAATCGACCTACTGGTTACACCTTGTATGTCCTTTCAATGAAAATAAACACCTTTATAATTATTTTCAGATAGACCAATTCATAACTCAGATCCGTTATCGACAGTCGCCTCACTACAACACTAGACAGGTGATGGTAGTGATGGGACAGAGGCATGGCTACTTCGACGCTAAGATCTGGTTCAATAATATCGATACATTGATACAGTGAGTACAACACTAAGGCTGAGATCTATAGAGCGCACTTTGACTTAGCTTACCCTTAAGACAGAGTTAAAACGAGACAGACCTATATCTCTCACATAAATCTGTCTCGTTTTAACTCTAATCTTAAGTCTGAGCTAAGTCAAAGTGCGTTCTATAGATCTCAGCCTAATTCTGAGATCTATAGAACTTTGTATCTATAAATCTGTCTCATTTTAGCTCTGTCTTAAAAAACAAAAAAAAAACACCACGTAAAAATCACGTTAATCCGTTTCACCGTTGCGACGTGATGGAAGGACAAACCAACAAACAAACACACTTTCGCCTTTATAATAAGGGTACCTACTGATGGCGATTTTGTAGAGCGTTGTCTCTGCCGTTGAGACCGACAAAACGTCACATAGGTATGAGTGACAGAGACAACGCTCTACAAACAAACACACTTTCGCCTTTATAATAAGGGTACTGATGGCGATTTTGTAGAGCGTTGTCTCTACCGTTGAGACCGACAAAACGTCACATAGGTATGAGTGACAGAGACAACGCTCTACAAACAAACACACTTTCGCATTTATAATAAGGGTACTGATGGCGATTTTGTAGAGCGTTGTCTCTGCCGTTGAGCCCGACAAAACGTCACATAGGTATGAGTGACAGAGACAACGCTCTACAAACAAACACACTTTCGCATTTATAATAAGGGTACTGATGGCGATTTTGTAGAGCGTTGTCTCTGCCGTTGAGCCCGACAAAACGTCACATAGGTATGAGTGACAGAGACAACGCTCTACAAACAAACACACTTTCGCATTTATAATAAGGGTACTGATGGCGATTTTGTAGAGCGTTGTCTCTGCCGTTGAGCCCGACAAAACGTCACATAGGTATGAGTGACAGAGACAACGCTCTACAAACAAACACACTTTCGCCTTTATAATAAGGGTACTGATGGCGATTTTGTAGAGCGTTGTCTCTACCGTTGAGACCGACAAAACGTCACATAGGTATGAGTGACAGAGACAACGCTCTACAAACAAACACACTTTCGCATTTATAATAAGGGTACTGCTGGCGATTTTGTAGAGCGTTGTCTCTACCGTTGAGACCGACAAAACGTCACATAGGTATGAGTGACAGAGACAACGCTCTACAAACAAACACACTTTCGCATTTATAATAAGGGTACTGCTGGCGATTTTGTAGAGCGTTGTCTCTACCGTTGAGACCGACAAAACGTCACATAGGTATGAGTGACAGAGACAACGCTCTACAAAGCCGAAATCTCATTCTAAAGGGCGATATACAATATTTCTTGCCAGCTATTGTATGTACCTACTTAGTGAAAAAATTTTTACAAAAAAAATAAAAACCGACTTCGTTACACAAACACTAAAAATTGAAAAATAATTTAATTTATTACCGAATATATTATGTATACAAGAGTTAATATAGTTCCATAATAATACTTTTTGGTGCCGGTGCCAATTAGCTTTAGCTGCGCGAATCGTCTAGACTTCATATTTTTATGGGACTCCACAATGGCACCTCATTGGCACCGACCCCAAAAAATATTATTATGGAACTATATTAACTCTTGTATACATAATATATTCGGTAATAAATTAAATTATTTTTCAATTTTTAGTGTTTGTGTAACGAAGTCGGTTTTTATTTTTTTTGTAAAAATTTTTTATTTCACAATTTTTAGTGGCCCCATGGAATTATGCTATGACTGGTTAAAAGTCTACTGTTAACTAAGCTATTACACTGATCGCGAGCAATTTACTCTTATCCGTTGAGGAGTTCCAGTATCTATCTTCGAAGATGTTCATCAGATCTTCACCAAATTGAAATGGGACCAACTTTGAAGTATACCCTTTCAAACAAAAAAATAATTTTCAAAATCGGTCTAGGCGTTTTCGAGTTATCGGGGAACATACATAAAAAAAAAAAAAAAAAAAAAAAAAAAAAAAAAAAAAAAAAGATTCCGACGAATTGAGAACCTCCTCCTTTTTTTGAAGTCGGTTAATTATTTTCCAGGAAATTCAATGAAAGGACATATCAAAATAATGAGAAAATGCACGCGATCTATTCCATGCCCGCTTGCTTTTTGAAAGCTGTTTATGAAGAGAAGTATGTTTATATATTATGCATTTTCAGTTAATTTATTTATACAGGAGACCTTTGTCCAGCAGTGGACGTCTATCGGTTGATGACGACGACAAATTCCTTTAAAAAACTACAGGGTGTAACCAGAACGCTGGCAAAAACGAAGACAGGTGATAGTACTGATGATTACTGATATGATACCACAAAATAACGCGAAAAACAAGTATAAAGAAATCTTATAATTTTGTAAAAGTTTACGATATATTGCAAATAAAACATCTGACTGACGCTAGAGGTCAATGATCGTTTCGTAAGTAAGCCACTCGGAGTCAATGCCGCGTCGTAGGCGGGACATTGACCCGAATTTTGCACGCTATACATTGCGGGTTTAAAAAATACTAAATCACTAAAACTACAAAATGAGGCAAATGGTTATTGGTATTGGATTGTGTTTAGGTAGTAGGTATAACAAAAACGCTAAGTTTTTACTAGCGTTCTCGTTACACCATGTATGTAGATACTTATAGTAAAATAATTGTATTTTAATTTATATTCTACTAGCTTATGCTCGCAACTTCGTCCGCGTGGACTACACAAATTTCAAACCCTTATTTCACCCCCTTAGGGGTTGAATTTTCAAAAATCCTTTCTTAGCGGATGCCTACGTCATAATAGCTATCTGCATGTCAAATTTCAGCCCGATCCGTCCACTAGTTTGAGCTGTGCATTGATAGATCAGTCAGTCAGTCAGTCAGTCACCTTTGCCTTTTATATATTTAGACTAGCGTATGCCCGCGACTTCAATTCGCGCCCATAATTTCAAACCTCTACTTTACCCCCTTAGGGCTTGACTTTGCAAAAATCCTTTCAGCATAGCTATCAGCATGCCATAGTTTGATCCGTCCAGTAGTTTGAGCTGTGCGTTCATAGATCAGTCAGTGACCTTTTGCGTTTATATATTTTTTCAGCCCCATTTTAGAGACGAAACAAGACGATTTCTTCCCGTATGCGTACAAGAAAAATACCTACACAACTGGCATGTATACCACACGACCTACTTTCAAGTATCTAGTCAGAGAATCCAATATTTTTCTGCAGGTAAGTACCTAAGTCAGCGTGGTAGAATATGCCCAAAATCGTACTCACTCTGAGAGGAGACCCGTGCTTTGTAGTGAGCCGGTGATGGGTTGATCATGATGATGATGATGACGAAATACCTAAGACAAACTACTCGTTTCTTATCCGGACCACTAGGACATACAAATAGCCTGTAAAACAAAAGATGTGTAAATGCAACGATAGAGGATGAACTGGACCTTAGTAAAAAAAAACTAGATATAAATTAAGGCACAGAATAATATAATAGTACCGGTTAAGATTAGTTTAGAGTTAAAGATGTTGCAATGTAATAGCAACAGGTAAAAATGTCATCAAAAAAAAGGATATACAACGTTAGTTTTAGTTAACACAAAAACCGAAACACGTGTCGAATATTTTTTACATAAAGAATGTATGTACAAAATTTTAAAAATATTTAATGAGAATTTACGAAGTTATAATCTTGTTGTGTTGAGTAGTTGTCCTCACAAGAACATGGTCACCCCAAGCGAGCAGCTTTGAGCGAACGGGACGGCTGGCGTCGATCGTGCGCGCTCCCGCTCGCACGGCTCGAATCAGCTGGTGCATGCGGTCATTCAACTAGGTGTCTAAAAAGTATTTTTTGGTCAAAATTTAACCACAGCGCCTTAACGATTAAAGAGCCTCAATAGCTCAACGTGTAAAGGAGTGGACTGAAAATCGAAAGGTCGACGGTTCAAACCCTACCCGTTGCACTATTGTCGTACCTACTCCTAACACAAGCTTGACGCTTAGTTGGAGAGGAAAGGGGAATATTAGTCATTTAACATGGCTAATATTCTTTTAAAAAAAATTGTAAAATTTCAGATAGCGAAGCAGTTGCAAGTGTTAATGAATTTAGGGAATTATGATAAAATGTTTGAAAATTTCAACTGGATCATGGGTGAGTGCTCATTGACAACATGCATATCAAACGTGTATATAATATGCGACTGGTCGAGATGGCAATCGAGAGGGAACGCCCCGCAAACTCCCACAGCCCTTCAGTCTTCCAACGCTGCGTCTTCCGGTGCGAGGTCGCCATTCCAGCATCTTGAGACCCCAACATCTATCGGTTGTACGAACTATGTGCCCTGTCCATTGCCACTTCAGCTTCGCAACCCGTTGAGCTATGTCGGTTACTCTAGTTCTCCTACGGATCTCCTCATGTCAGATTTGATGACGTAGAGAAACTCCGCACATAGCTCTCTCCATCGCCCGCTGAGTGACTCTGAGCTTTCTTATGAGGCCCATAGTTAGCGACCATGAACACATTCAAACATAGTAGGTAGGTTATATGGTTAGGTTCTCCGTAGTATATCAAACGAGCCGAGACATGGTCATCATTGGCAATACGCATTTACCTTACTCTATGCATGAACTATATTTCAGGAGTTGTGCAAGACCATAACATAATATCAGGAGCAATGCGAGACCATGTAGCAAGCTACTATGCTGAGAAACTACATTCTGCAGTGCAGTGGTCAACTGAGTTACTCCAAGATGCTTTCAAGTAAGTAGCTGTTGAGTTTCTGCCGGCTTCTCTCAGTAGAATCTTCTTTCCGAATCAGTGGTGCTATATACGTACTATATCGACCATTCCATCCTTTACTTGTGCTATAAGACCTACCTAGTACCCAGTGGCGTGCACAGGGTTTGAAGCCAGGGTAGGCACTAGTTAAGTAAGAGCCTGTTTACTGGCAGGTCATTATCTATACTTATAATTGCAGGGTAATCAGTAGGTAGGAAAAATAATAATGTAAACGCGGGTACCGGCGTATCACTATTAAACTCAGTTAGCATCGAACCTGTGTTTGATTTGTTCCACTGGCGACGAGTTTGTGTATTTTATATTATTTACCACGCGATTTAAAGTGATTATTTCAAAAATACAATGCCTATAGGTAAATTAGAACCGTTTGACTTGAATTCCAAACAGTGGCCCGCGTATATAAGGCGAGTTAAGCAGTATATTCTCTTAAACGAAGTGAAGGCTGAATTACAAGTGCCGTTACTAATTACGATTGTGGGTGAAGCGACGTACACTTTGATGTGCGATCTATGTTCGCCGGCGCATCCTGAATCGAAAGGTTTCGAAGAATTAGTGGAATTGGTTTCGGCACACTTGGAGCCAAAACGTTCCGAAATAGCCGAGCGCCATGTTTTTCGCTTACGTCGCCAACGTCCAGGCGAGTCCCTCACGGAATATCTACATAACTTAAAACATCTGGCAACAACTTGCAATTTTGGAACAATGTTAGAGGAGAACTTACGAGATCAGTTCGTGTCAGGGTTGGCAAACGAACTGATGCGATCTAGAATATTCGCCGAAAAAGACATCAAATACAAGGAGGCAATCGAGCTAGCTCTGGCGTTGGAGGCTGCAGAAAAGCATGCGGAGGTGAGCGGGTCTATGGTGACTTCGACATCGACCTCGGGTGCGGGCGGCGAGGCAGGCGAGGGCCTGCATCATGCGAGCGGGCGGCGCGGCCCGGCGCGAGCGGCGTCGAGCGCTGCCGGCGCGGGAGGGCGCGGCGGCCGCGGCGCACCGGGACCGACGGCGGAGTCGAGTGCGGCTGTGCGGTGCTGGCGGTGCGGAAAGCCGCACCGTGCAAACAGATGCAGATATGCGCAATTTAATTGTGATAAGTGCCGACGCCGCGGACACCTAAAAATCATGTGTGATGAAGTGCATAATTACGGGTTTAATGTGCGAAATAATTATGTACAGGAGGGAAGTGTCTCGGGGGAAGACGACTTCTTTAAGATCGAACTGGCAGCCAAAGGTAACGGACCATATTTTCTTAAAGTGCAAATAGACGAGCATCTATTGGAATGTGAAATTGATACCGGTAGTCGTATTTCGGCGATTAGTGACCAACTTTTTTATAAACTTTTTTCTCATAAAAAAATAATATGCGATAATTTAATATTACGTTGCTACTCGGGTACACAGATCGATTCGTTGGGTTATGTACATGTAGATGTCACGGTTGGGAACGTGCGAGTACCTAACTTGACATTATATGTAATCAAAAACGGTTCTCGACCTTTGTTGGGCCGAGATTGGCTTCGAGCCTTAGATATTAAACAAATAACATTAAAAGAGATAGCCGAAGATCGATTTGTGGACCGTTTAACCGCCGAATTTCCGGAAGTATTTACGGATACGTTAGGCACTTGTAAAAAGACCATTCAATTACAGCTCACTGACCAGGAACCTGTTTATGTGAAGGCCCGGCCGGTACCTCTCGCGCTGCGCGGCCGCGTGCAAAGCGAGCTCGAGCGACTCGAGCGGGAGGGGTACATGTACCGCGTGGACCACTCGGAGTACGGCACGCCGATCGTGCCGGTGGTAAAGGCGTGCGGAGAAATACGAATATGCGGGGACTATAAAGTTACGATTAACCCAAAATTAAAACGCGATTATTATCCTTTACCTCGAATTGAGGAACTATTTGCTTCATTGAGCGGGGGGGAAGAGTTTTCGAAAATAGACCTAAAGCATTCGTATCAACAAGTCATGTTATCCGAGGACTCCCAAGCTTATACCGCTATTACTACGCACATAGGTACGTTCGTATACCGCCGCACGCCATTCGGACTATCATGCATTCCTGAAAAATTCCAAAAATTAATGGAGGAAACATTACGAGGTATTCCTGGAACGGTAGTGTTTCTAGATGACATTTGTGTGACGGGGTCTAACAGACAAACACACCTAGCCAATTTACGAGCTGTACTTGAACGGTTGCGGTCGATGGGTTTTACTGTTAAGTTAAGTAAGTGTAGTTTTCTTAAACCTAGTGTAAAGTATTTAGGCTTCATTATCGATAAATCAGGCTTGCACCCTGATCCGAATAAAATAGAAGCGATCCACGATGCGCCTCACCCCGAAAACGTGACACAATTAAAAAGTTTTCTCGGATTATTAAACTACTATGGAAAATTTATACCCAACCTCAGTATATTATTATATCCGTTACACGCGTTACTTAAAAAGGACGTTCCTTGGAAATGGGATGCACGTTGTGAAGCCGCGTTTTCGGAAGCCAAGAGCGCACTGTTGGGCGATAAAGTGTTAGCTCACTATGAAGAGGGTCGGCCGTTGGTACTGTCCGTGGACAGCAGCGCGTACGGTTTGGGCGCTGTGCTCGCGCACCGTTATCCGGACGGCAGTGAACGCCCTGTTAGCTGTGTTTCGCGAACATTAAATGATTCCGAAAAAAATTATAGCCAGCTTGATAAGGAGGCGCTAGCTATTTTCTTTGGTATTACCAAACATCACCAATATGTATTCGGTAGACAGTTTATATTGCGCACAGACCACCAGCCCTTAAGTTTCATTTTCGGAAAAAAATGTGGAATCCCCCAGACGGCTGCCAGTCGTTTACAACGGTGGGCTGCGCGTGACAAATTTAGATAAAGAGAGAAGTTAAGACAGTGGGCTTTAATAGTGATGATAAATTAAATCCAATGATTACTAATGAAAGTTATCATTTATCAATTATTTGTCAGGTAAGGCCAAATACTAAGTAATTAAAAATCAAGCAAAGCATCTGCTGTATTATTTCAAAGTAAGAATCCTAATCATCTAAACAGGCTTCTATAATAATTAGAAGCTAACAACCTAGTGTTTACTTTTATCTCAATGTATAAAATAAATAGCACAAGAGGGTAGGTGATAAATACAGAAGTAAAACCAACCAAGTCGAATAATAACTGAATTGTATTTGTTCAGCATTGATCTATTTATATTAAAATGAATCTACCACCCATTTCGCTAAGGTGTTTAGTCATGGAGAAGAAAGGGCAAAGAAACTCCATAACACACATCTTTTAAAACAACTAGAACGTTGAGTAAAGTAGTAGGTACATATTTGGTACACAGTTACAACAGGTAACCTATAAAAGGCAAATGATTACATTACATTATAATACAATATAAGAATACTTAACTTCAGTAAGGTCCGCTGTGTTTGCTCTGGGCTGTCGATACAAGACTGTGTCCTCTCTGTCGAGGTAGGGTACTTTTATAACACTGCCATCGCAAACAGGGCGGATGTCGACTATCACATGCTCTTAATATTAATCATTATTTATTTTTGGTTTGTTGACAAAAGGTATGTTGACACACCCAATTTACAATAATAAAATCAGTAACATTGATGGTCTACGTATTAATAATTTACAATAATAATAAGCGACTTAAATTGACAGTTTACACAACATTATTATTTCACATAATAGCTATTGCCAACTGCATGTTGACAATAGCTTAGTATAATGTCACTCTTAGTACATTGACAGTATTTAATTTACGATGAATAATTAGTTACCAGTATTGACAATTCACATAATATTATTTATCGTATTGTCACATTCCTAAATATTAAATTAAACAACATACAAGAAAAGATACCACTTAAACCATACTCTTTCCGTACATTGATATTGAATCCGGAAACGGAATAACGATTCTGTTTTAAATATCACAACAAATATTCATTTCGGACTCCCAAGTTTATGATTAGATGAATTTTAGCATAATAATTATGTATCCAATTTTATCGTAATATAACACGCGCTTGTCGGCCTACGACTTTACGGTGGAGTTTGTGCGTTCCTCGGACAACGGGCCGGCCGATGCTTTGTCCCGCCTGCCCTTGCCGTGCCAGCGGGCGACCCCTTCGGAGTGCGTAAGCTATGTCCAACTTATGGAAGATAACTTGCCAATTAGTTTTAAAGATGTTAGTAAGGAGACGAAGAGAGACCCTTTATTAAGTAAAATAGTCGGCTATGTAATGTTCGGTTGGCCGTCGTCAGTAGCGGGCGGCGAGGAGGAAAAGGCTTATTTTGCTAGGCGACATGAGATAGTATTGGAACTGGGTTGTTTAATTTATAAATATCGAATAATAATTCCGCCGTCATTGCGTACAGAAGTTTTAAAAGAAATACATGAAGGCCATTTGGGCATTAATAAAATGAAGAATGTGTCACGTAGCTATGTCTATTGGCCCAGTTTAGACCGCGACATCGAGGATTTATGTCGAAAATGTGAAGCATGTCGAGTAGTCCGCGACTCCCCACCCCGCGCCACACTCCACCCCTGGGAGTACCCACTATGTCCGTGGCAACGCGTGCACGCCGATTTTGCGGAATGTGCGGGTAAGAAATATTTGATCGTCTTAGATGCTTATTCAAAGTGGGTAGAAGTAATTGGTATGACGCGCACGGATGCGGAGTCGACAATTTCGGTCTTTCAGACATTATTTGCCAGATTTGGGCAGCCCGCGCAGCTCGTAACTGACAACGGCCCCCCGTTCAGCGCCTTAGATTTTAAGAAATTCTGTGCTAATAACGGCATCAAGAGTGTAACGACGGCACCGTATCGACCGCAGGGTAATGGTGCGGCTGAAAACATGGTGAAAACCATTAAAAAAGTTATCAAACGCGCTTTATTTGTTAAAGAGAATGTATCAGCTGCCCTAAACAAATTTCTATTTCAATATAGAAACTGTGAACATGCTACGACGGGTGCGTCCCCCGCCGTACTGATGCTAGGCCGGCGATTGCGTGGGCGACTGGACGCGTTGCGTCCGGACGTATCTTCGGTAGTCCGCTCAGCACAAGATCGCCAGATTAGTCAGAAAGGGGGTACGCAGAGACAAGTAGATATTGGAGATACGGTCATGGCACGAGATTATTCCTCTAAAGGAAGCAAATGGACTGAAGGAGTCGTAGTCAGTCAGACAGGACCGGTGTCTTATAAAGTAGATATTGGTAAGGGCATAGAATGGCGTAGACATCGAGATCAGGTAATCAAAGTAAATAAAAAAAATCGTTACTCTCTCGCTCGAACTAGCATCCTCGGTCAGGAAGCCGAGCAGACGGGGGAGAATGCCGACGAAAGGGTAGCGGTTGATAGCGATGCCGACGTTACATTCGAAGACGCTGTCGGTGTGTCCGGGACGAGGGTTCGGCCCAGGCGCCTGAGGTGCACTCTCCAACACCGCCGCCCCCGGACGCGTCTGCTAGAGCTCTGCGAGCATATAAGCGTAATAAAAAGGTCTAGTTATGTATAACTATGTTATTTTCTATTTAAAAAGGGGGGAAAAGTGCAGGGTAATCAGTAGGTAGGAAAAATAATAATGTAAACGCGGGTACCGGCGTATCACTATTAAACTCAGTTAGCATCGAACCTGTGTTTGATTTGTTCCAATAATAAAACTGTAACAGGTCAAATTCTGTACATTGAAGATATTTTGAAATTTTTTTTTCGAGGGCACTAATCGACACTGAACCCAAAACTGTAATTTTTTTTCATTTTTGTCTGTCTGTCTGTCTGTCTGTCTATCTGTCTGTCTATCTGTCTGTCTGTCTGTCTGTATCACGGCCGCGCATCACGCTGAAACTACTGAATGGATTCCAATGAAACTTGGTACGATTTGAGGTCATACTATGAGGAAGAATATAGGATACTTTTTATCCCGAAATTCAGCATGGTTCCCGTAGGAGAGGGGATGAAAGTTAAAATGTATACTGAGTTGTAATTCATTAACGCGTAGTCCGATTTCATTCATTCTTTTTTTGTTAGAAAGGGGATATTTTAAAAATTGTTCCGTAAATATTTCAAGGTAATCGGTTTTTAACCGACTGTCAAAAAGGAGGTGGTTCTTTTTTCTACATCGATTTTTTCGAGGTTTCTGGACCGATTTGCAATTTTTTTTTAAATCAACAAAAAAAGTTTTTGTGGTGGTCACATAAAAAAATCTGGATTCAACTCCTTAATCCTGATGCTGCAGGGTTACTGCCCGCCTGAGTTATCAAGATTCAGGAAGTGTTCATAGTGAATTCATATTGTAGGTACCAAGCAACGACTTTATTCTCAGACTTCAGTATGTAATTATCTATTTTAATTTGTTTATTATTAATTCCAGTAAAATACGTAGAAGTACATATAAAACGGATTATAGACTGTGTTACCTCAACATATCGTCGTGTCCCAACACTAAACTGGATACGTTTTATGTGAGTAAATTAATTAAAAATCATAAGTATAATAGAAAAACCGGCCAAGTGCGAATCAGACACGCGCACTAAGGGTTCCGTACTACAATCGTATTTTATCGACATTTTGCACGTTAATTCAAAAACTATGATGCATAAAAATATATAAAAATCTGTTTTAGAATGCACAAGTGAAGACCTTTCATATGATACCCCACTTGAAAGTAAACTTGTAAGAAAACTATATCAAGTGGGGTATCATATGAAAGGGCTTGACCTGTATATTCTAAAACAGATTTTTATTTATAGATTTTTATTTGTTTTTGAATTATCGCTCAAAATGTCGAAAAAATACGTTTCGCGAGCTTGACTCGCACTTGGCCGGTTTTTTAAAGTTGTTTTCCCTGTTTTGTGTGTAATAACGACTCTCTATTTATCTATCGATCTATTACAGATAACAATCTATAACCCATTAGCTTGGCCCGTGACGATGCCTGTACGGTTGCCAATAACAAATACTAAATATGAAGTCTTCGATCCATCCGGTAATTAGGTTTTTTTTTTTTTTAAAGTATAATAAATGACTAATATTCCCCTTTCCTCTCCAACTAAGCGTCAGGCTTGTGCTAGGAGTAGGTACGACAATAGTGCAACGGGCGGGGTTTGAACCGTCGACCTTTCGGTTTTCAGTCCACTGCTTTACCGGTTGGTTTGATATTTGTAGATCTCTCTAAAGAAGCCCCAATCTTGATTATAAATTCTAGTGTTAGTGCTCACCTTCATTATTATAAGGATTTTCTTTGCAAAGGGGTTTGAATATTTTAGTATGGAACCTGGCCTACCTAAACTGTCCACAACTTTTCTCAATACCATTCCTAGTACACAGTGGCGTGCAGGTCATAGAGACATAAATGCACTGCTTACCCCAGTTTTAATAGCTCAATGCATATTTTTCATTATGACCTGCCAGTAAACAGGTTCCTACTTAACTAATGCATACCCTGGCTCCAAACCCTGTGCACGCCACTGCTAGTACATTATTTACCTGTTTATATGTTGCTTAATATTTGACGACCTCCCTGGCGCAGTGGTGAGCGCTGTGGTCTTAATAGTGGGAGGTCCCGGGTTCGATTCCTGGCAGGGGTTTGGAATTTTATAATTTCTAAATTTCTGGTCTGGTCTGATGGGAGGCTTCGGCCGTGGCTAGTTACCACCCTACCGGCAAAGCCGTGCCGCCAAGCGATTTAGCGTTCCGGTACGATGCCGTGTAGAAACCAAAGCGGTATGGGTTTAATAAAAACTGCCATACCCCTTCCAGGTTAGCCCGCCATCATCTTAAACTGCATCATCACTTACCACCAGGTGAGATTGCAGTCAAGGGCTAACTTGTATCTGAATATAAAAAAATAAAAAAAAACTTTTCAGGTACACAAATCAAGGCTATAAAAATAGCAATACCGGGCCACGTATTCGATATACCTAACCGAAAGATACCAGTCACAAACGAGCTGGTCTTCATAGCAGAAAACATCCCACCGCTGGGACTGAGGGGTTACTTCATACAAAAGGAAACCAAAACACTGGCGAAGAGATCTATCATAAAGAAAATAAGTAAAACCCAACAGAAAAAATACTATATGCGACAAACGGCGAAAGAAAATAAAAGTTACATCGAACAATCTCGAGAATATGACGATTTTGATGAAACTAAACCAGCGACTAGGATAGAGTTCGATAAAGTAGTACATGCATTACCAAGTGGTGATGAAGAAACTGATTTAATTGATGTAGAAGGTGAATCAACCAATAAAACTGGTGATGGAATCCAAGTAAGACTCAATAATAATAGTCAAAAAGTTGATGAAAGTGAGATGACTGTTGTTAATAGTAATGAATCGATCAAAATTTTTGATGAAACTCAAGTATCAATTATTAATTCTCAATCAACTAGTCAAAATAGTCTCAATAATAGTCAAAATGTTGATGAAAGTGAGATGACTAATGGTGATAATGAAACAAATATTAAAATTTTTGATAAAACTCAAGTATCACATAAAAATAATGAATCAACAAGACAGAACATTGATGAAACTGAAATAACAAATGTTGATAAAAAATTTGAAATTGAAGTAACTACTATGGAAAATATTGAAGTAATACATCCTGGTATAATGAAAAATACTATAGAAAATGTTAGTAGCACGGAGAAAACTGTACAAGACAGTCTAGCTCTATCTATTGTGGATACACTAAATAAACCTAAGTTTAAAAAATGGGTTCCAGCAGATGGAAACGAAAAACCTGATGACATAAGTTCTAGTGAATTAAATATAGATGATTATTATGCTAAGGAATCGAAAGACTATTTTATTAGAAATCAGGTAGGTACATATTCTGTTTTAATTGTTGTAGTAGAAGATAACTACCTTCTTAGGCGGTTAGGTTAGGTGAGCTACTATCGGGGTACCAGCCAGGTAACCTCCCCGTGTGGGCAGTTTCTCTACATGGGATATTGTTAACCATGGCTAATTGACCTGGTGGGGCGGTGGTGTTGTCAGCGTGCCATCCAGCAGCTCCCTGCAACTCGTCTGATGTCGTCCGTTCGCCTAGTGGGGGGTTTTCCAACGCTGCGCCTTCCAGTGCGAGGGCGCCATTCCAGCACCTTGGTACCCCAACGTCTATCGGTTTTTCGAACTATGTGCCATTGCCACTTCAGCTTCGCAACCCGTTGAGCTATGTCGGTTACTCTAGTTCTCCTACGCACCTCCTCATTTCTGAATTGATCACGTAGAGAAACTCCTCTCTCCATCGCCCGCTAGTAACTAATACGATAAACTCTAACAGATCTTTCTCCTTTTCAGTACATACAAATAAACTTGGATGAATACCGAAAAATAACAAGCATGAACTTGTCCAATGGCGTGAACACATCACTAGATATACAATACTATTACTATATATCTGACGAACCAACAGATAACACCACTTGGAAACCTGGAGCATACATATTTAGAGCTGTAGATACAAAACCTGAACCTATCATAGATTTCATTGAAACGAAAGTCTATAAAAGCGATATTGTAGAAGAAATACATACCAAATATTCTAATTACGCTTCTTTTGCAGTGAAATTGTACACAAATAATCCTATTATAGAAATAGATTGGGTAACAGGTCCTATACCTATTGAAGATAATTTTGGTAAAGAAGTATTTATAAGATATACAACGGATTTGGAGAATGAAGGTGTTTTTTATACAGATGCGAATGGAAGACAGATGGTTAAAAGGATACGGCATTTGAGACCAATGTATGAACCTTATGATTTAGATCCTATAGCTGGTAAGTTGATTTAAGATACATTACGGATTGTTGAATTCAAAATCGGTAAAGAAGAAGTCGCTAACTCTGGGCCTCAGAAGAAAGGTCAGAGTCACAGCGGATGATGGAGAGAGCTATGTGCGGAGTTTCTCTACGTGATCAAATCAGAAATGAGGAGATCCGTAGGAGAACTAGAGTAACCGACATAGCTCAACGCGTTGCGAAGCTGAAGTGGCAATGGGTAGGGCACATAGTTCGTAAAACCGATAGACGTTGGGGTCCTAAGGTGATGGAATGGCGACCTCGCACTGGAAGACGCAGCGTTGCTACACAAATTTCAAACCCCTATTTCACCATCTTAGGGATTGAATTTTCAAAAATCCTTTCTTAGCGGATGCCTACGTCATAATAGGCTATCTGCATGCCAAATTTCAGTCCGATCCGTCCAGTAGTTTGAGCTGTGCGTTGATACTCGTAGATCAGTCAGTCAGTCACCTTTTCATTTTATATATTTAGATTTCCACTCATTTTCTAGGTAACTTCTATCCAGTAACATCAAGAATATACATTGAAGATCCAAAACGGAATCTACGATTTTCAATTTTCAATGATAGATCGCAAGGAGCTAGCTCTCTTCTCGAAGGCTCCATAGATTTAATGGTACATAGAAGAATCCTAACAGATACCAGCGCATCGTTTATAATAATAAATGAAACTGAATACAATAAAGGTCTTATAGTCAGGGGAAATCATTATTTATATCTAACCAAAGCAAATTATAAACAAAACAGAGTTTACGAGAAGAAAATTGCTAAAGAGATCGAATTAAAACCTCAAATAATGTTTAATAGAATAACACAAGAACTAAATAAAGAAGTTTGGTTAAGTTATAACAATGATTTTACTTGTTTAAACAAGAGATTACCTATAGGTGTACACATTTTAACTTTACAAGAATGGAATGCTAGAACTATATTGTTGAGATTAGAAAATTATTTAGAAAAAATCGATGCAGTGAAGAGTGGTATTAAAAAAGTTTATATAAAAGATTTGTTTGTTAATATTAAAGTTTTGAATTTGATAGAAATGAATTTAGCAGCGAATATGTTTTTAAAAGATAATGTTAAATTGAACTGGCGTGTTAATGGTAGTTTTGTTAAGAATTTCAATGATTTTTATGGTAGTAATGGTAAAATTGAATATAGTAATGATGAAATGAGGGTAGTTGATGACGTGGATTTGGATAGCGGTATTATTTTGGTTCCGCAGCAAATACGAACTTTTGTAATAGGCCTAGAGGCCTAGCTCATTATTGCGACCTAATTGAGGCCTAGCTCATTATTGCGACTTCGTCCGTGTGGACTACGCACATTTCAAACCTCTATTTCACCCACTTAGGGGTTTAATTTTCAAAAATCCTTTAGCGGATGCCTACGTCATAATAGCTATCTGCATGCCGAATTTCAGCCTGATCCGTCCAGTAGTTTGAGCTGTGCGTTGATAGATCAGTCAGTCAGTCAGTCGGTCACCTTTTCTTTTTATATATTTAGATAAAGATATTTAAATAAAAGATTGGGTTAAGGATATTAAATTGTATTTATTTAAAGAATTAATAATGTACTTAATATCTAATTTGTATCCTAAATTAAGTAAATAATTATTATTTATATTATGTGTTTCTTTATAATTCAAAAGAAATAACTAGCATTAAGGATAAGTTAAGATTATATTATTGTAATATTTTTAATAAAGTATGTTAATTTTGAAAAATGTTAATTTATTACCAATCCATATCCATACTTCTATTCTAACATTATAAATGCGAATGTGTGTCTGTCTGTCTTCTAGCTTTTCACGGCCCAACAGATCAACCGATTTTGATGAAATTTGGTTTAAAGTTAGATTACATCCCGGGGACAGACATAGACATTTTTTATCCTGGAAAGTCAAAATTTCCCACGGGATTCTTAAAGACAGTCTGTGTAACCTAATTTATATGAAACTAGCTTATGCTCGCGACTTCGTTCGCGTTGCCTACGCAAATTTCAAACCCCTATTTTACCCCCTTAGGGTTGAATTTTCAAAAATCCGTTTTTAGTGGACGTCTACATCATAATAGCTCCAGTCCAGTAGTTTGAACTGTGTTTGAGATGTGCGTTGATAAATCAGTCAGTCAGTCAGTCAGTCACCTTTTCCTTTTATATATTTGGATTAGATTTGGTACAGAGGTAGCTTGTATCCCAGAAATTTATATAGGCAATTTTTTATTCCGAAAAACCAAAGAGTTCCCACAGGATTTAAAAGAAACCAAAATCCACGTGGACGAAGTCAAGAGTATCATGTACAGTGGAAACTCGATTAACCGGATTAATTGTTGTCGTTAGGGATTCGGATAATCGAAAATCCGGATGATCGAATGTGTGAAGAAAAGCAGGTTTGTGCATATTATGTAGTTCACTATAATAGTTATTTTTAATTTTCAAAGTAAGATAACTATACCAAGTGGGGTATCATAATATTATGAAAGGGCTTTGCCTATACATTCTAAAACAGATTTTTATTTATTTTTATGCATAATAGTTTTTGATTTATCATACAAAATGGCGGAAAAAATACCCGAGTATGGAACCCTTGGTGTGCGAGTCCGACTCGCACTTGGCCGAACAATTTTCAGTTAGGCAAATCCGTATAACTGAGGGCCGGATAATTGAGTTTCTACTGTAGTTATATCTATTTAAAAGTCCTCTTAGCCTTCTGCTCGGCTGCGTCGCTGGCTCCGATAAAGGTTCTCTTTAGCTTGTGCTTGCGACTCTCTCTGTACTTTGCTGACACCTTCTCTGCCAGCGACGCTATCCTCTTCATGGTCTGGGCTGGATATCTGTAACAATTGGAAAATCAGTCAAGTGGGAGGCTTCGGCCGTGGCTAGTTACCACTAGAAACTAAAGGTAAAAACTGTCATACTCCTTGCAGGTTAGCTCGCTTCCATCTTAGACTGCATCATCACTTGCCACCAGGTCTGATTGCAACCAAGCGCCAGTCTATATTTAAAAAAAAACCACCAGATGAGATTGCAGTCACGGGCTATCTTGTATCGGAATAAATAAAATGATGTGATTATTGAAAGGGGTCACGATCCTCAGAAATAAGGAACACGACTCAAAGAGTCAAGACTTGAGTTTACCTGCACCCCAGGAACTCAATGTTAGTGAAGATCTGAGCCAGAGTTATCAACTCGGATTCTTCAAAGTCATCTTTATGTTCCATCATGAAACTGCGACGCACGTCCCACTGCTCGTCAGACTCGTGCTCTGTGCGCAACGCGTCTATATCTACCGATGGCTTCATTTTGGTTCAATTAATTGTAGAAAACCACAATATTATTACACCCTACACGTTGTTTTTATTTTTTAGCAATTTGTTTTGACCACTTTGACATTTGAGACTTTTGCCCACAGAACACATTTTTTTGCCAGCAGAATCACAGAACAAATTAGACAGCTGCTGACGCTAAGCTATGGTTTGGTCACAGATTAAAGGCTGTTTCAATTAGAATCGAATAGTCCAAGTTTGTCGTGCATGCCTTTCCTTATTTATCTATGATTTATAGTCTGGAGCCTGGAATCCAAGGCCCATTAAAATAAAAGACGTTGACAGAAAAATAATAAACATAACCTAGATTTCGTAAATTATTAAAATTTAAATCTTTAGTTACGAAATAAACGTGTTCATTAAAGTACTGAAATAGATCGGTAATTAGTACATAATAGTGTCTTTTTTATTTTATTAAAGCAAGTAAAATATATATTAAATATATATTAAATATATAGTATTTTAAGTAGGTATAAGACGTATACTTACTTGTTTATGCTAGAAATCTGAGGAACACCTTTTGAACCTAAAGAGGAAGTTGTGTTATAGCAACAACAGTATATTATAAAATACTATTTGATGCCCGCGACTTTTTCATCTATAGGTTTTCAAAAATCCTGTGGTAATCCATTTTTCCGGGTCTAGCCTAAGTAGCCTATGCCCTGCCCCCCACAATACAGGCAAATCTCTGCACCAAATTTTGGCATAGGCTACCTTTTATCCAGAAAAATTTAAAAGTTCCCGCAGGATATTAAAAAAAAAATCCACATGAACCAAGTTCAGGTACTTTATAATATTAATATGGATTTCATTTCAGCCGTAAATATGCCAGAAACTTTGAAAGTCCACCTACAGTTTGGCGGAGGTGCAGAACTCCTGTTTGACAAAGTTAAGAAGAGAGAAGTAGAATTGCCAGCTTTAAACAAATACTTCCCGGATTGCCAGACTGAAAAATGGACCATAAAAGAACTGCTTGTATGGATTAAAGATAACTTGTTGAAAGAAAGGCCAGAGTTGTTTTTACAGGTAATATATTATACTAGCTTATGCTGCGTGGACTACACAAATTATAGTTCTTGCATTTCACGAAGGCTCTAACTCATGCTTGTGTTTAAGTCGTATCAGTATACGTAAGGTACACTAAATGTGTGCGTTTGACAGCACTTGCTCGTGACTGATTGGTCCGACATGCACGCACACTTACGCAATGACCATGTAAATAGTGTTACCACAAGTAAAGTTCACTGGCCTTCGTCAGTTGCAAGAACTGTACAAATCCCTGTTTTGCCCCTTTAAGATTGGCAGACTTCACACACCTTTGAGAACATTATGGAGAACTCTCAGGCACACAGGTTTCCTCACGATGTTATTTTTCACCGTTAAAGCAAGTGATATTTAATTTTTGTAAACACATAATTCTGAAAAGTTAGAGGTGCGTGCCCGGGATTGAACCCCTGACCCAATAAACTCTGTTTAACATGAGGCCCCCGTCCACAGGGTGCCTCAGTGAGGCCTGGTATCCTGGTGCTGGTGAACGAGGCGGACTGGGAGTTGTGCGGGGAACTGACATACGAGCTGCAGCAAGGTGACGTCATTATGTTCATATCCACGTTACATGGCGGATAGGTGACTTACAGCCGTACTCAGAGTCACTTAATCCTTACTTAAGTTTAGTTAAAACGAGACAGAGCTATATCTCTCACATAAATCTGTCTCGTTTTAACTCAATCTTAAGTAACGATTAGCGACTCTGAGTACGGCGGTAAGTTACTTATTTTGTATAGTAATTAGATAAGGCTAGCTTTAGGTTTTATTGGATTAATTTCATTTAAAAAACTTACGTATTATATTGTATTTATTATTAAAATAAAAAATAAATTAAAAAATTTATAAAAGCGACTTTTGTTTTTTCCCATATTTGACACATTATAATTAGAGGTAGATTACTGATAGATATTAGGGATTTGCACTGATGATACATCAACGGGAAAATAAAATTCCTCTTGTGTCACACTGTGATTTTTCCTGTGGAGTCACAGTATTACTCACGGAAGTGTGATTCAACGGGAACCAATCCTTTTAGGTACCTTCTAACGAAACATTGAAGCTTGAAGTCACTGGCAAGCCTCAAATGTTAGTGCATTTGACGCAGGTAGCCCTAAAGTAGTGCCATTTTTCTTTTATTTTACCTCAACATAGCCTAATATTTGACATATCGTCGATTTAGGATCAAACCGAGATTTCCCTCACTCTGATAGCGCTTACCACTGCGCCAGGGAGGTCGTCAAGTCATGTTGTAAGGCCTCTGTGCAAAGGGTGCCTCATTAAGACCATAGTTTTAATTTATAAAAGCGACTTATTTTATCCCATATTTGACAAATTGGTAGATTACATATAGATATTAGAGATTTGCACCAGTGACACAAATAAAAATAAAATTAAATAAAATTCCCCTGTCACACTGTGACTCAAGAGGATTTTGCCCCCTTTGAGTCACAGTATTACTCACGGGAGTGTGACTCAACGGAAACATCCCGTTCAGACTGTTGGATACCTTCTAACGAAACATCGAAGCTTCGACGTCACTGGCAAGCGTCAAATGTTAGTACATTTGACGCAGCCCTAAAGTAGTCCTATTTTTTTTTGATTTCCATGGCTTTCTCGTTTTGAAATCCGTCCATTGTGCCAGATTTTTCCACGCACATGCGAACTGTGGAATCAACTCCCATCGGCGGTGTTCCCTTTAGTTACAACATGGGGTTATTCAAGGGGCGGACCAACAAATTCCTGAAAGGCTGGCAACGCATTGGTGGTTCCTTTGGTACCTACTGTAAATGTTTGGGCGGCGTTAATCACTTAACATTAGGTGCTTGCCATTTTTATTTAAAAAAAATCGGTTTAAAAGCATTTGATTCCCCGTTAGGTACCTATATTTCGACTCACCCCCTCGCTTTTAGTTCAAAGCCAATATACACAGAGGGATGGATCAAACAATCATAATCCAATTTGTTGATTTTGATGCAGTTTGCACTAAAACAACTAACTAGTTTAGTGTTGCGATGTTCCCTATGGCTTAGTGTTGTTACACTTCACAATCGAGATGTTCCGGGTTTGATTCCAAAATGTAAATAATTTAAGCATTAGTTATAGGTACTAATTGCGACAGGTCGACATGGCAACCGGGGTATGAGGCAGGGGGACGCCCCGCACACCCGCACGTCACCGGGTTAGCACCGGGGCATCCCACCCTGATTGCCATGTCGACCTGTCGCAAACTGTACCTAGGTTAGATAGGTATAAAGGAAATAATTAATGCTACCTAATCTATACAGGGTGTAACCAGAACGCTGGCAAAAACGAAGTCAGGTGATAGTACTGATGATTACTGATATGATACCACAAATGAAAGCGCAAAAAAAAAACCGGCCAAGTGCGAGTTAGGCTCGCGCAACGAGCGTTCCGTACAACATTCATATTTTTCGACATTTTGCTCGATAGTTCAAAAACTATGATGCATAAAAATAAATAAAAATCTGTTTTAGAATGTACAGGTGAAGACCTTTCAATTATGATATGATGATGATATAATATTGATATAGTTATCTTACTTCGAAAATTGAAAATACTAATTATTAGTTCATGACCACAATTTAATTTATTTTGTGTCATTTAACCACAAATTCACGGTTTTCAGATTTTTCCCCGAATGTCAGCTATAAGATCTACCTACCTGCCAAATTTCATGATTCTAGGTCAACGGGAAGTACCCTGTAGGTTTCTTGACAGAACGACAGACAGACAGACAACAAAGTGATCCTATAAGGGTTCCGTTTTTCCTTTTGAGGTACGGAACCCTAAAAATATAAAAATCCTATAATTTATAAAAGTTTACGATATAATATTGCAAATAAAAACTGCGTAAGAAGGTCCCTCGGAGTCAATGCCGCGTCGTAGGTGGGGCTTTTGACCCGAGTTTTGCACGTTATACATTGCAGGTTTGAAAAATGCGAAATCACTAAATGAGGCAAATGGTTATTGGTATAGGATTGTGTTTAGGTAGTATAACAATAACGCTAAGTTTTTGCTCGCGTTCTGGTTACATCCTGGTACATTCTTATTTAACTTATAAATAAAATTATATTTGCAATATTTACCTGTACCTACAGACCTTTGAGTAGGTCACCTAATCTTTTAAGCTTGAGCTAGAATAACAACACAATCCTTATAGTCTGAGAGACAGCTACAAGATTCCCTTCAAGTAACGAAGCTGTGATAGCCTAGTGGATAGGGCGTCCTGGAAATCAGTGAAACTGTTGGACCGTGAAAAGCTAGCAGACAGACAGACAGAAACACTTTCACATCAGTACCCTTATTATAAATGCGAAAGTGTGTTTGTTTGTTGGTTTGTCCTTCAATCACGTCACAACGGTTCATCGAATTGACGTGATTTTTTGCATAGGTATAGATAAAGACCTGGAGAGTGACATAGGCTACTTTTTATCCCGGAAAATCAAAGAGTTCCCACGAGATTTTTTAAAACCTAATTCCACGCGGACGAAGTCGCGGGCATCAGCTAGTTTATAATATTAGTATGGATTCCTTGTTTTCTCATCTTCTCTTGACGATATTTGACGCTAGTCTCTTAGCCTACATCGCCCGCACTGTAAGCCCTAGGGTTTGCACTAATCCTCAGAGCTAGCTTCGTGTCCCGGCGATGCCTGGATTAGTTCTAGACACGCTTTGAAAGACATCCAACGTAACTAAGGTACCTATCTTAGTCTAAGTATACATTAAACACCTTTAGCTGCGCTTTATAGTGGGTTTCAGGAGTTTCTGAAACGTTATGCGTGTTTCCTTCAGTTCAATAATGTTGCAACAAACAAGTAAAAATAACTCTGTTTAAGGCATATTGCCAAACTTTCTACACGTGCAACCTGTGGGTGTCATATACGCAGAGGGCCTACAACGACTTGCGTGTCCAATGGATTCAGAGTGCTGATGGGGCTGCCGAGGTGCTGCAGTGCGTCGCTGATGTTGAGGCTCATACCGACGATTTTTATGCAATCATGAGAAAACGAGCAGCTTCAGTGATGAGCAGAATCCGAGGTAGTTTCAACGGTATTCTGAAAACCTTATCTGAAAAACTAGATAATCCATTTATGAGACACTGGGTTGGTTTGCACATGCACTCTCAGTGTCTCATGGGTGGTAGATTCCTAGATAAATAAAATGGTTCATAAAAGAGCCTACTTACTAACATAGTCATTAGCAATTAATGTTAAAAATAAATAAAATAAAAAAGCTTTTATTATTCCTTACATGCACATACTTAATTTTACTTAGTTTTTAATTTTTATCTTATTATTAACATTATATTATATATACAATTACTTTTAATTTTTTCTTATTATTATAAATTATTTCTTTATTTAAGTATGTAGTTATTTACAATTGCAGGTGCTACCTGGCTTGGACCCACTCACGAAATCTCTTATATATATATTTTTTTTTACATATATATATATTTAATAGTTTACATATAGTTATGTTTTTAGTAGGTAATTAGTAGGTGACTATATTCTGAATTTCTTGTAAGGACCGCCTTATGCGGTAAAAGCCTCCTCCAAGACTTTCCATCTGACAATTAATGTTATTACTAACAAAATGGATGTACCTAATATCTTCTCTTCTATCTAAATATATAAAAGGAAAAGGTGACTGACTGACTGATCTATCAACGCACAGCTCAAACTACTGGACGGATCGGGCTGAAATTTGGCATGCAGATAGCTATTATGACGTAGGCATCCGCTAAGGAAGGATTTTTGAAAATTCAACTCCTAAAAGGGTGAATTAGGGGTTTGAAATTTGTGTAGTCCACGTGGACGAAGTCGCGAGCATAAGCTAGTCTGAACTAAAGATGATTATTATGTTATTATTATAATAATGTACAATACATCAAATGACATGGTATGGTATAATCCCATATTAAAGCCATTGGATTTTCCCGGGAAAATTCCTGGAAAATGAATACAGCACGGATTCGGAGAATGACAGCGGTGACGGTGAGGCAAGTACAAACAAAACGTTTACGTTATTTGCTTAGGGAATCCTGAATGTATAGGTACAGGGTGTTTATTGATTATTATACTGCGCTTGAAAACTATTGATACTTCATTATCCTTATTATTTACGTACTAATACATACTATCAGTACCCTTATTATAAATGCGAAAGTGTGTTTGTTTGTTGGTTTGTCCTTCAATCACGTCACAACAGTTCATCTAATTGACGTGATTTTTTGCATGGATATAGATAAAGACCTGGAGAGTGACATAGGCTACTTTTTATCCCGGAAAAACAAAGAGTTTCCACGGCATTTTAAGAAACCCTAATTCCACGCGGACGAAGTCGCAGGCATCAGCTAGTCAGTACCCTTATTATAAATGCGAAAGTGTGTTTGTTTGTTGGTTTGTTGGTTTGTCCTTTAATCACGTCGCAACGGAGCAACGGATTGACGTGATTTTTTGCATAGATATAGATAAAGACCTGGAGAGTGACATAGGCTACTTTTTATCCCGGAAAATCAAAGAGTTCCCACAGGATTTTAAGAAACCCTAATTCCACGCGGACGAAGTCGCGGGCATCAACTAGTATTAATATACTTTTAGAATAGTCCGATAGCCTACAGTCGTCATTCTTAAAGGGAAGAGGGTGTTCATTACTTAAAGGGAATCTTGTAGCTGTCTCTTGCACTACAAGGATTGTGTTGTTATTCTAGCTCAAACTTAAAGGATTTTAAGAAACCCTAATTCCACGCGGACGAAGTCGCGGGCATCAGCTAGTGTATTATAAATGCGAAATTGTGTCTGTCTGTCTGTTAGCTTTTCAAAGCCAACAGCTTAAACCCGATTTTGATGTAGTACAGAGTTAGCTCAGAGTTAGCTGAGGCAATTTGGGGCCATCTCCAAAATCAGAGTTTCCACGGGATTCTAAAACCTAAATCCACGCAGCATCGGTTGGTCGGTCGCGGGCTTCAGCTGGTTATAATATCTACAGTACCAAAACTACCTAATCTATCTACACACACGTTTTTATGAAATAACACCCGCTGTCTTTTTACCCCTGTCCTATAGATAAGGTCAATAATTATATAGCTTTAATTACAATGTGTAATATTTAATGTTGCTTCATCATCATCATCAATCGATAGACGTCCACTGCTGGACATAGGTCTCTTGTAGGGACTTCCACACGCCACGGTCTTGCGCCGCCGCCATCCAGCGGCTCCCGCAGACTCGTCTGATGTCGTCTGTAAACCTAGTGGAGGGTCTTCCAACGTTTCCGGTGCGAGGTCGCCATTCCAGCACCTTGGGACCCCAACGTCTATCGGTTGTACGAACTATGTGCCCTGCCCATTGCCACTTCAGCTTCGCAACCCGTTGAGCTATGTCGGTTACTCTAGTTCTCCTACGGATCTCCTCACGTCTGATTTGATGACGTAGAGAAACTCCGCACATAGCTCTCTCCATCGCCCGCTGAGTGACTCTGAGCTTTCTTATGAGGCCCATAGTTAGACCATGTCTCGGATCCATATGTCATCACTGGCAACACGCAATGTTCGAAGACAATTTTTGGTCCTCAAGCACTGAGGAATGTAACTAACTAAGGCTAACCTGGAAAGAGCATGGCAGTTTTTATTAAATCCACACATCTTTGGTTTCTACACGGTATCGTACCGGAACGCTAAATCGCTTGGCGGCACGGCTTTGCCGGTAGAATAGTAACTAGCCACGGCCGAACCAGACCAGACCAGAAATTGAGAAATTATAAAATTCCAAACCCCTGCCTGTAATTGAACCCAGGACCTCCCACTAGTAAGACCACAGCGTTTACCACTGCACCAGGGAGGTCAAAAAAGGTATGCGACAGGTCGAGTTAGCAATCTGGGAGAGAACGCCCCGCACTCCCAGCCCCCGCGCCAAACTGGTGCAGGTAACGTGTTGGTGTGTGGGGCACCCCCCGGCCTCATACCCCGCTTGCCATCTCAATCTGTCGCGGGCTATACCAAGACGGCTCTATATGTAATGGATATCTAAGATCCCTTTCAAGAGTCGAGAAAAAAATGCAATCCATTATGAAACATTGATTAATTAGTAAAAAGACTTATTTATAGACTTAACTATTCAAAGCAGCACATCATTTAAGTCTTTAAACTCCAAACGATAAAAAGGAATTGAATAAAAATAAACAAATAATACAATTTTCTTCCCAAAGGTTGCTCGGTATCGCTGTCCCTGTCGCTCGTGTGGGGAAATTGTTTGGGTTGGTCTCCCGTCTCGCTCGCCGCTTTTCCGAGCATAGTGGAATATTGAACGATCGCACTACCGGGATAGGGTAAGGATGTGACACAGGCATATAGCCATGTTGTCGATGCTTTTTAGGGTTCCGTACCCAAAGGGATCCATATGTCATATGGATCCGAGACATGGTAGCTAACTATGGGCCTCATAAGAAAGGAAAGAAAGGCAAAGAAGTATTTATAAGATACACAGCTGATTTGGAGAATGAAGGTGTTTTTTTATACAGATGCGAATGGAAGACAGATGGTTAAAAGGATACGGCATTTGAACCTTATGATTTAGATCCTATAGCTGGTAAGTTGATTTGAGATACATTACTGATTGTTGAATTCAAAATTGGTAAATAAGAAGTCGCTAACTATGGACCTCAACAAAACAAACTTTTGTTGATTACAATAAAGCATTCGATTCACTAAAACATAATCTCCTATGGAAGACTCTTTTACAGCAGGGAGTTAATAGAAAATACATAAGAATCATAAAAAACGTGTATACTAAGAGCACCGCACAAATTAAGACAGAGTCACTAGGAGAAGAATTCCTAGTATCTAAAGGAGTGAGACAGGGAGACCCGCTATCCCCAAAACTCTTCTCGGCAGCTCTAGAAGGAATATTTAGAAAACTCGATTGGGACGATTTCGGGATAAATATAAACGGTGTGAAACTAAACCACCTAAGATTCGCAGATGATCTTGTTTTGATATCTAACAACAGCTTAAACATCCGAATTATGCTCCAACAGCTTGCTGAGAAGAGCAGAGAAATAGGTCTAACCATGAACAAATCAAAAACAAAGATAATGACGAACAAAGAACAAGAAGATATAGAAGTAGATGGAGAGAAGATAGAATATGTCACTCAATACATCTACCTAGGACAAACTATCTCTTTCAAAGATCAAATTGACCTAGAACTAGAAAGAAGAGTGACTTGTGCCTGGAAAAGGTACTGGTCCCTAAAAGAAGTTATGAAAAGTAAACACTTCCCTATAGCAGTAAAAAGGAAAGTATTCAACATTTATATCCTCCCATGCCTGACCTATGGCTGTCAAACTTGGGCCCTCTCGCAGAAAAACTTGCAGAAACTTAGAACTTGTCAAAGAGGAATGGAAAGAAGTATGTTAGGATTCACTTTAAGAGACAGGAAGAGAGCGAATGACATAAGAAATACCACTAAAGTGCAAGACATACTTGAGACAATTAAAAAGTTGAAATGGCGGTGGACAGGACATATGACAAGGGAAAGCAACGAAAAATGGACACAGAAAATAACTGAATGGTTACCTCGAGATGGACAAAGGAAAAGAGGGAAACAATACAGGCGATGGGAAGACGACATAAGAAAAGTTGGAGGAGCAACATGGAAAAGGACAGCGCGTGACAGGCAAAAGTGGAAGCTGCTGGAAGAGGCCTATGTGTCGAGAGGACACGCTGATAGCTCAAGAACAAAACAAATTCTATTTTCTAAAGACTAAAACTAAAAATATTAAAAAAGAAAAACTATCAGCAATAAAGGTTAAAAAAAAAAAAAAAAAAAAAACTATGGACCTCAGAAGAAAGCTCAGAGTCACTCAGCGGGCGATGGAGAGAGCTATGTGCGGAGTTTCTCTACGTGATCAAATCAGAAATGAGGAGATCCGTAGGAGAACTAGAGTAACCGACATAGCACAACGGGTTGCGAAGCTGAAGTGGCAATGGGCAGGGCACATAGTTTGTAGAAAATTAGTATTTATTAGTGAATGACGGAGGAGGAAGAGCGGGGACTCTGAGATACAGGTTTTGCAAACTTACTTACCCTGGCACAATTTGTAAAAAGACATATTGTTAGAACCAATAAATCATTTCATTTCAAAACCGATAGTCCCGGAAGACCGGTAGTTGGGTCTCAAGGTGCTGGAATGGCGACCTTACACCGGAAGACGCAGTGTTGGAAGACCCCTCACTAGGTGCACGGACAACATGGGACTCGCTGGCGCAATACCTTGGCGTGTGGAAGTCCCTACAAGAGAGCTGTGTCCAGCAGTGGACATCTATCGGTTGATGATGATGATCATAGATAGTATGATACTACTACTGATACTAAACTGGACATTAAAAACTATACTATACTATGATACTATACTATGATAGTAAACTGGACATTAAAAAGAATCATTAAGAATGAAGAAGAATAATCAGTCTGAAAAACGACACGCTAACATCCGCTCGCGCGCAGGCCACCTATGGCCTTGCATTGGTACCAGCACGAAAATCTAGAAACGCTCTCAGGCATCCCTAAGGCTGATTCAAGGAGTACTGGAGAATTGCATAAGAACAGGTCAGTGATTTCTTCCTTGTATATATCTGTTTTAAGCATTATTTTGTTGTTTTTTCTAGGTTTTTTGTTGCAAATACCATCGCCGCTAATTCCATACTATTGCAGTATAATTATTATAATTAAGTTCGCACACGCACCCAGGATCAGTGACTATTTACACGTTGCCGATCCATTTTATTTCTTCATTCTTCTTCATTTGAAGATTAATGATGTTTATCGACACGTCGACAAATCCCAACCCTGCCAGCAGGCTGGTGTCCGTAAAATGGCAGTCGCACTACGCCTGCGTAGGCGAAAGGTTCTACACCGGACCACACCAAAATACCACCATTTGTGCTAAATAAATGGAAAACTATCAGTGAAAAACACTTAAATACAGTGCTTAAGACGTAATTACATACTATAGATGTGCTTGTGTGTGTTAAACATGACTATGTGTGAGTGTAAAGGATTATAATCCGAAATATAGTAAGTTATATAATTATATTTATATAATACTAAAGTAATATGTGCAATTTAAGGACTACTTAAGTTTCACTGACTAGCTTATGCCCGCGACTATCCTATTTCACCCCCTTAGGGGTTGAATTTTCAAAGATGCCTACGTCATAATTGCTATCAGCCCGATCCGTCCAGTAGTTTGAGCTGTGCGTTGATAGATCAGTCAGTCACCTTTTCCTTTTATAAGTATTAAGTATACTAGTTTATGTTCGCAACTTCGTCCGCGAGGGCCTATAAAACTTTCAGACCCCTATTTTACCTCCTTAGGGGTTGAAGTTTCAAAAATCCTTTCTTAGCGGATGTCTACGTCACAATAACTATCTGCATGCCAGATTTCAGCCCGATCCGTCTAGTAGTTCGGGCTGTGCGTTGATATATCAGCCAGAGCCGTAATAGCCTAGTGGTTAGAGGTCAAGCGACTTGACGTCAAGCACGTTTTTGCTTGAGCGTTTTGACCGTTTACATTGCTTGATGCTTGAGTCAAGCATTTACGTGCTTGACGCGACATTCGGACAGTGTTCGAATGAAAAAAGTGCCGTTTGCTTGTTCAAGCCGCTTGACGGGCGCATCAAGGAAGACAAATTTACGTGCTTGACCGTGACGAAAGCTCTTTAGAATAGGGAAATATTAGTCATTTAACATGGCTAATATTCTAAAAAAATCTGTTCAGGCATTTAGAAGTTAAGGTGGTATAAATAAACTTACATACATACATGAACCCGTACATTTCACTCATTTTTGAGCGTATTGCAAAAGCATGACCTTAACTCATAAAGTCAGGTTTAAACACCTAGTTAAATACCCTCCTTAGAGTTATCGGGTTATTTTGAACCCCTCAGTTATAAATTACATGTAATTGTCGCCATCGCGTGAAAATATTTTATTTGTAACACGACCCTCGTAGGGTTAGCATAAAAAGGTACAACGGTTTAATGAAAGGATCAAATTTTATCATGGGTTTTTCTATTTATAACTTTTTAATCATCTTTTAACGAAGTAATTTGATTATGTAGGTAGTTACTTTTTTTTAATCGACTTCCAAAAAGGAGGACCTAGCTTTCACTAGCTGATACTCCATGCTCCCATACCAATATTATAAATACGTGTGTGTGTCTGTCTTTCTGTCTATCGGTCTGCTAGGTTTTCACGGCCCATCTGTTCAACCGATTTTAGTGAAATTTGATACACGCATAGTTGCATCCCGGGGAAGGACATAGGCTGCTTTTCATCCCGGAAAATCAAAGAGTTCCCACGGGATTTTAAAACCCTAAAAACCCTAAATCCACGCAAACGAAGTAGTGGCATCATCTAGTAATAAATATTTTCTAATTATTATTTAACATCATGATCAACCCATCACCGGCCTACTACTGGCCGGTACCCTACCTAATGAGAATGGTATAGGCCATAGTCCACCATGCTGGCTTAGTGTGGATTGGCAAACTTCACTCACCTTTGAGAACATTAAGGGAAACTCTCAGGCATGCAGGTTTGCTCACGATATTTTTCTTCATCGTTAAAGTGAAGTGATATTTCATTTCTTAAAATACAAGTAACTCCAAAAACTTGGAGGTGCAGGATATGGATAGGATACCCAGGATAGAACCTAAACCTCCCGAAGGGGAAGCCGACGTGTTAACCACCATTAATGGTAAATTAAAACTACCTGACGATTCAAAAGCACTTGTAAAAAGTTTACTTGAATAAAACATTATCTATTCTATTCTATACCAAGCCACTACCGCTCTTGTACAACTATACATAAAACAGACCATGTTTTATTTAATTTTTAAGCCATAAAAATAAAACTGTACAAAACTGTTTCATAAACTTTTTTAAACTGCACAAAAGTTTCAAATAACTTTCCGAAAATAAAATGTTTTTTTTTTGTTGACTCTACAACAAAATCTAGCTTAGTTCGTCGGCCTAATCAGTCACAAGCCATAACTAGGTCGTGAAGTTTTTAGTTGAATTTAAATAAGTGGCGTGGATTGTAACTCGTTTAAAGTTTTTTTTTAAATTTTACCTTCTGACCAATTTTTTTCTACCTTGAAATTTTGAGGTTTTTTTGACCTTGGACTTTGAGTTTTTTTTGTACCCTGGACTTGAGTTTAAGAAACTGGGTGGTTGCTCTTTTCAAAGCTATGAAGTAGTTTTTCTTTAGACGTAGCTGCAGTCTACGAAGCTACTAGCAATATGCTACGCTACGTAGCCGCGTAGAACTAAGCTACGGTTTCTTGCAAACTAACTACCAATCATCATGATCAACCCATCGCCGGCTCACTACAGAGCGAGAAGGGTTTGGCCATAGTCTACCACGCTGGCCACGTGCGGATTGGTAGACTTCACACACCTTTGAGAACATTATGAACTCTCAGGCATGTAGGTTCCCTCACGATGATTTCCTTTAACGATAAAGCAAGTGATATTTAAACGCACTGGTGTAAATTCGTGGGCCACTGTCCACCTTCGACAGCGAGAGCTGGAGCGGACTGTATGCGGGTTGTTTAGAATTTAGAAGGTGTCCACGCAGGTGAAAAGGGGCAAATGAAGGACAAAGGATTCGTGCACTAACCTCGACGGTCTGCCAGCAGGAACAGGCTCAGCACAAGCACTCAGGGGTATCTCCCACATGCACAGTTCACTTCACGGGACACTTCGGGGTGTATCTTCAGACGAGCAGCGGCACACACGGATTCACCTTCCTTATTGGGTTGTATGAACACGAGGACGCGACTCAGTTGTCAACGGGGCGTCTCGCGGAGCACGCAGAACATACTGGCGTCGTGGCGTTGTATTTGACACCACGAACATAGGCAAAAGTGCACGAAGGGGAAAATGGAGGGTAGGTAGATAAAATAATCATGAACACCTTGTCAAATTATGTTTATCCAAAAGTACCAACAGGTGGCGCCACCACGCACATAACTCGAAAAGTTAGAGGTGCGTGCTCGGGATTGAACCCCGACCTCCGATTAGGAGGCGGACGTTACATTATTTTCTGCCACGTACTCTACACAGTAGGTATATACTACATAGAGGTAGTCGCTCTATACATAATATCAAAATTCTCTAAATTAATTTAAGGGCCCGTCGTGCGTTATTTTAAGGTTACAAATCAAATGTGAGGGACCCGTAATCCAATAATGTTAGGGTGCGTTTATATGGTGCCTTTTTTTTTTTTTTTTTTTTACACTTTACTGCACACAACACAAAGTAAACATTGAAAAAACACAATACAGGATCTTATTCTAATAGATGTAGCATGCAAAGGCGGCCTTATCGCTAAAGCGATCTCTTCCAGGCAACCTTTGACGAAAGGAATCACGAAAGCACGGGTTGGTGCGGCAGCCGAAAATGGCCCTAGTTATTATTATAAATTAGACTACATACACAGTACATTCAAATAATACACAAATAAATATAATTATATATACCCATATACATATCTCTATAATATACTACATAATTCTGTTTACATAGATAAATAATAGTTCTTCAAACGATTTTTGAAGGTGCCTTTATTTGTGACTAGCTGATACACGCTACTGCGTCCACGTGGATTTAGGTTTTTAAAAACCCCGCGGGAACTCTTTGATTTGCTGGGTCAAAAAGTACCTAACCTAGTCTGTATACGGGATGCGAGCTATCTCTGTACCAAATTTCGTCAAAATCGATTAAATCGGTTGTTAGGGTTCCGTAACTCAAAAGGAAAAACGGAACCCTTATAGGATCACTTTGTTGTCTGTCTATCTGTCAGTCTGTCAAGAAACCTACAGGGTACTTCCCGTTGACCTAGAATCATGAAATTTGGCAGGTAGGTAGGTCTTATAGCAGACATTAGGGGAAAAATCTGAAAACCGTGAATTTGTGGTTACATCATACAAAAAAAATGTGGTCATTAACTAAAAATTAGTATTTCCAATTTTCGAAGTGAGATAACTAGGTGTATCAAGTGGGGTATCATATGAAAGATCTTCACCTGTACATTCTAAAACAGATTTTTATTTATTTTTATGCATCATAGTTTTTGAATCATCGTGCAAAATTTCGAAAAAATACGACTGTTGTACGGAACCCTCGTTGCGCGAGCCTGACTCGCACTTGGCCGGGTTTTTTTTCATTTTGGTACTTAGCCCTAAAAAGATCCAGCCCCCATGGCCCCACTTCAGCTGCTTGTATTACGTTGCGCCATATAACCCCACGGTAGAAAAATATAAATCCAATAATCTTATTACTCCCACGCCCCCATGTGAACACACCCTAATTTTATACAATTTCGCTCAGTATGGGAGAGGATTTGTGTGGAAATGACATGGGGTGGTCTAATAGAATCGGGTTTAAGGTTTTTGATTTTTACTATCAAAGGGGAAAGCTTTTTAAACCATAACTAGGTTTGACATGTGATTTCGTGTGATGTCGCCAAGGAGTAGGTATTATTAATTCATATTAATTCAACATTTTAGGAATTCAACATTTTAGGAATTCAACATTTTGGGCCTGAAGGTTTTGCCGTTCGATTCCGGGTACGCGTACCTCTAACTTTTCGGAGTTAATTTGCGTCTTAAGCAATTAAATATCACTATTTATAACGGTGAAGGAAAACATTGTAAGAAAACCTGCATGTCTGAAAGTTCTCCATAATGTTTTCAAATGTGTGTTAAGTATGCTGATCTACACTTGACCAGAGTGGTGGACTATGTCTTAAGCCCTTATCACTGTTACGTGTTATCAGCTAGTTCAATATAAATATCTACTTAATAGAGATTTGTTTATTTTCAGGTCAGGTTTCAGGTTTGCAGTGGCGTAGATTAAACTGAACAGGTATTTATGAAAACATTTTGTAGTAAGTAATTTAACTTGAAACTTTACATCGAATAAAAAAATATTTTAGGGTTCAGTACCTCAAAAGGCAAAACGGAACCCTTATAGGATCACTTTGTTGTCTGTCTGTCAATACCCGTCAAGAGAATCAAAATCTATACCTAGGTTCAGTACATCGGCCTTTAGAATGACATTTCGGCTTTGAAGAGTGGTGTAATCCACGCGGAAGTCGCGAGCATAGGTCAGTCTCGTTCTAAAAGTCGACGTGATTGAAGGACAACCCAACAAACAAACACACTTTCGCATTTATAATATGGGTAGTGATTCGAATGAAAAACCAGGCAGACAAAAACATGGCGTCGGACGATGGACACCGTCATACTTACGGATTGAGTGTAAAATTTGTACTATAGGCAATGGGAAAAATAATATACTAAGTGTCATGTAAATAAATAAAATAAATAAAAAATCTTTTTTATTCGAATAAGATGAGATGGTTACTAACATAATATTGTGGGCCTTGATGTCTGAGGAAATGAAGATTATTTATTATTTATTTATTATAAACTTTTACAAGTACTTTCGAATAGTCGGATGCATCTACCACTGGTTCGGAATACCTTTCCTACCGAGAAGAACCAGCAAGAAACTCGGCGGTTGCTCTTTTCAAATATTTGATATAGGTACAAGATTATGCCATGTATAAAATAGTATTTGCAGTCTTGTGCGTTGCTAGAACGAGCTGCAGGTTAAATCCACGCTCTTTTATCATTTAGATAATCTTCAATTGTGTAATATGCTTTTTTCAGGAGCATATTTTTAAAAGATTTTTTAAACTTGTGCAAAGGTAAGTCCAAAATAGTTTGCGGGATTTTATTATAAAAGGTAATACCCATACCCACAAATGGCTTTTGGACTTTCCTGAGGCGGAAGGTAAGAGCTGCATTGCTGTCTTTGTTTCTAGTTAGCCTATTGTGTAGATCACTAATTTTCTTGTAACTAAGAATATTTTGTCTTACAAAAATTATGTTATTATAAATATATTGAGAGGCTACAGTAAGGATATCTATTTCCTTAAATTTCTCTCGAAGGGAATCGCGTGGTCTTAAGTTATAAATTGCGCGTATTGCCCTTTTTTGTAATACAAAAATTCTCCCAATATCTGCCGCTTTACCCCATATTAAGATTCCATAAGACATAATACTATGTTAGTCTCGTTCTAAAAGTCGACGTGATTGAAGGACAACCCAACAAACAAACACACTGTCGCATTTATAATATGGATAGTGATTTGAATAGGGAACCCTAAAACAGTGAATTCAGGAACGAAACAGGTGTTTGGGATGTAAATTCAAATCCAAAACTTGAGATTTACGACTCGCGAGATGCGATACCACTGATTTATGTGACACTAGCGCCGCGCCCCGTCTGCGCTTATCTTTTGTACGCCTCTGTGATAAGATGTCGATTCCACTGCCAGAAGTTTACGCTTCAGAGTTTTGTGTTCGCGGTAATCTACGCGATAGCTTTCTTTTGTACAGCACTTTGTGTGTGCAAGAAGTTTACCGCTAACTTTAATGCTTATCGAACCGCTGGTAGATATTATCTACCACCGGTAATTGCCCTGCCCATTGCCACTGCAGCTTCGCAACCCGTTGAGCTATGTCGGTTACTCTAGTTCTCCTACGGATCTCCTCATTTCTGATTTGATCACGTAGAGAAACTCCAAGAATAGCTCTCTCCATCGCCCGCTTAGATTTACTTAATTCTGCTTAAAAAACTTTACTTCCAGACTTTAGGTCAATATGTTGAAACAACAAAAGATATTCGGGCACAATGAAGCAAACAAAAAATTCAACGTCCACTCGGGGCTCTAAGTTTCCGGTAGAGAATGACAGCAGTGGCGTGCAGCTCATAGAAGCATAAACACACTGCTTACCCTCATTGTAATAAATCAATGCTTATTTTTCATTATAACCTGCCGTAAAATGAGTTCATACCTAAATGCATACCCTGGCTTGAACTCCTGTGCACGCCACTGCCGGTACCTCTAAAGATTTCATTATCAATGCGAAAGTGTGTCTGTCTGTCTGCTAGCTTTTCACGGCCCAATAGCGTAGCGGGGCACTTCCCTTCAGGTGTGATTGTGGTCAAGCGTATACCTATAATGAATAAAAAAAAAAAAAAATTAAAACCCTATTTGAGGAAGAAATTCTTTGTAAATAAGTAGGTAAGTACTGTTCCTTTATGTGTAGGT
Source organism: Maniola hyperantus (assembly GCF_902806685.2). NCBI lineage: Eukaryota > Metazoa > Arthropoda > Insecta > Lepidoptera > Nymphalidae > Maniola > Maniola hyperantus. Next base: position 5,598,084 of record NC_048563.1, read on the forward strand.
AAATAGGGGTTGGCCGGTAGAATTTCTATAATTTATGTGTTTTAAAAATAAACTCATATTAAATAATTGTGCTCTGTTAAAAATTTAATATAAAAACCGGCCAAGTGCGACTCAGGCTCGCGCAATGAGGGTTCCGTACTACAGTCGTATTTTTTCGACTTTTGCACGATAATTCAAAAACTATGATGCATAAAAATAAATAAAAATCTGTTTTAGAATGTACAGGTGAAGACCTTTCATATGATACCCCACTTGATATAGTCACTCACTTCGAAAGTTGAAAATACTAATTATTAGTTCATGACCACAATTTAATTTTTTTTGTGTGATCTAACCCTAAATTCACGGTTTTCAGATTTTTCCCCAAATGTCAGCTATAAGATCTACCTACCTGCCAAATTTCATGATTCTAGGTCAACGGGAAGTACCCTGTAGGTTTCTTGACAGACAGACAGACAACAAAGTGATCCTATAAGGGTTCCGTTTTTCCTTTTGTAGTACGGAACCCTAAAAACTGGAGTAGTAGAAAATTTCTATTAAGTACCTAGTGCCTACTCGCTCATTACCATCGAGCTACTCGTAGCTCATTGAAAAGTTAATTTTAGCCAACAGGCTACAGTGTATAATTTTAAATCAATTTTCAATGAAATTGTCGACTTGCACTCGGTGGCGGTTGAGTTAGCGTGTTAGTGTTATTTGCTTTTATTTTATGTTTCCAAAGTATAGCAGAATTATACCTACTCATTTATTTTTTGGATTTAGTTTTTTAAAACTGGAAACTGGGAACTCTTTGATTTTCGGGATAGAAAGTAAAAGTAGTCAAAAATATGTCACTCTCCAGGTCTTTAACTAGTATAATTATATCCACGCAAAAATCAACTCTATCCGTTGCTCCATCAGTTGCTCCGATGCTCCATCAGTTGCTCCGATGCTCCATCAGTTGCTCCGTTGCGGCGTGATTGAAGGACAAGCTAACAAACAAACACGGTTTCGCATTTATTTGTATATATAAAATTGAAAGTCCTGACTGACTGACTTATATATCAACGCACAGCCTAAAGGTTCGTACGCACCTGAGCGGCGCGGCGCGGCGCTTCAGCGAGCTGCACGTCGCGGCACAGAGCTTCAAAATATCATTTCTATCGTTTTGTATGGCGCATATCGCACTAGAGCGGCGCTGCACAGCGCTTCACCGCGCGTTGCCGCGCGGCACGGCTGGAGAGAATATTTTGAAGCGCAGCGAAGCGACGCGCAGTGCAGTGACGCTAGTGCGACATACCCAGCGGCGCGGCGCGGCGCTTCGCGCTCGTACGCGAACGGGTATAAAAGTGACGCGCAAGTGACGCGAGGTGCCGCGTACTGAAGTTGTAGTGCGGTAGGCACCGTCGAGCGGCCTGAGGTGACGCGTTCTGCAGTCGGACTGAAGCGCCGCGCCGCGCCGCTCAGGTGCGTACGAACCTTTAACCGCTGGTCTTAGAGACATGCAATTTGGAGGGTGCGTTCTTTGTAAAGAGTAGGTATCCACTAAGAAAAGATTTTTCGAAATTCCACGCCTAAGTGGGTAAAATGGGATTTTGAAATGTATGTAGTCCAGGCGGACGAAGTTACTTTCACGTATAATGTTTTGGCAAGGTAGGTAACTTGGTTGACAAATGATAATTTTAAATACAACTCATATCTAAATCAACCTAAATGAATTATACACCTAGGCTCATTTTAATAACACCCTGTTAATTATAGCTCACATAAAAGTCAGTCACGAACGTTATGATTTAAGCGCGCTTAGAGTCAACAGCTAATTAAATATGCTAACTAGCTTAGCTGTAATTAACGTGATTTTTATTAATTATGTACTTGCAAAATTTAATTTCCTTCTGCGTGCAAAGCTTAATTTCATTTCTTGGTTAATTAAATATGCACTAGCTTATGCTCAGGACTTCGTCCGCGTCGACTACATAACTTTCAAACCCCTATTTCACCCCCTTAGGGGTTAAATTTTTAGAAATCCTTTCTTAGCGGATGCCTACGTCATATTAGCTATCTGCATGCCAAACAGCCCGATCCAAAGATTCAAAGATTCAAAGATTCTTTATTTGCGGAAACATTTTACAATGAGATGTTATTACATAAAATTGTCCAGTAGAAATGTTTCGCCTTAAATATTAGGCATGCAAAACAATTAGTTAACCTAGTAAAACAATAACTATAAGTAATTTGACGCACGTTGTCTTTGTATATGGTAAAATTCAAAATTTAAAAATGTCTAATTTGAAAAAATTCATTAATGTTATATAATGTCTATTAAAAAATCATGCAATTTATTCTTAAATTTATTTATATTATTACATTTCCTTATCTCCCCTGGTATCTTATTATATATCTTTACCGCCATGACACAAACACTTTTGTTAAGGAATGAGGTTTTGTGAGTGGGAAACAAAAATCTGTCTTTACAGCGTTCTCGTAGCGTTCTCCGTCCAGTAGTTTGAGCTGTGCGTTGATAGATTAGTCAGTCAGTCACCTTTTCCTTTTATATATTTAAAATTACGGATGACAGAGAAAATGTAGTAGAGATCGAAAGGAAGCCAATTTCTAAAAATGCGGAAGAAAGATAGTCTAGTGGTTAAGACGTCGGCCTTCTATCTAGGAGGTCAGGGGTTCGATTCCGGGCACGCACCTCTAACTTTTCGGGAGTTATGTGCGTTTAAAGCAATTAAATATCACTTGCTTTAATAGTATCATGTCTTATGGAATCCTGATATGGGGTAAAGCGGCAGATATTGGAAAAAAAATTGTTTTACAAAAAAGGGCGATACGTGCAATTTATAATTTAAAACCACGCGATTCCCTTAGAGACAAATTTAAGGAAATAGGTAAACTTACAGTAGCCTCTCAATATTATTTACAACATATTCTTAATTACAAAAAAAAATGGTGATCTACATAATAGGCTAAATAGAAATCGTAATAAACTTGCGACTCCTACGCTCCGCCTCAGAAATGAAATCATTTGTGGGTATGTGTTGAAATGAGATTCAGCAATTTTATTAAATCACACACTGTATTACAGGAGAATCTCTGTATTTACAATAATTAATTGTGTCACACTCTGTACTTATACAAATCATTACAATAATCTCTTAACGGAATAAACAAACTGTCACGTGCGCTCGATCAGACTGACGTCCCACACAGTGTTGCCAACTCGGATTTTGAAAAAGGCGTAGACCACATTAGAAAAAGACGTAGATTTAGTAAAAATTTCGGATGAAAAGTTCGTAGATCTACGTACTTTTTTTCTGGGTAAAATGAAGAGAGTAAGGTAGTGTTTTGTCATACAATTTATTCATTTTCATCAATTTCAGCCTCACGCAAATGAAACTCATACATATTTGTTAAAAAATTCTTGCAAAGGTCACTGTTTTTTTATATTTAATTTTTGTAAAAAGTAGGCCAGTTAGTGTTTAATTGAAAAGTCTGTTTGTTAAGTTTGTTTTCATTAAGTTGTTAGTCCGTTTGAATTTGAACTTTGAATCGAAATGCATAGTATCTCTATGATAGTACGACATAGTGCATACAAGGCTCTTTTGGCACTTGAATGACATTGATAGGGGGGTGTAGTTGTCGAACGACGGCTGCCAGCAAATAAAATCTCCTCAATTTTACGGAATATATTGAAAATGTCAATGTCGAAAGTCGAGTAAGTTTTATTTAATTTTAACTGAATAAGAAATTGGGAAAGCCGTCCCTGTTTCCAAATAGAGAAAGAATAATAAAAACCATTTATAGGCCATGGACTAGCTATATTAATTAGTTACCTGGTGCTAAATATAGCTATAAGATGCAGACACATTTATGCTGTACAATATATTATTAGGATATATTATCATGATGTTATTTAAATGGAATGGCTCTAATATTTAACAAAAACAGTGAATTTAATTTTTTTTTACTTAGCAACACTGCATTTAAGGTCACACCGTGATACTTCAAAAGATGGCGGCTTTATTTTCGCCACGCGCCAAAAGAGTCTTGTCCACTTGTATTTCTGACAGTGACACTAGTGACAATTTCTGCAAAGCGAACGTTCCATTTTACACAGTCACACGTATATTGTTGTAACTGTGTAAAAAGGGAACTTTTTTTAATAACCTTTTTCATGAACGAAAAATAAATTCAAATTATGCCCATTCAGCCTCAAAAGGCTAAGTATTCGATCACTTTGTACAATTTGATAAAAAATACGTAGATTCAGGGCAGTCCCTGAAGTTCGTAGGTTTGCAGGAAAGGCCTAAAGTTAGTAGATCTACGTAAAAAGACGTAGATGTGGCAACGCTGGTCCCACACGCCAGCGCGCCCCCCTTCGCCCAAGCTCGGCTACCGCCGACAACGGCCGAAGCGCCATCGGTACCGTCGTAGCGACGCGGCGCGTTACAATTTATACCAAAGTTACCCGCTACCACAGTAGGCAGCGCCGTCCGAATATATTCTGTGAATGTAATGTCAAAGACGTTTTTTGTTTCTCTATATATTAAAAGTTTTGTTAGAAAGTTTATGAGCAAATTAAAGATTAATACTTTCTCCCCGGTGTTTTCTTGTTATAATAGTAAACATGGGTATAACCTTTTATAACAAAATTCCGCAATCTATTTTGAACTTGCCTTTACTCAAGTTTAAAAAATCAATTAAAAGTCTTATGCTCCTGAAAAAAGCATATTACACAATCGAAGATTATGTAAATGATAAAAGAGCGTAGATTTGACCTAATTAATTTATTTATTAACTGATAGGTCCGACTGTCCGAATGTCCATAATATATACGACTAGCTTCTGCCCGCGGCTTCGCCCGCGTGGCCTAAAGGAAACAAATGGCATTTTTTTTTCAGAAACAAACATTATAACATCAGGACACGCACTCTGAACAGCACCGAATAACACATATAACCTTCCAACCCCCATTTCACTCCTTTAGGGGGGGGTTTTCTCATAGTCGTTTCTTAGCTGACACCTAACCTCAAGAAAAAACCTACTTTCCAAATTTCAAGTCAATTATAATATCAATAATTAAAACATTCCCATACAAACTTACATCCCCTATTTTACCACCCTTATGGGCAAATTTTCCAAAAACCCTGAAACACGTATTTCTTCATTTGTGACCGAAAACCCAAATACCAATTTTCATACAAATAACTTGAAAAATGACCGACTTTCATACAAACTTCCATCCCCCATTTAACCCACTTAGGGGTGGAATTTCGAAAAATCCTTGCTTAGTGGATACCTACTCTTCACAAAGAATAGACCCTCTAAATTTCATGTCTTTAGGACCAGCGGTTTAGGCTGTGCGTTGATATCTATGTCAGTCAGTCAGTCAGTCAGGACTTTGAATTTTTTATATATATAGATAGATGTGACAACCACAAATAAAGTTCACTCGCCTTCGTGAATTGCAAGAACTGTATTGGTAATCGGTAATAACACCGGTAAGCCCCAACATGAGGGCGGTATGAATATTTAAATACATAATACGTGGTATTGCGTGTTACAAGCATAGATTGTTATAATACGAGAATAAGTTCATTTTATGTATGTTTTTTTTTAATTTTTTTTATTCAGATACAAGTAAGCCCTTGACTGCAATCTCACCTGGTGGTAAGTGATGATGCAGTCTAAGATGATAGCGGGCTAACCTGGAAGGGGTATGGCAGTTTTTATTAAACCCATACCCCTTTGGTTTCTACACGGCATCGTACCGGAACGCTAAATCGCTTGGCGGCACGGCTTTGCCGGTGGGGTGGTAACTAGCCACGGCCGAAGCCTCCCACCAGACCAGACCAGAAATTTAGAAATTATAAAATTCCAAAACCCCTGCCAGGAATCGAACCCGGGACCTCCCACTATTAAGACCACAGCGCTCACCACTGCGCCAGGGAGGTCGTTAAATGTAAATGGTATGTACCTGTAGTTTGTCGATAAATTCAATTGAAATAATTTTTAAAAAGAATATTAGCCAGTTTATCAAATTTAATTAGTTCTTGTTTAGGCAAAGTGAGGTAATTAATTTTATTATCAATGGTTAACAAATAAACTATTAATAAAGTTAAATCTAAAAAAAAACCATTTTAAATTAAAACTAAAATAAATTAAATTAAATCTAAAACCTCGTCGAGACCACCGCAGCGAGGCATTGTACCCAAGATGCTGGCAGCATTACCCCTTTGGATGGCCAAACTAATTCTTTGACCAAGGTAGCTGCCAGCTCTCGGGTCCCCGGTTGACTCGATAACTCTTTTCGCAATTTCTTCAAATTAAATCGCATTAAAATATTTTTAGGGTTCCGTACCTCAAATGAAAAAACGGAACCCTTATAGGATCACTTCGTTGTCTGTCTATCTGTCAAGAAACCTACAGGGTACTTCCCGTTGACCTGAGGGTCTAACATGCGCCCGGCGAGAAAATTTTGTCTACGCATTATCTCGTGTTTTTTCATACAAATAAGACGAGTAAATGCGTAGACAAAATTTTCTCGTGGTGCGCATGTTAGGCGTGCTGGAATCATGAAATTTGGCAGTTAGGTAGATCTTAAAGCAGATATTAGGGGAAAAATCTGAAAATCGACAATTTGTGATTAACATCACACAAAAAAAAAAATTGTGGTCATGAACTAATAATTAGTGTTTTCAATTTTGAAGTAAGATAACTATATCAAGTGGGGTATCATATGAAAGGTCTTCATCTATACATTCTAAAACAGATTTTTATTTATTTTTAGCCATAATAGTTTTTGATTTATCGTGCAAAATGTCGAAAAAATACGATTGTAGTACGGAACCCTCAGGGCGCGAGTCTGATTCGCTCTTGGCCGTTTTTTCCGCGACAGTTCGAGATCGCAATCGGGGAGGGAACGTCCCGCACACACCCATTGCGGGCGAGCGCGGGCGTGCTACAGTATTTTGTGGCACGTATAAAATTAATAAAATAAGACATCTTTTATATTTATTTACATAATAATCACTTAATTATTAATTAATTAACAGAGTCATAAATACTATTAACATAATATTATTATTATTGCTTATTCTGAATTGAGTGTCATTCAATCAGCCTGTTTGCGTCCACTGCTGGACATAGGCCTTCCCAAGGGCACGCCACCACACACGATCCTACGCCTTCCTCATCCACCCACTTCCCGCTATCTTCTTAAGGTCAGTCCAGCGCGTTTGAGGTCGTCCCACACTGCGCTTGCTGATACGCGGTCTCCACTCCAGAACACGTCTGCCCCATCGGCCATCGGTTCTGCGGCAGACGTGGCCTGCCCACTGCCACTTCAGCTGGCTAATTCGTTGGCCTATGTCGGTCACTCTGGTTCTCCTACGGATTTCCTCGTTACGGATTGAGTGTACTAAATTTGATTAGTTGTACTCCTAAATGTAGATTAATTAAAACTACATTGACATCCTATCCTATTACATCCACAATGGCACATATTTGCCCACACAATATAGACTGTACCATTTTTGATAGAACTTTCATCAATATTATCAACAACTACATGAGGCTTACTGTTCTGACTATCGGGTTCTGTTTTAACAATAATAGGTTCACCATAATGCATTTTAACAAATTGTTCAATTATTCTCTGAACTTCTTCATTTGTATATTGTGTGTTTTTATAGTTAACTATAGGACAGAAGTTTAATGCTTGTAGTTTATCAGTTTCAAATACAATCTTTGCTTTTATAATTTTGACTGCAGTCGGCCACATCTGCAAATATATATCTGGATTGTCAGTTTTTAAATAACTAACTTTACCAAACTTTGCTGGTTCATATTGAATTGCACCTATATTATTTAAAGGTATTGTTACAACCTTTTCATTTAATACATTGTTTAATACATTTGGTTGTGCTAAGTAATTCTTTAAGTTATTGCTTATTTCTTTAATGTTGTTAAGATTTGATGTTGATATATCTGGATTGTCAGTTTTTAAATAACTAACTGTGCCAAACTTTGCTAGTTCATATTGATTTGCACCTATATTATTTAAAGGCATTGTTATAACCTTTTCATTGCATACATTGGTTAATACATTTGGTTGTGCTATGTAATTCTTTACGTTATTGCTCCTTTCATTAATGTTGTTAAGATTTGATGATGATACATCTGGATTGTCAGTTTTTAAATAACTAACTGTGCCAAACTTTGCTAGTTCATATTGATTTGCACCTATATTATTTAAAGGCATTGTTATAACCTTTTCATTGCATACATTGATTAATACATTTGGTTGTGCTATGTAATTCTTTACGTTATTGCTCCTTTCATTAATGTTGTTAAGATTTGATGATGATACGTCTGGATTGTCAGTTCTTAAATAACTAACTGTGCCAAACTTTGCTAGTTCATATTGATTTGCACCTATATTATTTAAAGGCATTGTTATAACCTTTTCATTGCATACATTGGTTAATACATTTGGTTGTGCTATGTAATTCTTTACGTTATTGCTCCTTTCATTAATGTTGTTAAGATTTGATGATGATACATCTGGATTGTCAGTTTTTAAATAACTAACTGTGCCAAACTTTGCTAGTTCATATTGATTTGCACCTATATTATTTAAAGGCATTGTTATAACCTTTTCATTGCATACATTGGTTAATACATTTGGTTGTGCTATGTAATTCTTTACGTTATTGCTCCTTTCATTAATGTTGTTAAGATTTGATGATGATACATCTGGATTGTCAGTTTTTAAATAACAAACTGTCCGAAACTTTGCTGGTTCATATTGAATTGCACCTATATTATTTAAAGGTATTGTTACAACCTTTTCATTTAGTACATTGGTTAATACATTTGGTTGTGCTATGTAATTCTTTAAGCTATTGCTTATTTCATTAATGTTTGGTGGTTCTATATTTTCAAATTTAGCTTTTTCTAGTGTATTTAAATATGGTTGACTAACTATGTATGCTTCGGTAGGTAGATTTTCTACTTTGGTAGGTGCTATTATTTGGTCATTTTGATAAACATTGCCATAATTTAATGGTGTTGCAAATCGATAATAATTAATATTTGCCAATTTATTTAGATATAGTTTAGGTTCAGTTTCTTTTTCTGTGGTAAATGTTTCGCAACGATTTGGTAAATATGTAGAGCTTAATAAAGCTGGATTACTATTTGATTTTAATCGTGTTTCACCTAAAAATTGGGCATCTAACGATGGCATATGAATATGAGGTATTGTTGAAATTTGTGTAGAATCTGTAACGTCTGGTGTAAAATTTGGTTTTTGAATAAATGGTGTTGTGAGAGAAGTAAAAGGTGTTAATGATAAAGGTATTTGTCGACCTGAATGTGGAAGTTTTACTAATAATGGTGAAGAATATAATGCCGGTTGTAGAGGTACAGAATCTGACTTGATTCCAAGAGGATATGAATCGGGGAATATAGATGTTATTTTACGATTATCACCAAAATTAGGCCATGTTATGTTATCGTTAGCTATTGGAGATAAATTAGAAGTTTTTGGATTAAGTAGTGGTGAAATGGCTTGTTGACTATCTTCAAAATAAGAAACGCTAAGGTTTGGTTCACGCGTAATAATGTGATCATTAAATGTTGTAATTTTAGGCGTGACATACATGCTTGATGGTAAATCATTACAAGGTGATAAATATGGAGTTTGTGATATGGTTTTCGAAAGAGGTTTAGAAAGATGTGATCTTGTATTAAATGCAGATGGTGGAATGACATTTAGAGTATTAATGGCGCCAGTACTTGAAGGCGCTGTATCTAATAGAGGTGGATTGGTTACAACAAAAGGATTAGGTGATGTAGGTGTTAAATTTTGTAATTGTTCTTCATCTTTACTCGTTATAACCTTATTGTATGGTAATGCAGAAGATAAAACATTATTAAATTTATTTGGAGACAAGTTTAATGAAGAAGTAACGCGCGAATTAAAACCTGAAGGTAATGAACCTAGTGATAAATTATTATCGAGTGATATTGATGTTAAATCAAAAGGTATTGATTCCGTACCTAAATTCAGTGGTGAACCACTTGTTTTTGGTGAAATTATTAAATCAGATGGAGTTACTTGGTATAACGGTATTTCTGTAGTTTTAATTGGTAAATGTTTACTTTCTTGTAAAGAGGATAACTTATTTAATTTGTTTTTAGAAGAATAAGGTGAAAAAGAAGACGTTTCGTAACCAAGTATAGGTAATACAGAATTTGATGTGGCAGCGATATACGACATTTTGTTTGAACTTTTTGGTGTAGATACCATTTCACTTTGCGAATATGATGATGGGTTGAGAATGAACATTTTGTTATTTGCTGAATTAGGTGTTTTGCATCCTGAAACGAAAGAAGGCAATGTGTTATAAGATTGAGGAGGTTTAACATTTGGAAGATTATTCATTGACAAAATTGGCGATTTTCGCAAACCTAATTTTGATATAGTTAGAATATTTGATTGTAAGGCCAATTTTGGTACTGCATAAGTTGGACCTATATTTGCAGTTTGGTGAAAAGATGAGGGTTCGGTGTATATAACTTGGCCAGGCAATCCATATTTAGGTATGTTTGTGGCAGTAGAAGAAACTTGACCTAGAACCTCATACTTTTTACCATGTTTTAAGGGAAGTTGTTTGTATAGAGAGTGTATATATTTTTTGTCTATATTTGAGTCGAAATCTCGAGGTTTCTCATTAGAAGAAAATATTGGAAGAAATTCGGGTGACATCAAATTTTGTGACGTTAAAATATTTATACCGGATTTAGGTAACGGATTTGTAAAAGTTGAATATTTGTCTCCATATGAAGAAATAGGTTCTGTTTTGGGCAAGCATGGCACAACCGAAAACGTGCTTTGTGGTTGTATAATAGAATTTAATTTAGCATCAGTAGGCAGTATGTGTGATAAATATGGATAATTTATAGTATCCTTAGATGATTTTATATCTTGTGTTAGGAAAGGTGTTAACATTAAAGGTTTTGGAGTAGAGGAAATTGAGTTTGAAGGGATTTCGTTCCTGTATGTTTCCATATTGTGTGGCAAACTTTTATAGAAATGTATCTTTGATGGATGATGATGTGGTCTTAATGGCAATGTTACATCATTGGAAGATGCCTTAAAAGGTTGCATTGGGGCTATACTGTCACTATAAAAAGGTTTATATGTATCTCCTAAACTGTTTTGTTCTTGTACTAAAGGTAAAGCTTTGGATTGCTTTAATGGCAGTAAAGCTTCTAATGCAGCAATAGGTTTAAAAGAAGCTGTGTCCCTAAGCAATGGTGTTTGTTTATGTTTAGCTAGCATTCTCGAAGATAAAGGTAACACTGGTGACGTACCTATAATATTTTGATTTGGAATAACCTTTGAAGCGAGAGGTTCGAAATTAGATGAATAATTATTCTGAAAATCAGTCATAAAGCTCTGTTTATCTGAAGTGCTAGGTTCTTCTTTTGGAGGAAAAAGATAAGATGTAAATGTCGATTTTGGAGCATATTTACCTACTGATGTATATGGCATTTGTTTAAAAACTCCTGGTATAGACTGACAAGGAAGTAATGTATTTATTGATGAGTCAGTAGTAGATTGTGGCAATAAAGAGTTAGTTGATAAGTCATCATGAGAAATTGTGGTTTTGTCCTGTACTGGAATGGCCGGTAGAGAAGAAAAAGGGTAACGAGCAGTCATGGGAGTAACTGAGGATGAAAAGGAAGGATAAGTAGAGTCCTTTATCGTTGGCGATATAAATTCAGGCATTGAACTTTTAGCATTTTGGTTATATGGATTAATTGCTGTTGGTGATACATTTTGAAGTAAAGATTCACTCACAGTATTGGGAATAGAGTCAAAGTTATTCGAAAGCCCTGTCACAATTAAATCTTGAGCCAAGGGTTTCGTTTTTGGAGCTACAAAATAAGATGTGTATGGCCTTTGGTCCAAAAATCCTGGTGTGAACTGACAAGGTATCTTTGGATGGTGTTGGTATGGTGTTAAAGGCATATTGTTATATGGCAAAGTTACATAATTGGCAGATGCCTTTACAGATTGTATTGGGTCACTATAGCAAGGCTTATAGTTAACTTGGGCTTCTTGTACTAAATATGGTACCGGTTTAGACTGCTTTGATGGCAGTAAAGTGCCTAATACAGAATTAGGTTTCAAGGAAGCCGTGCCACTAAGCAATGGTGTTTGTATATATTTAGCTAGCTTTTTTGTTGATAAAGGTGACACTGAAGACATAGCTATAATATTTTCATTTGGAATTGCATTTGAAGCGAGGGGTTCTAAATTATTTAAGTAATTATTCTGAGAATCAGCCGTAGAGCTTTGTTTATCTATGGTACTAGATCCTTGTTTTGGAGGGAAAAGATACGATGTAAATTGAGATTTTGGCGCGTATTTATTTTCTGCTATATATGGCCTTGCTGGTGTAGACCAACAAGGAAATGATGGATTTGTTGATGAGTCAGCAGTAGAGTGTGGCAATAACGAATTAGTTGATAAGTCACCATAAGATACTATGATTTTGTTCTGTATTGGTACAGAAGACAAAGGATAATAAGCAGCCATTGGAGTAACTGGTAAAGTTTTATAGAAAGCGGGTATTTTTGAAAGGTGTTGGTTTGGTGTTAAAGGCATAATATTATATGGCAATTTTACAGACGTGGAACAGGCATTTAAAGGTTGTGTTGGGGTTATACTGTCACTATCCAATGCAGAAATTGGTCTGAAATAAGCTGTGCCACCAAGCAATGGTGTATGTTTAGCTTGCATCGTTGTTGATAAAGGTAACACTGAAGACGTACTTATAATATTTTCATTTGGAATAACCTTCAAAGCGAGAGATTCCAAATTAGATGAAATAACGTTCTGAGAATCAGTAGCCGAGCTCTGTTTATCTGTAGAACTAGCTTCTTCTTTTGGAGGAAAAAGATGAGATATAAATTTAGATTTTGTTGCATATTTATCTTTTGATGTATATGGTCTTTGTTCAAAAAATCCTGGTGTAAATTGACAAGGAAATAATGTATTTATTGATAAGTTATTAGTAGATTGAGGCAATAATGAGTTGGTTGATAAATCACTATGAGATACTGTGATTACATTATCTTGTAGTGGGATGACCGGTACAGAAGAGAAAGGATAATGAGCAGTTATTGGAGCTAGTGGGAAAGTAGAAGAAGGATAAGTAGAATCTGTTATCGTTGGGGATACAAATTTAGGCAATGAACTTTTATCTTTTTGGTTATACGGATCAAGTACTCTTGGTGATACATTTCGAAGTAAAGCCTGATTTACACTTATAGGAATGGAGTTAACGTTATTTGCAAGCTTTGTTACAATTAAATCTTGAGTCAAGGGTTTGATTTTTGGAGCTACAGTAGAATATTCATAGGGCTCTAAAATATAAGATATTTGGTCTGGTTGTGACACATCTTTAAGAGATATTATAGGTTTTGATTTCGCTGTCAATAAAGTAAATGGTTTACTGGTTTTTGATGGTTTATAGTTTCGAACATATGGTTGAGAAATTGTTTGTAAGCCATTTGATCCAAGTTTGCTTAGATAAATAATTTCTGGAGTCACAGGCTTCAAACTTTCAAGTGTTTGTAGTTTATTTATATTCTTAATGATGGGATGGGATGGATCTTTTTGTAGTATATCATTTGTTACACCATAAAATGCATTCATTGGTGAAGTAATAATATTATAATCTTTTATTTTTAATATATCATTATCAGCAACAAACATGGGAAATTTTTCTACTACTGGATATGTATATTTTGAAGATTCTATAGGTTTTGTAGATGTTGGTGAAATAACATAATATAAGTCTTTATTAGCTAAATCTATTTTGCTTGTTAATGGCGTTAAATTCTTTTCAGCTTGTGATAAATTGCTTAGATATGTGTAATATTGATTCATTGGTAGCGCATTAATATTGAGTTTTAAAGGTATGTTTGTTGGTATGTAAAGATGGTTATTAATAGGAACAAATTCTCCCGTTATATATTTACGGTTAGGTGCATTATAATCAAATAATAAAGTGTCTCCTTTATCTGTCAAACCTTGTGGAGTAGCTAGAGTGTTTGATGTTTCTACTATTGGTTTATCATAACCTTCCAAAGTTATTACATTTTTATACGTACAGGGATCTAGCATGTAGTAAGTATTTGAACCAATATTTGGTTGGTGAACGTAACTTTCAAATTTTTTACCACTATATGGATAATATGGTGAAAATGTTGTAGGGCTAGAAATTGTTTTATATCTGTAAGGCTCAAATAACTTGGTATTATAAGTCGCATAATTTTCTGGGTGATCTTTACTTTTATCAAATAATGTGATACCAATTTGATTTTGGTCCTCTTCATAATATTTCGAATCTTCCAAATTTTTTGGTAAACTCTCTTCTCTAAATGGTGAAATTATTTCCTCTTGTAGATTTTGGTAATTAGGTTTATCGTCTAGATTCACTTGAGACAAATCTAGAATGCTTTCTGCTTTCTTACTAGCAACTGGTTCTAGATACTTTACCATATTTTTGTGTTTCGATAGCAGAGGCAGCAATATATTTGGGGCCATCACATATTTTGAAAAATCAATTGTGTAGAGATTTTTATCATGGTTAATATTTGGCTCCGTTAGATCATAGTTGTATAGTGCGTTTTGGTGCAAATCATTATGCCCATGTATGACTAAATTTGGGTGTAAGAAATTATTTGGCCACTGTTTAAGTATATCAAACTTATTAATTTGACCTAAACTTAGAAACCTAGATTGATTTCGTTTATTGACATCACCATTTTGCAAATAAATCCAGGGATGAATATGAGGGTATTGTCTGTTAGTAATTAATTGGTAATTTTTATTATTATAAGGTTGTGTTTTTAAATGATATTCATCGTTGTCATTGTGTACATGAGTCTGAGGCGCTTCTGCGATATTTGTACCAAAATTTGGAATGTGAGAATGGGTCGGGTTTACAAATTTGTAACACGGAACTTGAGATTTAACATTTGCTATTGGTGATAATTTAGGTACATATATGATATCCTCTTTTGTAATAATCGAAGGTATGGTAGCCTCGTATAAGGGTGGTTTAGTTACATAGGTTAGAAATTCTTTTTCTTTATTATTCATTGTTCCTGATTTAACTGTAACTATCGGTTCTGTATCTGCAGCTTTCTGAGCTATGTTTGAGATTAGAATATCTTGCACTGTACCCAATACTCTAGATGGTGGTGTAGAAGGTGTAAATACAATTATATTATCAGTGTCTTGATTAGGATTATTATGGACAGTTACAAAATCATTTTTGTCTTTGAGTACATTTATCTTATTTTCAAAATCGACTGTATTTTCTATATTATTTGTTTCAGGTGTCTTTACAATAACTTCATTGCTTGGCATAGGATTTGATAATAATATGTTCTTATCAGAAGGTGTTAACACAATTATATTATCGGTATTTTGATTAGGATTATTATCAACAGTTACAAAATTACTTTTATCTTTAAGTCCATTTAGCTCACTTTCAAGATATACTATATTTTCTATATTATTTGTTTCAGGTTTCTTTACAATAACTACATTGCTTGGATTAGGACTTGACAATATATTATTATCAGAAGGTGTTAACACAATTATATTATCGGTATTTTGATTAGGATTATTATCAACGGTTACAAAATTACTTTTGTCTTTGAGTCCATTTAGCTCACTTTCAAAGTCTACTATATTTTCTATATTATTAGTTTCCGGTGTCATTACAATAACTTCATTGCTTGGAATAGGATTTGATAATATATTCTTATCATAAGGTGTAAACACAATTATATTATCGGTATTTTGATTAGGATTATTATCAACAGTTACAAAATTTCTGTTGTCTTTGAGTTCATTTATCTCATTTTCAAGATCTACTATATTTTCTATTTTAGGTGTCAATTCAATAACGTCATCGCTTGGAACAGGATTTAATAATACATTTTTATCATTTTGTGGTGTACTCACTGCATTGCCCATAACATTAGCATATTCTAAATAAGGGTTCATTTCTATAACTGCATTAATTTGAACAGGAGTTGAACTATCAGTAACATCAGTGTTATTGCCATTTGTTTGATTTAAAATATTTGCATCAGAGATTCCATTTTTATTATTTTCGATTATTGACTCATTGGTTTTGTCAATTATTTTGGTTATACCATTGATTGGATGAGCAGTCGTTTCCTTTGAAATTATATTATCAGGTCCCAAATTTTCTACATTGAGAGAAATTTGATCTTCTGGTTTAATATTATTAATGCCATATATTAACTGCGTATTCGGAATTTGTTCTTGTTCCTTGTAAGAAATTGGTTTTAATTGTAATTTAGAACTGATTTCAGAGTCAGGTAAGTTGCTATTTTGTAAATTATAAACAAGAGTATGTTCTTGATTAGTTTCGTGATCTGTGTTCTTGTTCACATAGTTACTTTCAGTGTTTAAAATACCTATATTTGCAGAGTCTGTCAAAATGTCGGTACGATCATGTTTATTATTAGTCAAATCAATATTTTGCTGGTCTGGTCCACCTAAATTATTAGGTAGAGCTAATACAACATTATTATGAGAAAGGTTTGTAATGTCAACTTTATGTTCTGCATCATTATTTATATTGTGAATACCTTGCACAATTTTACTCCCATCTAATTCTTCTGGTATTACAGTAACATCTTCATAAATATCTTTTGATTTTGTATCCTTTTCCTTTGAACTTATTAACTGCTGTAACTCCAAAGGTTGTTTCTTTGGGTAATATAGTTTAGGTTCACTTATTGCGCTACTTATATAACCAAACTTGCTTATTTCTGGGTCAGTATTAACATCTTTACTTGATATGCTGTCTGGATAAGCAATATTAACAAACTCTGGTTTACTATTACCTTCTTGATTTATTTGTTCTTTAGAATGAAATTTTCCTAGATTTTGTAAACACAAACAATCCTTTTTGTTGTGACCTACACAAAAGTAATGTGTATATTTCAGAATACAATCCCGCAATGTCCTTTCGTTTGTGAAGAAGTATCCAAGGTATCGAAAACTATAATTTGTATACAAGTAGAAATAAACTAGCAACTCGTACCCTGTACCATGTTTTTGGATATCGTTCATTAGATTAATTATTTGGTCGTCGTATCCTGCTAAATAGATAGCAGTTACATTTGTACCAGCCAACACAGGATTAATTTCTGCACTGTTTCTGTTGTAATTATGTTGAGGATCTTTAGTATTGATACAATTGTGAAGTTGTTTTCCATATCCATCTTTAAAATTAATATATTCTATTATGTTATGTTCATTAGGTAGGTAGGTAGTGTTGAATTGTTTAGCTATATCATTTTCATCAGAAACAACTTGTTTGTTAGCAATAGCATCTCTATTGTATACATCTTCATAGTTAGAATTGTCAATTGTATTATGTCTATCAGAGTAAACTTCTATATATGGTTCTCTAGGATCGACTTTGATATTAGTAGCACCATCTACGTCAAGTTTCCTGGAATGTTGATGTATATGCTGATCACATGCATCAGCACAATAAGCTGCACATCCTATTATACCTGAAATAAGAAAGATAATATCAGGGAGACAGCATCAAGACCGGGAGCCGCAGCAGAATTTGCTGAAACTGGTAAGCTGCACAAGTATGACATAATGTCATCTTGATAAATCTGGTGACAGAAGGGCTGGCTCATTTTTTGCGCAAGGGATCAGCTTGGCTGTCCCGCGGAAATGCAGCCAGTAATCTTGGCACCATTCCACGCGGGCATGATTTGTATAGTAATTAGATAAAGCTAGCTTTAAGTTTAATTGTTACCATTTTCGAAAAAAAGGAGAGAAGAATTCAATGTAAAATAAGCGACGTGAGGTGAGATATTCAGAATAGAATAGAATAAACTTTTATTCAAATAAACTTTTACAAGTGATTTTGAATCGTCAGAATAATTTACCACTGATTCGGAATGCCTTCACTGCCTAAAAAAAAACCAATAAGAAACTAGGTGGCTTCTCTTTTCAAATGTTCAATCCATACTATCCATACTTAATATTATAAATGCGAAAGTGTGTCTGTCTGTCTGCTAGCTTTTAACGGCCCAACAGTTCAACCGATTTTGATGAAATTTGGTATAGAGTTAGCTTACATCCCGGGGAAGGACATAGGCTACTTTTATCCCGGAAAATTAAAGAGTTCCCACGGGGTTTTTAAAAACCTAAATCATCTAGTCATCATCGTCTAGAAACCGAGAGTTTCTCTCACTCTGATTCACTCTGATAGTGCATAGTAGGTACGTAGTATTCTTATACACGCTCCAAAAAACAAAAATCATAAGTTCTCTCAATAGAAAATGGCGTCTTTCGGTAGTGAACGGAGTTTTCCTTGAGGCTTTTAAAAACCGTTTAAAGCGCCATAAACATAAGCTAACTGCTTTACCAGTCAACTGCAGACGGCTTTAGGGCTTTGTTTATGAATAATAACTAAGTATTTCTTCGTTCTAAGTTACCCATAGTATTATTTAGTTAATAGGAAGTCAACGGTATACAAAGAAATATTTTTTATATCTAAATTAGAAGTAAAAAAAACTACATTAATTAAAGTAAAATAAATTAAATTAAATCTATAACAGCGAGGCATTGTACCCAAGATGCTGGCAGCATTACCCTTTTGCGCGAGTCTGACTCGCACTTGGCCAGTTTTTAGGGTTCCGTATCTCAAAAGGAAAAACGGAAACCTTATAGGATCACTTTGTTGCCTGTCTGTCTGTCAAGAAACCTACAGGGTACTTCCCGTTGACCTAGAATCTTGAAATTTGGCAGGTAGGTAGATCTAATAGCAGACATTAGGGGAAAAATCTGAAAACCGTGAATTTGTGGTTAAATCATACAAAAAAAATTGTGGTCACTAATAATTAGTATTTTCAATTATCAAAGTAAGATAACTATATCAAGTAGGGTCATCATCATGATCAACCCATCGCCGGCTCACTACAGAGCACGGGTGTGTGAGGGTGAGAGTGAGAAGGGTTTTGGCTATAGTCTACCATGCTGGCCGAGTGCGGATTGGCAGACTTCACACACCTTTGAGAACATTATGGAGAACTCTCAGGCATGCAGGTTTCCTCACGATGTTTTCCTTCACCGTTAAAGCAAGTGATATTTTAATTACTTAAAAACGCACATAACTCCGAAAAGTTAGAGGTGCGTGCCCGGGATCGAACCCCCGACGTCCGATTGGAAGGCGGACGTCCTAATCACTGGGCTACCACAGCTTACGTGACTCGCACTTGGCTGGTTTTAGTTTTTTATTATTATTCAGATACAAGTTAGCCCTTGACTGCAATCTCACTTGGTGGTAAGTGATGATGCAGTCTAAGATGATAGCGGGCTAACCTGGAAGAGGTATGGCAGTTTTTATTAAACCCGGCAAAAACGGCATCGTACCGGAACGCTAAATCGCTTGGCGGCATGGCTTTGCCGGTAGGGTGGTAACTAGCCACGGCCGAAGCCTCCCACCAGACCAGACCTGAAATTTAGAAATTATAAAATTCCAAACCCCTGCCAGGAATCGAACCCGGGACCTCCCACTATTAAGACCACAGCGCTCACCACTGCGCCAGGGAGGTCGTCAAAAAGAGTTAGGTAATAAAACCGAATATTCTTGACGTTGTAAGTATTTGGTACGAATGTGGATGTAAAAGGTGAGGGGAGGAAATAAAACGACTATGAATTTAAAACGGGAATTTTACGATCCTGCATAAATTAACGACGATACCTTTTCCTACATTTGGCAAACTTCGTCGAATCTCTTTGCCATCCCTTACAATTTCTGAACTTAGAAAAAACTACCTGGCAACCAAATCTTCTTGGATTACAAGGAAAGCTGACTTCACGCACCCTTGAGAACATTATGGAGAACTCTCAGGCATGCCGGTTTCCTCACGATGTCTAGCAAGTGAGGAACGCACGTTTTCCTTTTATAGATAACTTCGAAATGCCCGAACCGATTTGGATATATGAGGTATGGTTAGAATCCTTACATCATCCCGACATACACAGGTTATTATTTAGATGGTATCTGTATGTTGCCATTTTGAGTTTCACGACTTGTTTTCATAGAAAAATATAATAATATAGAAATATTCTTAATAGAATTTTAAAAGGAAAAGGTGACTAACCGATCATTGTACTGATCTTTCAACGCACAGCTCAAACTACTGGACGGATCGGGCTGAAATTCGGCATGCAGATAGCTATTATAACGTAGGCATCCGCTAAGAAAGGATTTTTGAAAATTCAAACCCAGGGGGTGAAATAGGGGTTAAAATTTTGTGTTGTCCACGCGGACATAAGCTAGTTAGATAAGCATTGACTTATATAATGTTACTTCGTATGGACAGGGCTATTGAACAAACAAAATGGCACCGACTCAGTGGTGCTTTAACATCAATGCAACCTCAGTGATGTCTGGATTTCAAACGGGTCGTTCATTAGTATCTAAGGGGCTGATTTATTTGGTTCCAAACCCGTGAATAATTTTGTTCGCTTGACCATATCTTGTCATTTATATCGATGTAGATAAGTAAAGTACGGACTCTCTTGCCAAAGGAGCTCTGGTAGGCTGTTTAGGCATGGCTCTCTTAACGATACAATTAAAAGAGCTCTTGCCACCATAAATATTCCTGCGCTCATTGAGCCGGCAGGGATTAGTCGGGATGATGGCAAGAGACCTGATGGATTGACGCTGGTTCCCTGGGAACGGGGACGGGCGCTAATGTGGGACGCAACTTGCGTTGACACGTTGGCCCCGTGTCATATCAGGAAGACAGCATCAAGACCGGGAGCCGCAGCAGAAACAGCTGAAGACGGCAAGCGGCGCAAGTATGCCTCTCTTATAGAGAGTTACATTTTTGTGCCGTTTGCCGTGGAGACCTGGGGCCATGGAGTCTTAGTGCTAAAACTTTTTTACGAGACATTTCACCGCGATTAATAGCCTCATCTGGTGACAGAAGGGCTGGCTCATTTTTTGCGCAACGGATCAGCCTGGCTGTCCAGCGCGGAAATGCAGCCAGTATTCTTGGCACCATTCCACGCGGTCATGATTTATATAGTAATTAGATAAGGCTAGCTTTATGTTTTATTGTAATAATGATAAGTAATAAAATTTCAAAACAGATTTAAATTGTAAGCGGACCGTTGTAAAAAAACGGTTCGTTTAAAACTAACACAAACTTTGTATGGAGTACGAAATCCAATTATTCATATCGAAATATCCGGTATTCGTTTACAAATTGAAACTATTTGACTGTAATTGGATTTATTCATGTGGAATATAGTTACATGTTGCTATCGGAAGGTAACTTAGTTAACTGTGAATATGAAAGGATAAACTAAGTTAATAATGACATTTTAGTGCCAGCCAGATAACCTCAAAGTTGGCCTGGGTGCTGCTGTCACACTGGGAGGACTTCCGACTTCGTCCTCCCAGTGTGACACGTAGACCACGGCGCGGCGGCGTTGTTTTAACAATGGTTGCCTGGTTGCTATTAAATGGTTGATTCTCTAAAACCAGTCAAGTGCGACTCGAGCTTGCACACGACGTATTCCGTATATTATCGTACAAGATAAAAAAAACCGACTTCGTTACACAAACACTAAAAATTGAAAAATAATTTAATTTATTACCTACCGAATATATTATGTATACAAGAGTTAATATAGTTCCATAATAATATTTTTTGGTTCCGGTGTCAATTAGCTTTAGCTGCGCGAATCGTCTAGACTTCATATTTTTATAGGACTTTACAATGGCACCTCATTGGCACCGACCCCAAAAAATATTATTATGGAACTATATTAACTCTTGTATACATAATATATTCGGTAATAAATTAAATTATTTTTCAATTTTTAGTGTTTGTGTAACGAAGTCGGTTTTTATTTTTTTTGTAAAAAAAATTTATTTCACAATTTTTAGTGGCTCCATGGAACTATGACTGGTTAAAAATCTACTGTTTACTAAGCTATTACACTGATCGCGAGCAATTTACTCTTATCCGTTGAGGAGTTCCAGTATCTATCTTCGAAGATGTTCATCAGATCTTCACCAAATTGAAATGGGACCAACTTTGAAGTATACCCTTTCTAACAAAAAAAGAATTTTCAAAATCGGTCCAGGCGTTTTCGAGTAATCGGGGAACATACATAAAAAAAAAAAAAAGATTCCGACGAATTGAGAACCTCCTCCTTTTTTGAAGTCGGTTAACAATATGTTTTCTTTTAAATTTTCATAGCTGTCATTTAGAACATCGCCATCTTGGTTTTTTATTATTTTGTTGTTAAAGCGGCAAACGAAATACCACTCTGTTAAGATTTCAACTATTTATGTATTATATTCATGAAGTTTTATTATAAGTATTGATATACAGCCTGCTGACAGACAGACGGACGGCAGAGGCTACGCTAGAGCTAGAGTACGGAACCATTAACACTGCCTTTTAATTTCACAGATAATTTTACAAGTCCGCTGTGGTTTCCCGACTTGTGGTGTGTCAACTGCACACGGAACGAAACATGGCGGCGTCGCTTTTACAATGGTCTGGTTGTTATTAAATTGTTAATTCTTTAAAACCAGTCAAGTGCGAGTCAGGCTTGCACAACGAGGGTTCAGTACCACAGTCGTTTTTTCGACATTTTCCTCAAGAGGTTTTCCTTCACCGTTAAAGCAAGTGATATTTAAATGATTCTAATCTAACTCAAGATCTGTGATTGCCTAGTGGTTAGGACGTCCGCCTTCTAATCGGATGTAGGTTCGACCCCGGGCACGCACCTCTAACTTTTCGGAGTTATGTGCGTTTTAAATAATTAAATATCACTTGCTTTAACGGTGAAGGAAAACATCGTGAGGAAACCTGCATGCCTGAGAGTTCTCCATAATGTTCTCAAAGGTGTGTGAAGTCTACCAATCCGCACTTGGCCTGCGTGGTAGTCTATGGTCAAAACCCTTCTCACACTGAAAGGAGACCCGTACTCTGTAGTGAGCCGGCGATGGGTTGATCATGATGATATTTTATAGATAGTATATTTCTATACTTACATATAAAAATCAATGTAATAATATATTTTCTTCTGTTAAGGTATTTCATATCGGTACCAGAAAATAATGTAGTTTAGATACATTTAGCTTGAACTCTGAAAATAAAATAAGTGCAAAAATTATTATAAGCCTTTTTATAATAAAAAAAAAAACCGTCCAAGTGCGAGTCAGGCTCGCGCAATGAGGGTTCCGTACTACAGTCGTATTTTTTCGACATTTTGCACGATAATTCAAAAACTGTGATGCATAAAAATAAATAAAAATCTGTTTTAGAATGTACAGGTGAAGACCTTTCATATGATACCCCACTTGATATAGTCATTCACTTCGAAAGTTGAAAATACTAATTATCAGTTCATGACCACAATTTAATTTTTTTTGTGTGATCTAACCCTTAATTCACGGTTTTCAAATTTTTCCCCAAATGTCAGCTATAAGATCTACCTACCTGCCAAATTTCATGATTCTAGGTCAACGGGAAGTACCCTGTAGGTTTCTTGACAGACAGACAGACAGACAGACAACAATAAGGGTTCCGTTTTTCTTTTTGAGGTACGGAACCCTAAAAACACTATAATAAAAAATATTATTATATTATGGTAAAAATACTGTGTTACTCTCCAGGTCTTTAACTATATCCATGCAAAAAATCACGTCAATCCGTTGCTCCTTTGCGACGTGATTGAAGGACAAACCAACTAACCAATAAGCCAACAAACAAACACACTTTCACTTTTATAATATGGGTAGTGAGGCAGTGATTTTCAATAAAATAAAATAAAATAAAATAAAAATCTTTTTTATTCGTATAAACTTTAGATTAAATAAAAAGTGTAGTGATTAATTACTATTAACTCATTAAATTTGAGACATTTTAAATAATTTTATCTTTTTATCTATACTATTATATAAAGAGGTAAATGTCGTTAAGTTTGTTTGTAGGGGGTAATCTTTGAAACTACTGAACCGATTTCAAAAATTCTTTCACCAGTAGAAAGTTACATTATTCCTGAGTGACATAGGCTATACGGGATCTTTAAAAACCTAAATCCAGCTAGTGGGATTATAATTTCGATATCTATGCTAGCCTTTATATAAGTATACTATACTATAGTATACTGAGATCATAGGTTCATTAGATCCAAAAGCATACAAAACTAAACAGATACCTACTTACATGTTTTCCCTTATTTTTTAACAGCATATAATTTAGAGATAGATACTGAAAACTGATTATATAATGTATGATGACTCAGTCACTACTGAAATTCTATAAAATAAAATAAAAAAAATCTTTACAAAATTCTTGAACATTATATTATTTTGTAAACATTTTTTTAAAATCTGTTACCATGAAAGTTTACGCGTTCCGGTTATTATGGAATATAAAATAAAATTATCTATGGATTGGTTTAATTTGTAAATTCATAATACGCAAGAAGCGCTGATGACCGAGTGGTTAAGACTTCAAGAAGAAGCGTTCAAGGTTCGATCCCGGGCACCTATAACTTTTCAGATTTAAGTATATGAGTTAGATTTATCGTCATCATCATCATGATCACCCCATAGCCGGCTTACTAGAGAGCACGGGTCTCCTCTCAGAGTGAGAAACGTTTTGACCATAGTCTACCACGCTGGCCATGTGCGGATTGGTAGACTTCACACACCTTTTGTCTGGTGGGAGGTTTCGGCCGTGGCTAGTTACCACCCTACCGGCAAAGCCGTGCCGCCAAGCGATTTAGCGTTCCGGTACGATGCCGTGTAGAAACCAAAGGGGTATGGGTTTAATAAAAACTGCCATACCCCTTCCAGGTTAGCCCACTATCATCTTAGGCTGCATCATCACTTACCACCAGGTGAGATTGCAGTCAAGGGCTAACTTGTATCTGAATAAAAAAATAAAAAAAACCTTTGAGAACATTATGGAGAACTCTCAGGCATGCAGGTTTCCTCACGATGTTTTCCTTCACCGTTAAAGCAAGTGATATTTAATTACTTAAAACGCACATAACTCCGAAAAGTTAGAGGTGCGTGCCCGGCGTCGAACCGACATCCGATTAGAAGGCGGACGTCCTAACCACTAGGCTATGACAGCTCTTGAGTTAGATTGTAATCTATTTATATTATAAGCATTTAAATATCACTTGCTTTAACGGTGAAGGAAAACATTTTAGCGTTTAAACTATCGTGTTATCGAGGGAGTCAATTCGCGCGATAAAGATCAGCAAGAATTACTGTCGGGAGATGATCTGCAGCTCTGTGTGTGGAAAACGTACCTATGGTTTACCGTGGTGCGTGCTAGCTCTAAGGCTTTTTTTTTTTTTTTTTTTTTTTTTATTTGACTAACCAACAACATTTACACATACACAAGTATTTACATACAAAAGGATTTATAACTAAAGGACATATAGCATAAACGTTAACAACTGGCTAGTACATAAGATTTAGGTACAATGATGTTATGACTTTAAAAGGCACTTAAGATTGAGTTAAAACGAAACAGATTTATGTGAGAGATCTGTCTCGTTTTAACTCTGTCTTAAGTGTAAGTTAAGTCAGTCAAAGTAAGTATCTCCGGTCTATAGATCTCACCCTAAGATGGAGCGCGCTTGCCTAGAAAATGTCTATTCAGTCTTGAGTCTTGCCTTGAAGGTACCCATGAATCAAAAGTGACTAGCGCGAGCGGTTCGAATTAGAGACCAGGAAAGAAAATCGCTTCGTACCCTACGTATCCGTTTTTAGGGTTCCGTACCTCAAAAGGAAAAACGGAACCCTTATAGGATCAGTTTTGTTGTCTGTCTGTCTGTCTGTCGGTCTGTCAAGAAACCTACAGGATACTTCCCGTTAACCTAGAATCATGAAATTTGGCAGGTAGGTAGGTCTTATAGCAGACATTCGGGGAAAAATCTGAAAACCGTGAATTTGTGGTTACATCACACAAAAATAATAAAATTGTAGTCATGAACTAATAATTAGTATTTTCAATTATCAAAGTAAGATAACTATATCAAGTGGGGTATCCTATGAAAGGGCTTCACCTGCGGACTTAAACAGATTTTTATTTATTTTTATGAAACATAGTTTTTGATTTATCGTGTAAAATGTCGAAAAAATGCGACTGTACTACGGAACCCTCGGTGCGCGAGCCTGACTCGCGCTTGGCCGGTTTTTCATTGCCATTTCGACCTGTCGCGTACTATACCTTCCTGCGTATGGGTGCAGACTGCAGACCTTGACGATTCATTTCTCTGTTCCACTCCACTCTGCCGGTGTGCGCTGCTCCTTACGCTTCGAAAAATAAAAAATAATTTTTCCCATTTTTCCGAGAGTGTCGTTACATCAATTATTCAAATCGCTGGGAATTAAATAACTTTCTACAGGCAATTTTTTGTTTCAACAAATCCGATTTTCCCGCCAAAATTCCGATGTCGGGCGACCAAAGTTTGGAATCGATAGAACTTTGGACGTTTCGGATTGAAATTCCATTAAAAATTCATTGAGATGATTTTTAGGGTTCCGTACCTGAAAAGGAAAAACGCAACCCTTATAGGATCACTTTGTTGTCTGTCTGTCTGTCTGTCAAGAAACCTACAGGGTACTTCCCGTTGACCTAGAATCATGAAATTTGGCAGGTAGGTGTAGGTCTTATAGCTGACATTCGGGGAAAAATCTGAAAACCGTGAATTTGTGGTTACATCAACAAAAATAATAAAATTGTAGTCATGAACTAATAATTAGTATTTTCAATTTTCGAAGTAAGATAACTATATCAAGTGGGGTGGGGTTTCATAATATGAAAGGTCTTCATCTTTCACATGATACCCCACTTACCCGGATATCTTTAAAATAAGAGTGAATAGGCATCTTCTAGGTAAACGCGTCCCATCTTCACTTTCCATCAGGTGTGATTGTGGTCAAGCGATTACCTACCTATAATGAATTTTTAAAAAAGGTCTGTGCATTCTAAAACAGATTTTCATTTATTTTTATGCATAATTTTCGAATTATCGTGCAAAATGTCGGACAAAATACGACTGTAGTACGGAACCCTCGTTGCGCGAGCCTGACTCGCACTTGGCCGGTTTTTTTATCCCGGAAAATCAAAGAGTTTCCACGGGATTTAAAAAAAACATGAACTATATCGCAAGCATAGGTTTACAAAGAAGATATCCCGAATTGTTATCCTAAGAAACTCCTAACAGGATAATGCTTAAATTGCACAAACGGTTTTCCTATTTTTCCAAGGCCTTTTCAAAATACACGATCCTCGTATCAAAATATTATTTCCCCCGGATTTCCCCAGGGCGAACTGTTGGTACATCAATTATTCAAACCTTTCAGGATTAAAAAACTTCCTATAGATAAACAATAGCCTTGTCTTTGATTCGATAAACACGAATTTTTCCCCCCGAATTCCGATGTTTAACAAAAAACCGGTAAAGTGCGAGTTAGGCTCGCGTAACGTGGGTTCCGTAATTACAGTCGTATTTTTTGACATTTTGCGCGATAAATTAAAAACTATTAGCTGCCCCGGCGAACTTCGTTCCGCCTAACAGTCGATTCAAATTTTTAAAAATTTTCTCTCTGTAAGAACCATCCTCGTACTTCAAGGAATATTATAAAAAAAAGAATTAGCGAAATCGGTTCAGCTGTTCTCGAGATTTGCGATCAGCAACACATTTAATGTTCAATTTTTATATTACTTATAGAAGATGTATAAAATATGTTTTAGAATGTACAAGTAAAGCCCTTTCATATGATACCCCACTTGGTATTTATTTATTTCTATACGAATTGTAAAGCAGTAATAGCTTAGTGGTTAGGACGTCCGCCTTCTAATCGGAGCTCGGGGGTTCGATCCCGGACATTATGATACAACGTCAAGAATATTCGGTTTTATTACCTAACTAAAAGCAGCCAAGTGCGAGTCACGTAAGCTGTGGTAGCCCAGTGATTAGGCCGTCCGCCTTCCAATCGGAGGTCGGGGGTTCGATCCCGGGCACGCACCTCTAACTTTTCGGAATTATGTGCGTTTTAATTAATTAAAATATCACTTGCTTTAACGGTGAAGGAAAACATCGTGAGGAAACCTGCATGCCTGAGAGTTCTCCATAATGTTCTCAAAGGTGTGTGAAGTCTACCAATCCGCACATGGCCAGCGTGGTAGACTATGGCCAAAACCCTTCTCACTCGGAGAGGAGACCCGTGCTCTGATGTAGTGAGCCGGTGATGGGTTGATCATGATGATGATGATGATACGAATTGTATCAAGCCATGCCTCTAAGAATTTGGAAAGGATACTAATAAACAATATTATTTTAAGTGTTTATTTTAAAACTAAGTATGTTTACATAAAATTTAAAGAAACAGACCAAGCGCGAGTCGGACTCGCGCACGAAGGGTTCCGTACCATTATTTATAAAAACGGCAAAAAAAAAACATGCCTGTTGCACTCAACAGATTTTACAATAAGTAGGTATTTATTTTATTCTGTTTTTAGTATTTGTTGTTATAGCGGCAACAGAAATACAGCATCTGTGAAAATTTCAACTGTCTAACCATCACGGTTCATGAGATACAGCCTGATGACAGACGGACAGCGGAGTCTTACTAATAGGGTTAATTTCAATTTAAATTTCAATTTATTGCAATTCCATAAACTATGTACAAGGTAGGATTATGGATACCCAGTTTGGGCGTCGCAATTTGGTCTGAACAGTAGACCTTAATAATAAGACGCATATTATTATTTATTTTCATCTGGGTCCTGTTTTACCCTTTGGGTACGGAACCCTAAATATTACAAAGTGACTGCTCCGCTCAGTAAGTTAGTTGCCAGGTTGGAAGGTAGCTTTAACAATGTTGTTAGGAGCTTGTTGCAATTCTGGGCACATCCTGATTGTTGTTGTTGTTGAGGCGGTGGTTGTTGTTGAGGTATCGGTTGTTGTTGAGGCATCGGTTGTTGTTGAGGCATCGGTTGTTGTTGAGGCATCGGTTGTTGTTGAGGCATTGGTTGTTGAGGCGGCGGTTGTTGTTGGGGCAGTTGTTGGAGCGGTTGTTGCATTTGTTGAACTGGTTGAGCAGCTATGAACACAAAAAAAAATACAAGGTATGTTAGATATTACAAAATAGAAAATACAAAAACAAAAACGATTCCGTGTAAGAGCTATGAACGGTTAAAATACCGGCCAAGTGCGAGTCGGGTCCCGCTTTTTTAGAATTCCGTACATAATTATGTTTTGGGCACAGCTTACAAAATACTTAATGAATACAGTACAGTAGCCGGCAGGAAATATTGTACATCGGCAAAAAGAGATAGAGTTTTGGTAGAGCGTTGTCTCTGCCGTTGCGACCGACAAAACGTCACATAGGTATGAGTGACAGAGACAACGCTCTACGAAGCTGAAATCTCGTACTAAAGGTCGATATACAAGTCGCTTCACGGTGTGGGTACTTACCTTGGTATTGCATTTGGTGTGGTGCATGGTAGGGGACAGCGTAGTACATGATGGGGCACGCCAATGTTGTTAGGGGATCTGCAGAAAATACAAAATTTCATTAAAAACCGGCTAAGTGCGATTTGAACTCGCACACGACGGGTTCCGTACCAGAAGTAACATTTTTTATTTTTATTTTGTGATGTAACCACAAAATCACAATTGATTTTTTCTTATACTTGTTCAATTACACAATTAACAATGCTTTTACAATGCTTCCTGCCAAAAATCTTATGATTATATCTGTCTGTCTGTCTGTCTGTCTGTCTGTCAAGAAACCTACAGGGTACTTCCCGTTGACCAAGAATCATGAAATTTGGCAGGTAGGTAGATCTTATAGCTCTGAAAATCTGAAAATCTGAAAACCGTGAATTTAGGGTTAGATCACACAAAAAAATATTAAATTGTGGTCATGAACTAATATAATTAGTGTTTTCAATTATCAAAGTAAGATAACTATATCAAGTGGGGTATCATATTATGAAAGGGCTTCACCCGTGCATTCTAAAACAGATTTTTATTTATTTTTATGCATCATAGTTTTTGAATTATCGTGCAAAATGTTGAAAAAATACGACTGTAGTACGGAACCCTCGTTGCGCGAGCCTGACTCGCACTTGGCTGGTTTTTTATTTTTATTTTGTGATGTACCTAACCACAAATTCACAATTTCCAGATTTTTTCTTATACTTGTGCAATTACACAATTAACAATGCTTTTACCATGCTTTCTGCCAAATCTTATGATTATTTTTATTTTATTTTGGTGATGTATTCACAAATTCACGGTTATCGGATTTTTCCCTTGACGTGTGCTATAAGACCTACCTACCTGCCAAATTTCATGATTCTAGGTCAACGAGAAGTACCCTATAAGTTTTCTTGACAGACACGACGGACAGACAGACAGACAGACAGACAACGAAGTTATCCTAAAAGGGTTCCTTTTTCTTTTTGTGGTACGGGACCCTAAAAAATATTAAAATATATGTATATAAATATTTTCATTTACCTACTTACGCCAACTAATAACAAGTTATACTCTACCACAGGTTCGGAAAACAGTTTCTAATGAGAGAAGCCAGCAAGAAATTTATTTTTTAGCGACTCCAAAAAAAAGAGGAGGTTGTCGATTCGTACTTTTTTTGCGTGGATAAGGACTTACCAAAAATTAAAATTAATATCAAAATTATGGAATACATCGTTATTATTATTAGTCGTTAATTATATTAAACACGTCTTTCTTAATCTTATGTCACTGTATATTATGAAAAAATGTCTACCTAGGTAGAATTTATAAATACTACTAATCAATTTCTGGCTAAGCAATTTACGACTTTATGATGAGCGTAATATGGGCACTTTTTATTTGAAAATAGTTTTCATTAGTTTATTAAACGGTTGATTAGACGTTTAAACTAAACAATCTCAAGTTTATAGTAATAATTCAATTTTTACTACTTGTTTTTTTAGGGCTCCTGATTCAGGAGGATGATTCAGGAACTTCAGATGATGCTAAATTATATATATATATATATTTTTAAATTTTTGGTGTCAAGCATAGACTACAGTCTACACCATAGAGTTTCAGATACTCCTCAATCCTGATGCTGCAAGGTACTGAACTTCTGAGCCGTGTGAATTTGGAAAGTTTTGCTGGTGAATTGAAATTTTAAGTACCAAGCAATGATTAGTTACAATAAAAAGCTTAAAAATATATATTAAAAAACCGACTTCCAAAACCACTACAAAGTAAAAAATAACTTTTGTTTCTACACGTGTATGAAGTCGGGCGAGCATAATAAAAGAAACTAGAAATCAAAGCGTGAAGCTCACCCGACTTCAACATACATAGATACGTGTAGAAACAAAGGTTATTTTTTACTTTGTAGTGGTTTTGGAAGTCGGTTTTTATAATAAAAAAAATTTACATCCTATATTTATATGTTTTTATTTATTCAAATGATTGTGTCTAGAAGAGTAATGTAATTGTGGTCGTTACATCTTTCTTCGGACCATAATGTCGTGCCTCCACCATGCTCAACTCTGAAACAAAAATAATATTTTAGTTATAATCTTAAACTAAATATATATAGAAGGAAAAGGTGACTGACTGACTGACTGATCTATCAACGCACAGCTCAAACTACTGGACGGATCGTGCTGGAATTTAGCATGCAGATAGCTATTATGACGTAGACGTCCGCTAAGAAAGGATTTTTGAAAATTCAACCCCTAGGGGGTTGAAATAGGGGTTTGAAATTTGTGTAGTCCACGCGGACGAAGTCGCGAGCATAAGCTAGTTCAATATATTTTGAAAAATTTAATCGGGGGAAACATTATCATCGATATAGACCCCAAAACAATTTTTTTGGAATTCTTCTGTCTGTCTGTCTAATGCCCGCATCACACGAAAACTACTGAACGGATTTTGATGAAATTTGGTACAGTGGTAGCTGTTAGGTGAAAAGCTAGCAGACAGACAGACGGACACACTTTCGAAGGATTTAGATGATTGGATTAGATACATACATACCTGTTTCTTAGCAGAAAATCATGCAAAAAATGGAGGCGAGGAATCAAACTGTATTGAATCCTAAGATGTCCTGCATCCTTGTCTATTCCTATAGAGATTGAGGGAGATGTAAGAATTTTTGGTAGAAATACGCCTGAAATTAAATAAAACCGGTCAAGTGCGAGTCGGGCTAGCACACGAAGGGTTCCGTACCGTCGTACAAGTTTTTTTTAATTTTATGGCTGCCATTTTGAAATTTTTAGTGTTTGTTGTTATAGCGGCAATAGAAATATATATTCTGTGAATATTTCAGCCAAAAATAGTATGAGTTTCAACATTTTATGAATTTTCATCCTCTTATCGATTTTCAAAAATTCAACTTAAGCTTAGACTTTTTTTGTTAATTTTGTATTAGTGTAGATAGGTGATTGGTTAGTAAAGAATAAAATAAGTAATTAACAATTAATTAAAAAAAATTTAAGTATTTACACCATATTATAGCCACGATGGCTTGAAATGACATGGTTAAATAGAAGATTTTTTTGAAAAATCATTAAACTTTATACCTACCTACTGGTTTTGTTATTCTAACATTGCGTCGAAGTACCTATAGAATTTTCAAACTTTCTAAATTAAATAAAACATGCGAAGATATGAAAAATGCGACAGTGTGTATGTCTGTTACGTTATCACGGCCCATCCGATTAACCAATTTTGATGAAATTCTGTGCAGAGATAGCTTGAATCCCAGACACGGGATATAGGCTACATTTTATTCGGAAAATCAAAGAGTTCCCATGGGATTTTTCAAAAACCTAAAAAATGATGATGGATGCGGAAAAAGACGCGGGCGTATTTAAATCCATACTAATATTATAAACTAGCTGGTGCCCGCGACTTCGTCCGCGTGAAATTAATTTTTTAAAAATCCCGTGGAAACTCTTTGAGTTTCATTTATAATAACTTAATAAGGGTACTGATGTGAAAGTTTGTCAGTATGTCTGTCTGCTATACTTTTTCACAGCCCATTCGCTTAACCTTTTTTGACGTTTGGTACGGAGATAGGTATAGCTTGTATCCCAGAGACGGACATAGACTTTTTATTCCGGGAGATTTCCGGGAAATCCATCCGGACGGATGAAGTCGCAGGCATCAGCTAGTTCGCTATATCTTGAAAATACAGACCAATTATAATCACAGGCAGTGGTACTGATTCTGAGCACACCTAGATTTTAGAGTATTCGCATCCTCTTCTTACTAATGTATTATGAAAAGAACAGACACAGTTTGACAGTTTTAAATTTAATTTAGAGCTGTCATCCTGACTTTAGCTGCCAGTCGCGAGCCTATTGTGGCTAATTCCATTGTACACAATCTCTAAACTAAACTAAAATGGCACGTCTAAATCTATTGCTATCCCTTTCATAATGTTGCTTACGAAAAAGGATGGCATTAAATTTAGACCTGTTAATTTAGTTTAGTTTAGAGATTGTGTACAAGAGAATCGGTCCCAATGTGTAGCGTTCACTATAGAGTCTTTAAATATAAAATTCATGTGCCGTCCTTTTTAAGCAATATTAAAAAGAAAAAGCAATAGATACTTTGAATTTAGTTTAGAGAGAGACTACAGAATCGGCGCCTGGAGTTTTTATAATTCAAGAGCATTCAAATATCCGAAAAATACCTAACAATCATTTGCAGCGAACCGTAAATTGTAAACTATCCACATTTTTCAATCAAAGAAAAATCATAATATTTCCAAAAATAGTTACTAATATTTGCCATGAACCGTAAACTTTGTAAACATGCAATATTGAATTTGGAATTGTAAACAGGTAAAATTAAACTTTTGAGTATAAAAAGTGACGGGTTGCCTCCAAAAAATCACAGAACGGTGGTGATAGAATAACCAAAATGGCGTTTTTAACTGGTTTTTTCCTTGTTGGTAAGTTACTTTAGTAAATTTAATTACCTAAGTACTATAAGTTCATCATCATCATGATCAACCCATTGCCGACTCACTGCAGCGCACGGGTCTCCTCTCAGAGAGAAGGGTTTTGACCATATTCCATCATGCTGGCCAAGTGCGGTTGGCAGACTTCGCCACATACAACCCTCAGGCATACAGGTTTCCTCACGGACGTTTTTCTTCACCGTTAATTTCTTAAAACGCACCGAAAAGGTGCGTGCCCGGGATCGAACCCCCGACCTCCCGAATAGGAGCTGGGCGTCTTAACCACTAGGCTATCACGGCTTAACCATAAGTTCATCATGAACAACCCATCGCCGGCTCACTACAGAGCACGGGTCTTCTCTCAATATGAGAAGGGTTTGGCCATAGTCCACCACGCTGGTCAAGTGTGGATTGGCAAATTTCACACCTTTGAGAACATTATGGAGAACTCTCAGGCATGCAGGTTTCCTCACGATGTTTTCCTTCACCGTTAAAGCAAGTGATATTTAATTTTTCAAAACGCACATAGCTCCGAAAAGTTAGACGTGCCCGGGCTCGAACCCCCGACCTCCGATTAGAAGGCGGACGTCCTAACCACTAGGCTATCACAGCGCAAAGCAACGTTTAATAAATAGCAATAAGCTAATAGGTAATTGCGAGACTTGCGAGACTCTTGCTGCAAGACCAAGACCAAGACTGGGAGCGCAATACCAAGACCAAGACCAGGTGTATTGGCGCAAGACCAAGACCAAGACTGGCTACGTATCGTCTTGTTCGTTGCCAACGTTGCCAACTTAACTTAAGACCTGGAGCCGCAGCAGAAACAGCTGAAAACGGCAAGCGGCGCAAGTATGCCTCTCTTATAGAGAGTTCTTTACATTTTTGTTCCGTTTGCCGTGGAGACCCTGGAGCCATGGAGTCTTAGTGCAAAAAATTTTTTTACGAGACATTTCACCGCGATTAATAGCCTCATCTGGTGACAGAAGGGCTGGCTCATTTTTTGCGCAACGGGTCAGCCTGGCTGTCCAGCGCGGAAATGAAAATTCTTGGCACCATTCCACACGGGCATGATTTATATAGTAATTAGATAAGCTTTAAGTTTTATTGTAATATTAAAAAAAAAACTTAACCATTATTTTCTAGCTCTACTATGCTCAGTACGCTGCAACCCATTGGGTGAAACCACCGTCTGTGAATCTACGCCCAATGTTTTGCCGAGCTTTGGCCTTGGGGTTGGACCGTTGGGACTAAACCTACCATCATCTTTACTAATGCAGCTTATGTCACAAACCGTGGCCCCAACGTTGGGCTCGACTACCATATGTGACAGCAAACCTAACATTGGCTTACCTGTCATTTCACCTTATGGCTTACCTTTCAATACAGGTAACTACTTTTACTACCTGATTATCATCATCATTATCAACCCATCGCCGGCCCACTACTAAGCGTGGGTTCCCTCTTAGTGTGAGAAGGAAAGAAAGTAGGCAAGAAAAAAATGCAAATTTTTTGAAAGTTAGAAACGTTTAGACCATGTAGTCCGCCACGCTAGCCCAGCGCGGATCGGCAGACTTTATACACCTTCGAGAACATTATGGAGAATTCTCAGGCATACGATGATTCCCTTCACCGTTGAAGCAAGCGTTGTGACATTTAATCACAACCACAACGCATATAAAAGTTAGAGGTGCGTGTCCGGGATCGAACCCCTGACCCCGAAATCGTCTAAGCCACTAGGCTATCGTGGCACAACCGCACCGCACGCTATAAGTACCTATAATGCAGCATAAATTTTGAGGACTCACCATTTTTAGGGTTCCGTACCTCAAAAGGAAAAAAGGAACCCTTATAGGATCGCATTGTCTGCCTGTCTGTCTGTCCTGTCTGTCAAGAGAACCTATTTGGTACTTCCCGTCGACCTAGAATCATTAAATTTGGTAGATAGGTAGGTCTTATAGTACAAGTAAAGGAATAAATCCGAAAACCGTGAATTTGTGGTTACATCACAAAAAAAAATGTGTTTACGTAATTTTTAATAACAGCGCCATCTATATGTGATTTGATAAATTAAAATTAATTTATCAAATCACATATAGATGGCGCTGTTGTCATTATCTTGCAGTGTTGCACATAAAAATGTTAAAATATCTTGTACGATAGTACGGAATCCTTCGTGTGCGAGTCCGACTCGCACTTGGCCGGTTTTTTGCTCCATGTCTCAACTGTCATATCAAAAGTACGATCTACCCTTATATAAAGGACTAAAATTCTCTAAAATCGTATTTTTGACATGACAGCTGTTGACACAGAGCAAAAATGGCGCGTGAGTTCTCAAATGCTCTATATAGATTTGTATATTATTTTAGTTCTGATAAAATAATCATAATTGTTTTTTTAGGTCTT
This sequence comes from Maniola hyperantus, assembly GCF_902806685.2. Lineage (NCBI taxonomy): Eukaryota > Metazoa > Arthropoda > Insecta > Lepidoptera > Nymphalidae > Maniola > Maniola hyperantus. The sequence continues at coordinate 5,634,620 of NC_048563.1, forward strand.
GGTACAGGCACAATATGTGAATCCATGCCGAACCTTGGCTTACCTCTGCTACAAAACTACGGGTTACCTGTCCCCGGCCAAACAACCATCTGCGAAAGTTCACCCAACCTATCCCCATTGAACTTACCTTTACCTTACGGCTTGAACTTACCTGGACTACTACCTGTCCCTAGTCAAACAACACTATGCGAAAGTACACCCAATCTATCCCCACTAAACTTACCTTACGGCTTGAACTTACCTGGACTATTACCTGTCCCTAGTCAAACAACACTATGCGAAAGTGTATCCAATCTATCCCCACTAAACTTACCTTACGGCCTAAACTTACCTGGACTATTTAACAACTTACCTGGATCAACCACTGTAATCGAAAGTACTCCCAATGCTATTTCACCACTTGGCATGCCTTTCGGCTTACCTGGGATGGGATTAGCTGGGTTGGGTTTACCTTATTCCAGGCAACTTGGAGGCCTTGGCTTTGGTTTACCTCTTAATGGACTAGGCTTACCTCTAAACGGACTTGGTAGATTCCCAGTCAGTCCTTTCGGCTTACCAATAATGTAAAATCCATTATTCTAACGAAACACAACTAACACAACGAATACGTAGTACAGTATGCGGCCGAAAGTAATGTACATCGGCCTTTAGAATGACATTTCGGCTTTGTAGAGCGTTGTCTCTTTCGCTCATACCTATATGACGCTTTGTCGTTCTCAACGACAGAGACAGTGCTCTACAAATTTGCTCCTTCTAAACGTCGATGTACATTACTTTCGGCCGCGTACTGTACATAAATTTTGAGAAACAACTCGTCATAATATTTGCTCTATTTGTCAACTGTTCTGTCAAAAGTACGATTTTAGTTCTTAATTTAAAAGTGAACCGTACTTTGACATGATAGGTGATACATACCCCTATGGGTAAAATGGCGAGTGAGATCTCAAAATGTACGCACTATACGATGTTAACTTCACCATGGTAAACTGTAAAGTCATCTATACCTTGTCCATTTTAAGAACGGCCTTTTGACAGCTCGACGACTGCTAAGTTATAGTGATGTCCTAAAGGACGTATGGACAAAGTATAAGTATAAAGTAAGGTAAAGGATTTTAAGTTGGTCTCATTTATTTATAAGCAAGTTAAAAAATACTTTGGACATAATATTTTGTTTTAACTTTCATTGTAATTTTCGATACAGATTTTCTAATAGTTGAAATATCATACAAATGTTTTTGAAATACAAATATTTTTTATTTAAGTTTGGTATTTTCTAAATAAGCGTTAAAAATATTCACTTGATTGGCTGAAGAATTATTTTTATTTGTTTTTAAATTGACTACCGAACTTGCAAATAATTAAAAAATTGTATTCTGTATATCATTGCATGTCCAAAGATTTAAAAAAATGTACGAGTAAATTTTATATTTTGTGAAATTTATATAATTTTGTTATATGTATAAAATTGGCGTAAATAAAACTTAATATGTATATCTTATTGCTTTTCTTTATTTCGTTATGAGTACCTACCTAATTTATCAATAACCTAGTGGTCCATATTAGGGGATACGAAATTTGATCCCGGGCACGCATATCTATCTTTTCGCAGTTACGTGCGTTCTTGGTTTCATGGTGAAGGAAAACATCGTGACGAAGCCTGTGGCCTGAGAGTTTTCTTCATAATGTTCTCAAAGGTGTGCGAAGTCTGCCAATCCGCACTTCACATGGTGCACTATGGCTTAGCCCCTCTCGTTTGATTAGCAATTGTTTTGTTTTTCAAAATGTGTCTTCAAAGTTTCATTGAATTTGTTTGTAATGGGAACCAAACTAAGTTTGAAATAAAGCACTGGGGAGTGCGCTAGGATTACTTCTAAAGTAACTAGCCACGGCCGAAGCCTCCTATTAGAGGACAGGATAAATTCTGTCTATATAATATCTGTCTGATTAAATAAAAACACAAAATAAAATGTTCAAACAACTCGTATTTTATTCGTTGGCTCATACAATCTTTGCAAATGTAGTCTTAAAACAATAAAATATACAATTAATACAATAATAATTATACATATAAATTAAAATAATACTTACATATAGGGGTTTGCACAATATATTTAGGTATTTAAAAAATGCTTAAGATGGAATGAGCATTTAAACTTAGCGCTTGACTACAATCAGACCTTGTGGCAAGTGATGATGCAGCCTAAGATGGAGCGAGCTTGCCTAGAAGATGCCTATTCACTCTTGACTTGAAGGTACCAATGCTATGGCTAGCGGGGAAAACGGACGCCGGAAGTTTGTCCGATGATGCTAGCTGGATTGCTGATTGATGGTGAATTGAAGGTACCTATATTAAAAATGGAGGGGAAAGTAGGAGTTTTATAGATCTGATTTTCTAGTATTCGGATTGGATGCAATGCGAAAAGGACCTAATATGAAATACCCCTGCTGGAAGAACTTAATATGAGATAGCTCTTAGTTAAAACCCTGCTGGCAAGCGCAAGGGTCTGGACAAGGTGGAGGGGGACATGGGTTGTACACGCACACCTTGGCACCACCGCGGGTCCTGAACCGTGTGATGGGGTTTGGTTGGAAGCAGATGGTGGGGGACTGTGGTACCACTATCCTGGGGGGCTGTACCACGAGGGTGTCCGGTGGTGGTGGCTGGATTGCTGGTGGGGTTACCTGTGAAGAAACAATAATGTTAAAAAAAACGACCGAACTTGACCCGAAGGGTTCCTTTCCATCGTACAAGATATTTTAACATTTTTATGTGCAACACTGCAAGATAATGACAACAGTGCCATCTTTATGTGATTTGATAAATTAAAATTTATTTATCAAATCACATATAGATGGCGCTGTAATTAAAATGTGTTGACGAAAAATTTCATGAACACATTTTTTTGTAATGTAACCACGAATTCACGGGTTTCGGATTTTTTTTCTTTATTTGTGCTATAAGAGCAACCTACCTGCCAAATTTCAAGATTCTAGGTCATCGGGAAGTACCCGATAGGTTAACTTGACAGACGCGTCAAACATACAGACTGTATACCTACGGACAGACGGACAGACAGACCGACAACAAAATGATCCTAGAAGGGCTCCTTTTTTCTTTGAAGATACGCACGTTAAAAAAACCAGCCAAGGCACCGAGGGTTACGTACTATAGTGCGACAAGGCTCTCTTGGCACTTGAATGACATTGACAGGGGGGGCGCTGTTGGAGAACAATGACTTAGAATATTCAAACAAGAACAAAGGGGACATTGCGGGTCTTCTCCGTTTGGCCGGAACGGCCAAGCGGGGGTACGGGCCTCGAGGCATGGCCTCCTTACCCGGGTGGGGCGCAGGGCAACTTTGTGCCCTGGTGACTGTTTTTAAGTCGGAATTACACCGACTTGGGCCTGCCAATCTTGGCTTATGGCCCTAGAGGACTTGTTCTGTTTGTTTGTTGAGATGTTTTCGGTCCAGGGTCGTCAATACGAGGTCGGTCTCCGCGCGACGGCGTTAAGTTCGCCGTCGAGCGCGGAGACGAGGTCAAGTCCGGTGGGTCTCGCGTCGTCGTAATCGTCGTCGCTTGGATCATTTGCGTTCTGCGACAATGATGACGATCGCAGGAGCTCACGAAATAGTTGACGCCCGGTCGGCGGTCTAGGGATGAGTGAAGCGATGCCGTGGAGGTGCTCGTACGGTCCGTTGTCCGCCGCGCAAACATGTGCCGCGCGAGTGTGCGGACGTACTCCTCCACGGTGGGCGTCTTGAGGTCGCGGTGGATGACGTCGTTCCTCACGTACCTCGGAGCTTTCACGATTAGGCGCAGGCACTTGTTTTGTTGGATTTGTTGGACAAAGGGGACACTTGACGGCAACGTTGGTTCCGATTTTCGCCACGCGGCATGATAAGCCTTGTCGCGCTGTAATCTTTTTAACCGACTTCAAAAAAAGGAGGAGGTAATCAATTTTTTTTTTTTTTTTTTTTTTATGTATGTTCCCCGATTACTCAAAAACGCCTGGACCGATTTTGAAAATTCTTTTTTTGTTTGAAAGGGTATACTTCAAAGTTGGTCCCATTTCAATTTGGTGAAGATCTGATGAACATCTTCGAAGATAGATACTGGAACTCCTCAACGGATAAGAGTAAATTGCTCGCGATCAGTGTAATAGCTTAGTAAACAGTAGATTTTTAACCAGGCATAGCATAATTCCATGGGGCCACTAAAAATTGTGAAATAAAAAATTTTTACAAAAAAAATAAAAACCGACTTCGTTACATAAACACTAAAAATTGAAAAATAATTTAATTTATTACCGAATATATTATGTATACAAGAGTTAATATAGTTCCATAATAATATTTTTTGGGGTCGGTGCCAATGAGGTGCCATTGTGGAGTCCCATAAAAATATGAAGTCTAGACGATTCGCGCAGCTAAAGCTAATTGGCACCGGCACCAAAGAGTATTATTATGGAACTATATTAACTCTTGTATACATAATATATTCGGTAATAAATTAAATTATTTTTAAATTTTTAGTGTTTATGTAACGAAGTCGGTTTTTATTTTTTTTGTAAAAAAAAATTTATGACACAAAGTTCATGCTCACAAAGATGTTGCGAGAAAAAGTCAATTTGTGAATAAATCAAGTTTCAATTCCAATTCAAACTTCGCTTAAGCTTAATTAGAAACTTCCGGGCGTGTGCTAAACTTTAAACTTTAAACATATCAACGCTCCTTGATATTGGGCCATAATGAGCAATCATGGTTCACCTCACCTCAAACTCGATAGAAAGTTTAAACTTCTGCACAGGCACTACTAAACTTCTATACGACGCTAGAGAATGTTCCCAATATATTATGACCACTTTTTAGGGTTCCGTACCTCAAAAGGAAAAACGGAACCCTTCTAGGATCATTTTGTTGTCTGTCGGTCTGTCAAGAAACCTACAGGGTACTTCCCGTTGACTTAGAATCATGAAATTTGGCAGGTAGGTAGGTCTTATAGCTCATAGCTTATAAAAAATCTGAAAACCGTGAATTTGTGGTTACATCACACACAAAAAATTGGTCATGAACTAAAAATTAGTATTTTCAATTTTCCAAGTAAGATAACTATATCAAGTGGGCTATCATATGAAAGGGCTTCACCTGTGCATTCTAAAGCAGATTTTTATTTATTTTTATGCATCATAGTTTTTTAAATTATCGTGAAAAATGTCGAAAAAAAACGATTGTAGTACGGAACTCTCGTTGCGCGAGTCTGACTCGCACTTGCCCGGTTTTACGTCATAAATATAGGTAATATTAGTATGGATGTAGTACCTATGAATTAAGATTTAGTGCTGTTGTAAAGGAATGCAACCCTAGGTTTATACTCTTTGTTAATTATGTTCATGAAAATGAAATTTGGCAGGTAGGTAGGTCTTATAGCGGGGAATAATCTGGAAACCATGAATTTGTGGTAACATCACACAAAAAAAATTAAATTGTGGTCATGAACTAAAAATGAGTATTTTCAATTTTCCAAGTATCACATCAAAGAGAAACTGGTTACCTTGATGCATGCAGGTTTCGGTGGTTGCACGGGCGCAGGTCTAACTATAATAGGCTGTGGTTGTGGAGGGCGCACCGGCGGGGGTTGCACCATTATTGGTTCTGGTGTAGGCGGCTGTACTGGGGGTGGTTGAACCTGGAAGATTGAACAAAGGGGGTAGATAATTATATCTACCAATAGATGGTCGCTCATAAGAAAACTCAGATTCACTCAGCGGGCGATGGAGAGAGCTATGTGCGGAGTTTCTCTACGTCATCAAATCAGAAATGAGGAGATCCGTAGGAGAACTAGAGTAACCGACATAGCTCAACGGGTTGCGCAGCTGAAGTGGCAATGGGCAGGGCACATAGTTCGAAAAATCGATACCCCTTTTTGAGGGTGCTTAAATATTTACCCGTATCGGCGCTGGTGGTTGGGGCTGCACCGGTGCTGGTCTGACCCAGATGGCGGGAGGGGTTGGCAGCTTGATGGTCCCCGGCTTCACCATTATAGGCTGGGGGGTCGGGAACCTTACGAGACCTGGTTTTATTATCACCGTTCCTGAAATGAGGATTAAAATTAGTGTTGCCCAAATGCAAGAACAAGACGATACGTAACCAGTCTTGGTCTTGGTCTTGGTCTTGGTATTGCGCTCCCAGTCTTGGTCTTGGTCTTGGTCTTGCAGCAAGAGTCTCGCAAGTCTCGCAATTACCTATTAGCTTATTGCTATTTATTAAACGTTACTTTGCGCTGTGATAGCCTAGTGGTTAGGACGTCCGCCTTCTAATCGGAGGTCGGGGGTTCGATCCCGGGGACGCACTTTTCGGAGTTGTGTGCGTTTTAATTAATTAAATATCACTTACTTTAACGGTGAAGGAAAACATCGTGAGGAAACCTGCATGCCTGAGAGTTCTCCATAATGTTCTCAAAGGTGTCTTCACAAGTCTACTAATCCGCACATGGCCAGCGTGGTAGACTGTGGCCAAAACGCTTCTCACTCTGAGAGAAGACCCGTACTCTGCAGCAGTGAGCCGGCGATGAGTTGATCATGATGATGATGACGACGTAACAGAGAGAGCGTACTAACTTCTTTCCGTGCATAGAGTGATAGAAGGTTGAGTTTGTACTTTTGATTGTACTAGGATGTTATGAAATAGAAGAGTTTAAACTTACCAGTAGGAGCTTGCCCATATACATAACGAACTGCAGCGTCATTTGGGTTACACGGCCCTACTTGTATGGTATCCTGGTACCCAGGACAGGGGTCAGGTTGGGGACAAGGGGGTAAATTCTCCTCACAAGGGGGCGGCTGTGGGCATGGGCAGGGGTCAGGAGTCGGCTCGGGGCATGGTGGGGGACACGGTGGCGGACACGGCGGGGGACATGGTGGGAGACAGGGGTACTGCATTTGGGGGTCCGGCATTGGTAGTCCCCATGATGACCCGATGAGAAGAACTGGGGAAATACAGTATAGATTTAAGTTTTCTTAAATAAAAAAAATAAAAAAATAAAATGTTTTTTTTTTTGCAATGGAGATTAGAGAATACTTTCTGGTGGTGTGGAATACCTTAGAATATTTTACTTAGACTGACAGACAAACAGGCAGACAACGAAGTGATCCTATAAGGGTTCCTTTTTAGGGTTCCGTACCTCAAAAGGAAAACCGGAACCGGAACTAGAATAGAATCACTTTGTTGTCGAAAGTTGTCAAAAGTTGTCAATCGACAGACGTGGGTCTGTCAAGAAACCTACAGGGTAATTCCCGTTGACCTAGAATCATGAAATTTGGTAGGTAAGTGGGTCTTATAGCTGGCTTTAGGCTTTAGAAAACCGTGAATTTGTGGTTACATCACACAAAAAAAATTAAATTGTGGTCATGAACTGATAATTAGTATTTTCAATTTAGTTATTTATTTTAATGCATCATAGTTTTTGAATTATCGTGCAAAATGTCGAAAAATACGACTGTAGCACGGAACCCTCGGTGCGCGAGCTTGACTCGCACTCCGAGGTTTTTTCCTTTTGAGGTACAGAACCCAAAAAAAGGTGATTCAAGTCTATGGCACCAATAATAGGTCTTACCAGATAACCAGAGTGCTTTTCCCGCCACCATCTTCCAGCCAACTGATATTTCCAAAAACTAACAAACCTTTTATATTCAAAATCACAAAAATATTATAGAAACAAAACACAAACCAAATCTGAAACATTAAATTTACAATTAACGGTTTATGAATTCAAAATTTTAAACAAAATCGAAAATTATAAACGCTATATTTTCACAGATAAAATAATAATTTAGTAAATTATGAAAACAAAATATACCTACTTAGCTTTAAAATGGTTGAAAGATTTTAATTTTTTATTACTTTTTAAGTAACACCTTAACATAATCTTTTAAGTGCGTATCTAAATTTTGTTACGATTATGAAAAAGTTTCAGTTTTATGAATAATTTTCATCATCATCTGATGAATTATGATTTCATCATTTCACAGATTGACTGACTGATCTATCACCGCACAGCTCAAACTACTGGACGGATCGGGCTGAAATTTGGCATGCAGATAGCTATTATGACGAAGACATCCAGTAATAAAGGATTTTTGAAAATTCAACCCCTAAGGGAGTGAAATGGGGGTTACAAATTTGTGTAGTCCACGCGGACGAAGTCGCGAGCATAAGCTAGTTATTATTTAAATTGTATTTATTCTTTGTCCAAAGGGAAATTGTCATAATAAAACCGGCCAAGTGGGAGTCAGGCTCGCTCAATGAGGGTTCCGTACTACAGTCGTATTTTTTCGACATTTTGCATGATAATTCAAAAACTATGATACATAAAAATAAATAAAAACCTGTTTTAGAATGCACAGATGAAGATCTTTCGTATGATACCCCACTTGATATAGTTACTTACTTTACTTACTTAGAAAATTGAAAATTCTAATTATTAGTTCATGACCACAATTTAATTTTTTTTGTGTGATCTAACCTTAAGTTCACGGTTTTCAGATTTTTCCCCAAATGTCAGCTACAAGACCTGCCAAATTGCATGATTCTAGGTCAACGGGAAGTACCCTGTAGGTTTCTTGACAGACAGACTGACATACAGACAGACAGACAGACAGACAGACAGACAACAAAGTGATTTTTTTTTGCATTTTTTGTGGTTATCATATCAGTAATCATTAGTTCTATCACCTGTCTTCGTTTTTGTCACTTCTGGTTACAGCCTCTATCTATAGTGGTAATACATCCCGCCTGACCTAAACGCAAGTTAGTTTTAGAAGTTTAGTAGGTCATCAGATATATGTAGTACCAGCGGTTTAGGCTGTGCGTTGATATATATGTCAGTCAGTCAGTCAGTCAGTCAGGACTTCGAATTTTATATATATAGATAACTTTGACTACAAGGGATTAGAGCATAACTTTAACTACAAGGGACTTATGATACGACAGACTTACGTCATAATATTTAATGTTTTCGGTAACGGGTTTTCAATTGGAAATTCAATCCCAAAGGGGGTAAAAATGGGGTTTGAAATTTAAGTTGTCCAAGCGGTGATTCTAAGTCAACGGGAAGTACTCTGTAGGTTTCTTGACAGACCGACAGACAGACAGACACAACAAAGTGATCGTGTAAGGGTTCCGTTTTTCCTTTTGCAGTACGGAACCCTAAAAGTATAAAAATATTAAAAATCTGGAAGAGCCAAATTGTCAATTAAAATTCGTTTAGTATACTTTAATTTGTTCAGTTTTTACAAGTTTGAAACTTTTTACGCCCAAACTTTTTAAGGTACCTACATAAAAAGAGCCCCTTAAAAGTTAGTTTTAAGTATTTTTCTACGCCACAAGTATAACCTTCCGCCACCCAGTGCATGTTATTACCTCTTTAGGGTACTTTGTGTTGACCTAGAATCATGAAATTTGGCAGGTAGGTAGGTCTTATAGCAGACATTCGGGGAAAAATCTGAAAACCGTGAATTTGTGGTTACATCACACAAAAAAATATTAAATTGTGGTCATGAACTAATATAATTACTAACTTCTGGTGACAGAAGGGCTGGCTCATTTTTTGCGCAACGGATCAGCCTGGCTGTCCAGCGCGGAAATGCAGCCAGTATTCTTGGCACCATTCCACGCGGTCATGATTTATATAGTAATAAGATAAGGCTAGCTTTAAGTTTTATTGTAATATTAAAAAAAAAATCAAAGAAAAAAAATATATAATTAGTGTTTTCAATTATCAAAGTAAAATAACTATATATCAAGTCGGGTATCATATGAAAGGTCTTCATCTGTGCATTCTAAAACAGATTTTTTTTTTTTATGCATCATAGTTTTTGAATTATCGTGCAAAATGTCGAAAAATGTACTACTGAACCGAGCCTGACTCGCACTTGGCCGGTTTTTTCCTTTTGAGGTACGGAACCGTAAAAGTAGCCTTTGTCCATAAACTGGACACCAAGCTATCCGTGTATCATAAGGTGATGCGCACGATGTCACGGGCACGAATGAGTACCTACCCAGAGGCAGGCACGTGCCCACTGCCTAGGCCCTAGGGGCGCGAGGTTACGAAAGGGCGCGCTACTCATGTAGAGTTCAATTACCTGGCCTACGCCTACCTAAATATCCCTACTAAGTAATATTATCTTGGAGTGACCGAAAACTGCCTCTTCTCTACATAGTCTAAATATATAAAAGGAAAGGCTGACTGACTGACTGATCTATCAACGCACAGCTCAAACTACTGGACGGATCGGGCTGAGGCATGCAGATAGCTATTATGACGTAGGCATCCGCTAAGAAAGGATTTTTGAAAATTCAACCCCTAAGGGGGTGAAATAGGGGTTTGAAATTTGTGTAGTCCACGCGGACGAAGTCACGGGCATAAGCTAGTATAAAATAAAGTCGCTTCCCGCTGTCTGTATGTATGAACGCGTAGATCTTTCAAACCACGCAACGGATTTCAATGCGGATTTCAATAATACATAGATAGAGTGATTCAAGAGGAAGGTTTATAGGTATAGTTTAATATTGGTTTGTGTTAATTTGTTGAAATATGACGATATTTGAACAAAATGTCGGAAGAATCACTCCTCACTGTCACCACATTAGTATCTACATTGCACCCCATGCGAAAGTGGGGCGGGTCGCTAGTCTTTAAAATAGCAAAGTGTGATGTTCTTCACTCGTTCACATAAATAGTATAATCACCAACTACCAGCTATGCAATGAGACGAGACAATTGCTCTTTAGAAGTTAGTAAAAATTTTAATATGGCTGCTAGAGGGGCGCCTATGAGGTACTTGCCTAGGGCGCCTTCGCCTTAATCCGCCTCTGCCTATTATTCAATTTCCAACACTATTTTGAAATCCCTGTGCAGTAAAGATGTAGTAAAGTTATGTATTCATTCAATAAATAACTAGTTACTTCATGTTATTAATGGATTTTATCAACGAGAGGAAACTTGTCGGTCTCAGGAAGGAAATTGGAAATACGTGCGAGCTTCCGGAAAATTAATAAGCTCAGTGTTCCATTGAAATTATTATTATTTATTATTATTATTACCTCAAAAGGAAAAACGGAACCCTTATAGGATCACTTTGTTGTCTGTCTGTCTGTCTGTCTATGCGTCTGTCTGTCAAGAAACCTACAGGGTACTTCCCGTTGACCTAGAATCATGAAATTTGGCAGATATAGGTAGGTCTTATAGCAGACATTAGGGGAAAAATCTGAACATTATAAAACAGATTTTTATTTATTTTTATGCATCATAGTTTTTGAATTATCGTGCAAAATGTCGAAAAAATACGAGTGTGGTACGGAACCTTCGTTGCGCGAGCCTGACTCGTACTTGGCCAGTTTTTTAGAGTTATACTTTCCTAAATTTTTATACATTTCACGTAAGTTATACAACTCGTTTTCTGTATTTGGTGAACGTGTACCTACTTACCATAGACAAACTGTAGAGCCGAGTTCTCTATGTCGAGGAAAAGTTACATAAACTAAGCAAACTTAGGAGTTTAGAGCAAAAATGTACGTAAACTAGGGATATCATCTCAGAATATTGTCTAAGTTTTTGGATATAAGTAGATTTTTACTAAAAGTTATCAATAATCTAAATATATAAAAGGAAAAGGTGACTGACTGACTGACTGACTGACTGACTGATCTATCAACGCACAGCTCAAACTACTGGACGGATCGGGCTGAAATTTGGCATGCAGATAGCTATTATGACGTAGGCATCCGCTAAGAAAGGATTTTTGAAAATTCAACCCCTAAGGGGGTGAAATAGGGGTTTGAAATTTGAGTAGTCCACGCGGACGAAGTCGCGAGCATAAGCTAGTTTTATCTAAATATATAAAAGGAAAAGGTGACTGACTGACTGATCTATCAACGCACAGCTCAAACTACTGGACGGATCGGATTGAAATTTGGCATGCAGATAGCTATTATAACGTAGGCGTCCGCTAAGAAAGGATTTTTGAAAATTCAACACCTAAGGGGGTGAAATAGGGGTTTGAAGTTTGTGTAAATTTTTTTTTTATTAATTTTTTTATTCAGATACAAGTTAGCCCTTACTGTAATCTCACCTGATGGTAAGTGATGATGCAGTCTAAGATGATAGCGGGCTAACCTGGAAGGGATATGGCAGTTACTATGGCAGTGGCAGAGTAATCCACGCGGACAAAGTCGCGAGCATAAGCTAGTAGGATCATAAAGGCGAAATGTATGGAAAAGTCTGCGCGCCCGAGCGCGTTGCACATTTTTTATAAATATTTTATAGTTAAAATTACTCTGTTACCATAAAATATCGTATTCTTAGTATATTAAACATTGAACGTAAATATGTTTTTTTATTGAAATTGGTTTTACTTATATCAATCGAATAATACTGGATTTTCTTCTAATGGTCGTGTAAAAATGCGTATTTTGGGGAAACTTCACGATTTTTTCGTTTCGAGTCAAATTTTGCCAATTGTGCTTTGGCTCTCGTAATTCACTAAAGAATATCTGTAAATTGTTATACTATTACTTGCAATCATCATCATCATCATCAACCAATAGACGTCCACTGCTGGACATAGGTCTCTTGTAGGGACTTCCACACGCCACGGTCTTGTGCCGCCTGGATCCAGCGGCTCCCTGCGACTCGTCTGATGTCGTCCGTCCACCTAGTGGGGGGTCTTCCAACGCTGCGTCTTCCGGTGCGAGGTCGCCATTCCAACACCTTGGGACCCCAACGTCTATCGGTTGTACGAACTATGTGCCCTGCCCATTGCCACTTCAGCTTCGCAACCCGTTGAGCTATGTCGGTTACTCTAGTTCTCCTACGGATCTCCTCACGTCAGATTTGATGACGTAGAGAAACTCCGCACATAGCTCTCTCCATCGCCCGCTGAGTGACTCTGAGCTTTCTTATGAGGCCCATAGTTAGCGACCATGTCTCTGTTACTTACAATATAAATAAACAAATTTGTAGTCCCCTAAACCCCCTAGTCCCCTAAGGCCCCTAAACTTCGAAATAAGCTTAAGGTAAGTAAGTTAGTAAGCTGTGATAGTCTAGTGGTTAGGACGTCCGCCTTCTAATCGGAGGTCGGGGGTTCGATCCCGGGCACGCACCTCTAACTTTTCGGAGCTATGTGCGTTTTTTAAAATTAATTAAATATCACTTGCTTTAACGGTGAAGGAAAACATCGTGAGGAAACCTGCATGCCTGAGAGTTCTCCATAATGTTCTCAAAGGTGTGTGAAGTCTACCAATCCGCACATTGCCAGCGTGGTAAACTATGGCCAAAAACCCTTCTCACTCTTAGAGGACACCCGTGCTCTGTAGTGAGCCGGTAATGGGTTGATCATGATGAAGTAAGTTAAGGAGAATAAAACAAAGTTTTAAACATAAATACATATAATTTTACACAAATAAAAACATAATTATAGTATTTTACATACAAATAGAACTGACTAACATATGCAAAGACTTAAAACTAACGAATCACATACGAGTTATCTTAATATACAGGCAATCTGGCTAATTATACACAATACCTACCTCTAACTATATGGACAGGTCTGAATCTAGTGCTATCCTTTTCCGCAGGGAGTATTGTAAAAGAGACAGCAATAGATTTAGATAACTGTTCAAGACCAAACCATGTTTCTTTGATCTCATTATAGATGTCGCTGTAAGTCAATTGTATCGCGATTTTATTATATACTATAGTAAAATTTTGTTTCTGTTTAATTTAGACATTGTGTACAATAGAATTTTATTAGCCACATGATTTAATTATCTGAAATCATTTTTGAACAGCATAGTTTGAAAAATTGAGATCTTTTATATTGTTGCACGAAAGTTGATAAAACACTGTAAAGCTTGGGTCTTTGTTTAAAGGGGGAGATTTTTGATTTTCACTTCTCGCGCTGTAGGGAAGTACAGTACTTATGCGAAGACACATCTCTTCCACTTAATAGTTCGAATATTTTTTACTTGTAGTTCATGAAAATCTTGAATTCGTCAGAGATACCTCAAATTGATCCTTTCCTTCTGACTTTCCTCATTCTAAGAGAAGACCCGTGCTCAGTAGTGGGCTGGCAATGGGTTGATCATGATGACGATGACCTAAAATAATGGCGTTGTTTCAAATTTCGTGATGCGGGTATTTATGCTGGTGATTAAGAGCATGGACATGGGCATGGGGAATCACATGGTGAATCACCAGAGGAGCCATTGGAATATACTCCAGAACTGTCTCCAGAGTCCATGGAATCACCTCCATTTCGATTAAGACATGATGTTTGGAAATAAATTGAGGGTAGTTGCAAATTTGGTAAGACTGGTGGTCTGACTAAAATTGGTGATGGTGTGATTGGTGCAAATTCTGGTTGTCTTATTGAAATTGCTGCAGGTTGTATGGGTTGAGGGATTGGTGGTCTGACGAGGATAGGTGGCGGACGAATTGGGGCCAAGGGTTTGGGTCTGACATAGATTGGGGGTGGACTTATTGGTGGTAAGGTGGCAGGTCGCACGCAAATTGGGGGAGGTGTTATTGCAGGTTGCTGTGGTGGCTGAACGTTTATGGGGGCAGGCTGGATTGGTTTCAGCATTGGGGGTTTGACCAAGATTGGTGGGGGTTGGATGATGACGTCTGGGTTTTGATGGACAAAGAAGCATCCTCCTGGTACGGGGTAGGATTGGAAGTTGGCTGCTCTCAACTGGTCTTGCACTGTTGTCTTCTGCACCATCACTTTTATTGGGCCATCGCCGTTGGGTGCTGTAAAGAAATAATAAGTTTCACAGTTTGTTGAAATAATGTTGTAACTTGAATCTATGTAAAGAACAACCGGAGAGTTTCTTGCTGGTTTTATTGGTATGGGCAAATGGTATGGTAGTATGTACCCTCAAAGTGGTATGGAGTGATATCATATTGCATACTTGTGACATGAGAGCTCAAGCATGATGACCACTATCTACAACTCGTTTGATCTTAGACACGGTTTGACACAGTTTGTTTTAAAGTGGTGAGGATTGTATCGTGGTCTAGATACTTGTCTATTTCAAAACCAAAATAATATGGCGTTAGAAGCACAGGGGTAGTATCTGCAACTACCCCATGCCCCTTTATGATCAATCCATTATATTTATACATTGCTCAAATGAACTGAAGTGCACATACTCATGTAATGACCTTGCTTATGGCACTATTAACATTGTAATCCTTTGTTCAAGATGTGACGGTTGCCACAGATGCAACTAGATGGCGCTATTCAATCAATAACATTTCATGACGTAGTCCCGATCAAATGTACCGCCGACAGTACTCGCACTAACGGAGTTTTCTACAATCTGGACAATACATAAAAGTTTCAAGATACAACCGTCGGCCCAGCCGGCGCTACCGAGCACAACCAACCGCTCGGTGGGAGATCTCCTTTTGGTACGGTCGAGCCTGCACACCGCTCCCGTACAAATAATATATTATTATCAGTCACAAAACAAGAATTTCACTTACTTGGTTGTATTTCATTATCACAGGGGTCGCGAGGGTCACAGGGGTTGACAGGGGGTTCTGGGGGAGGGCACGGCGGTGGCGGGCATGGTGGTAAAGGCTCGCAAGGTGGTAAGGGGGGTATCACGCAGCATACTTGGGGCACTGGCGATGAGTAGGCCGATGCTATGAGAGCTGGAATAAAAAAGTCATCATATTTTTAGGGTTCCGTACCTCAAAAGGAAAAATGGAACTCTTATAGGATCACTTTGTTGTCTGTCTGTCTGTCGGTCTGTCAAGAAACCTACAGGGTACTATTCCCGTTGACCTAGAATCATGAAATTTGGCAGGTAGGTGGGTCTTATATAGCTGACATTAGGGGAAAAATCTGAAAACCGTGAATTTGTGGTTACATCACACAAAAAAATTAAATTGTGGTCATAAACTAATAATTAGTATTTTCAATTTTCGAAGTAAGATAACTATATCAAGTGGGGTATCATATTATGAAAGGTCTTCACCTGCACATTCTAAAACAGATTTTTATTTATTTTTATGCACCATAGTTTTTGAATTATCGTGCAGAATGTCGAAAAAATACGACTGTAGTACGGAACCCTCGTTGCGTGAGCCTGACTCGCACTTGGCCGGTTTTTTTTAATGCACATAATTCGAAAAAGTATAGAGATGTGAGTCCAGGATAAAACTTCGGAAACTTCGAATAGGAAGCGGACGTCCTAACCACTAGGCCTTGAAGTTATCACAGCCTTAAAAGTAGGACAAACAATAGAATAAATAGACAATATAACTAGTTTCGCTCCGTCAGAGCAAATAGAGTTTCTGCTGACGGTACATAAAAGTTTGGCACGAACACGAGGAATACAACAACAAACTAAGGCAGAACTATTTAAACGCCTGATAAGATGTTAGTTTGTTGCTAGGCTAATAAATAAAACCGGTCAAGTGCGAGTCAGACTCGCGCATCGAGGGTTCCGCACTACAGTCGTATTTTTTATAAATATAGGTAACTAGCAGTTGCCCGCGACTTTGTCCGCGTAAAATTTCTGTTTTCGCATGAGATCTGAAATTTTCCCGCTGCTAAAGGCCTCACTTTACCTACTCACTCAGTCTCACCTTAAGGCACGGAACCCAGAATACCTAAATGCCAATTTTCATATCTCTAACTTCAAAAACGTAGGACTTTCGACCCCCCCTTTCACACCCTTAGGGGGAGAATTTTTCAAACCCGTTTCTTAGCTGACACAACTACGTCCTAGAAAAAACCTACCTTCCAAATTTCAAGTTTGTAGGCTTTATAGTTTCTGAGATTTCGTGATTAGTCAGTCAGTCAGTGAGTGAGTGGTATTTCGCTTTTATAATATACTAGCTGATCCCCGCGGTTTCGCCCGCGTAGATTTAGGTTTTTAAAGATCCCGTATAGCCTATGTCACTCAGGAATAAGGTAGCTTTCTACTGGTGAAAAATTTTGTGAAATCGGTTCAGTAGTTCCAAAGATTACCCCCTACAAACAAACTTAACGACATTACCTCTTTATATAATAGTATAGAATAGATATAGATTTAGATATTAGTATGTATTAGTACGTCTATGAATAAATATTTAGTGCAACTCACCTATGAAACCCAATGCCGTGAATCTCCCCATCCTTGTCAAACTGATTGTTCCCTCGAAAAATACGCTTATATACTACCTTTTATCTATGTCTAGATTTTTACATGTTAAACTTTAGTAAAACATACAAAATCAGCATGGATGCGTTTTAAAACAAATACAGGTACGGTACGTGCTAGGCCTTTAATATTAGTAATGCGAAAGTGTCGGTCTGTTCATTTGTTACCTTTTCACAATCAAGCACTTTATTATATCCTCACTAGCTTATGCTCGCGACTTGCGTGGATTACACAAATTTCAAACCCCTATTTGAAAGAAGAAAGAAAGAAAGAAAAGACGTTTATTTACACAACTGTTTATTTGTTTATTTCACCCCATTGGAACTTGAATTTTCAAAAAAAAAATCTTAGCGGATGCCTACGTCATAATAGCTATCTGCATGCCAAATTTCAGCCCGATCCGTCCAGTAGCTAGAGCTGTGCGTTGATAGATCAGTCAGTCAGTCACCTTTTCCTTTTATATATTTAGACTAGCTTATACTCGCGACTTCGTCTGCGTGGACTACACTTTCAAACCCCTATTTTACCCCCTTAGGGGATGAGTTTTCAAAAATCCTTTTTTAGCGGATGCCTACGTCATAATAGCTATCTGCATGCCAAATTTCAGCCCAATCCGTTAAGTAGTTTGAGCTGTGCTTGATTGATTAGTCAGTCAGTCAGTCAGTCACCTTTTCATTTTAGGTAATATTTAGATAAACTCAAAAGCAAGTCAAAAGAAATACCACTACACAATAATTTAAGTACCACTGGTTCGAATTGCCATTCATATCGCTTGAAACTAATCAATAATAATAATATCCAATATTTGTTATTCTGGTAATATTTAAGATTTAGTGATTAAGAATTGATAAATAATATCTGATGATAAATTTACTTGTATTAAATGATAAATGATGATGATGATAAAAAAAAAAAATAAGTTATCGTAAGTTATTTATCTATACCTAGACCTTAAAATTTAAAATTCATCACGGACAAAGTCGCGGGCAACATGTTGTTTGTTGCTGTTAATATTATAATGATTCATTATTAAATATTATCATAATAATTTCAAATCATGCACAAAAATTGTCAATCAAGCTTACAAAAACTACTCCACAGTTTTTGTTACGCTATTAATTATTCCAAATTGAACTTTAGGGATTAGTTCATACAGTTCATAATCACTTGTATATACTTAAATGATATGTTTTGAAAAAAAGGGTATAAAATGGAGGGTTTTTTTTTTGGAAAAAGAGACATTCGATCGCTATGGGTATTTACGCTTGGATCATTTTGGGTAAGTAACAATTCAAAGGTATTTTATAAAGATTTAGTGTAAATTGAGCGGAAGTATTGATGCGTGGGGGGCGTCTTCCAACGCTGTGCTTTCGGTCGCCATTCTAGCATTTTACCCCCTTAGGGGTTAAATTTTCAAAAATCCTCTCTTAGCGGATGTCTACGCCATAATAGCTATCTGCATGCCAAGCAGTCCGATCCGTCCAGTAGTTTGAGCTGTGCGTTGATAGATCAGTCAGTCAGCAAGTCAGTCAGCCAGTCACCTTTTCCTTTTTAGGCTTCCGTAGTAAACAAGGAACCCTTATAGTTTCGCCATGTCCGTTCGTCTGTCTGTCTGTCCGTCCGTCCGTCCTCGGTTAATTTCAGAGACTATTAGTGCTAGAAATCTGTAATTTGGCATGGGTATAAATATTAATCATGCCGACAAAGTGGTGAAATAAAATTTTGATAAATATTTTTAGGGTAGCTCCCCTACATGTAAAGTGGGGATGAGCTTTTTTTTCTCGTCTACCCCATAGTGTGGGGTATCGTTGAATAGGTCTTTTAAAAATACTGTGGGTCTGGGATCATCATTTTTTGATTACTAGATCCGTTTGTAAAATATGATGTTTTAAAGTATTAATTTTTATTAGAGTCAAGTGTCTCCCCCCCCCCCCCCCCATACTATCCAAATACCATCAGCTAAATGGTAGTATATAGGAACGTGAAAAAATTCACAGCAGTAGTATTTATAATCAATTTTAAAGGAAAACTATCATGGCTAAGTTGGGTTCACAGGTTAAGGAGTTACATCTGTTTTTCGAGGATTGTGACTACGGAACCCTACACGACGCGTGGCCCGCCACGCACTTGGCCGTTATATTTTATTTAGATACTGTATATCTAAGGCTAAGTCCCAAGAGTAGCTAGTTTCTATAGAAACATATTTCAGATAATTACCGCTTCAGGCGGTGTTCCGACTAGCAAAGCATACTTTGAGCTAACTATAATAAGTTTATCAATAAACTAAGACTAACTAAGGCTAACTTTACCGTACTATTGCTCAGTTAATTTACCGGTAACGCTTTGAACCTGTATTAATTCAATAAATAAGTGATATTTTAACGGTGGAGGAAACATTGTGGGGAAAACTGCGTGCCTCAGAGTTCTCTATCAAATTCCCACGGGATTTTCCCCCAATTCCCACCAAGCAAATTCTTCACTTCAAAACCTATTTAATCGTTTTAAGAATCAGCATATAACCATAAATACTGAAAACAGCGGCATAGCAAGAGAAAATATATACATAATGGTTTTATTATGCGAGACTTTATACCGTTTCACGTCCATTTATCTGGGACCCACTGTCGGTATATCACGTTGTATAACTATGTTTTCCAAGCCATTACATAGTATGTTAATGGATTTAATTCTTCTCCGATTCATCAAAGTTTTCAGTTCTGTAGTAAAAACCAAAATCTATTCATTTAAAAAAGAAAAGCTGACTGACTGATTTATCAACGTGCAGCTTAAACTACTGGACGGATATGCCTGAAATTTGGCAAAATGATAAATGACGAAGGCATCCGCTAAAAAGGATTTTTGAAAATTCAACCGGGGGGTAAAACGAAGTCGCGGGAATAAGCTAGTATACTTATAAAAGCAAACTGACTGACTGATTAATTATCAACGCACAGCTCAAACTACTGGACGGATCGAGCTGAAATTCAGCATACAGATTATGACGTAGCCATCCGCTAAGAAATTATTTTTGAAAGTTCAACCCCTAAAGGGGTAAAATAGGGGATTGTAATTTGCGTAGTCCACGCGGACGAAGCCTTGCCTAGCCAGTATATAACCATAAATAATGGGAACAGCAGCATAGCAAGAGAAAATATATACATAATGGTTTTATTATGCGAGACTTTATATCACGTTGTATAACTATGTGTTCCGAGCCATTACATAGTATGTTGATGTGTTAATTCTTCTCTATTCTAGTAAAATTTTCAGTTTCAACTTGTCTGGATGAAATATTTTTAGGCTTTCGTACCTCGAAAGGAAAAAAGCAACCCTTAAAAATGTGTTATTTTTTTACGATTATATATTTTATTACGACTTTTATTTCACTCTATTATTGAAAATATCCAAAATTACAGTTAGAACCGTAAACATCAATTTATTTTGAAGAAGAATTAATTAAAAATAACCTCAATATCAGCAGCATAAAAAAAGATTTCTTTATAACCAGGGTGAATAAATGGAAATCGTTCGCAGAATATAAAAAGGTAATTATTTGTCTACAAAATAAAATTAAAACCATGGTGACATAACAATTATACTAGGGTGGGCCCAAAGCTCCTAAGAAAATGGGCAATCTCCTTTGGTATAGTAGGTAGGTTTTATAGCTCTATATATACCAAGTACTATGATGATGTGATGTGAAGTCATCCGGATCACCCTCACTAATGGGCGTTCCTCAAGGCTCTATACTAGGTCCCTTCATGTTCTTGGTATATATAAACGATTTACCATATTTCGTTCATGATACTTGCAATATTGTGCTATTTGCAGATGATACGTCCCTAATTTTTAAAATCGATAGAAATAAAAACAATTTTGACGATGTAAATAATGCCATATCGCGGGTCACTCATTGGTTTACTGTCAACAATTTACTTTTAAATGCAAAGAAAACCAAGTGTGTTATATTTTCTCTGCCCAATACAAAGGCGACCAAGGACATTAACTTAATGATAAATAATGATATGTTAAAAGTGGAGGAGACCACCGTGTTCCTGGGAATCACGTTAGATGCAAAGCTTCAATGGAACGCCCATATATCAACACTTGCTGGTAAACTCAGCTCTGCTGCTTATGCTGTTAGAAAGATTCGACAGGTAACTGACGTGGAAACTGCAAAAATTGTGTATTTTGCCTATTTCCACAGTATTATGTCTTACGGAGTCTTGCTGTGGGGTAAAGCGGCAGATATTGGGAAAATATTCGTTTTACAAAAAAGGGCAATACGTGCAATTTATAATTTAAAACCGCGCGATTCCCTACGAGAGATATTTAAGGAAATAGGTATTCTTACAGTAGCTTTAATATTTACAATAATATAATTTTTGTACGACAAAACATTCACATTTACAAAAAAATCTGTGATCTCCATGATAGGCAAACTAGAAACAAAAATAAGCTAGCTACTCCTGCGCTCCGCCTCTGGAAGGTGCGAAAGTCATTTGTGGGAATGAGTGTAATATTTTATAATAAAATTCCACAAGCAATTTTAGACTTGCCTTTACACAAGTTTAAAAAATGTGTTAAAAGTATGCTCCTAAAAAAAGCATATTATACAGTCGCAGACTATGTAAACGATAAAAAAGCTTGGATTTGACTCGCTCCAGCAATGCACGGGGCTGCAATGGCTTGTATAGTACGGTATATAATAACATTGTAAATTGAAAAATTAAAAAGAGCAACCGCCGAGTTTCTTGCTGGTTCTTCTCGGTAGGAACGGCATTCCGAACCAGTGGTAAATTAAACCTGACTATTCATAAGCACTTTTAAAAAGTTTACATGAATAAAAAAACATTCTATTCTATTCTATTCTATTCTATATTACTATAGATACTATACTATACCAAGTGGGGTATCATAAGAAAGGGCTTTACCTGTACATTCTAAAACAGGTTTTTATTTATTTTTATGCATAATAGTTTTTTAATTTATCGTGCAAAATGTCGAAAAATACTTAAGTACGGAACCCTCGGTGCGCGAGTCTGACTCGCACTTGGCTGGTTTTTTGCAAACAAAATGTCTACCTTAGTAGGCTTCTTAGCGTGGTCCATATAAACGTAGTTTGATTCTCATCTAAATATATAAAAGGAAAAGGTGACTCTCTGACTGACTTACTGACTGATCTATCAACGCACAGCTAAAACTACTAGACGGAACTGGCTGAAATTTGGCATGTAGATAGCTATTATGACGTTGACATTCGCTAAGAAAGGATTAATGAAAATTCAACCCCTTAAGGGGTAAAATAGGAATTTGAATTTTGTGTTGTAGATAGAATAAGATAGTTCATAATACATTTTTAACGATTTTTTTATTTTTATTTTTTATACTTATTTCTTTTATTTAGCTATCATCAGCACAGCCTACGCCGCGCCGTGGCGTTGCGTCAAAACCCAAGATGGCAGCACGATATGTTTCGGCGACTGTGGCCAGCCAACCTTCGGTCCACCATCCATCACTGTCGGCAGACAAGGGCCACCATGCATCTGCTCCTCGACCATATATACACCACCAGTCGGCCCCCCACCACCACCACCATGCGGTCCACCATGCCCACCCCCGCTGTTACTGACACCATGCGGTCAGCCTTGCTATAATTAAATTGGTTATTCTCACGACGGTGCCTTACCTTCGTCATTTAGTCAGATAATGGTACACATTTTGTGGGCGAAAAAATTGAATTTTGGTATTTTTCATACTCAAAATTGAGATTCGGAAATTATATTTTGGCATATCTTTTGTTTTTTTGACGAATTTAGCAAAAATATTTCGCAAATGTAAAAAAAGGGTAATTAACTTTGACAGTTTTGTTTTTTTTTGTCTCAAACGTCTATCTTTGGTCAGTTTTGGAATACAAACATAATGATTTTTTTGTGTTTTATTTTACGTTACATAACTGCTTTATTTTACAGCTGAAGTTTGCTTGTGCAAACTTCAGTGTTATTGTTATCCTACCTAAACACAATATTTGCCTCATTTTGTAGTTTTAGTGATTTAGTATTTTTCAAAACCGCAATGTATAGCGTGCAATATTCGGGTCAATGCCCCACCTACGACCTGACCTTTGGCGTCAGTCAGATGTTTTATTTGTAACATATCGTAAACTTTTACAAAATTGTAGGATTTTTTTATTTATTTTTTCGCGTTTTTTTTTTCTTGTGGTATCATATCAGTATTCTTCAGTACTATCAGCTGTCTTCGTTTTTGCCAGCGTTCTGGTTACACCCTGTATACCTACTTAGTATCCAAAAGTTAGTTTGAAATCATATTACCTAACATTAGAACAAAGCCAAACTCTCACGTCCGGAGATCTAACTCGATCGAACTTAGGCTAAGACTTTAGCCAAGTCTACATTTGTCTTGGGGAAACCTAGACTGAGCTTACTGTGTCAGTTTGACGTGAATTTTAAATTCTTCAGTTCGAATCCGAATTCAAAATCTTTGTTTTAAGTTACATAAGTTAGGTTAGGGAAGCTATTCTGTATCTACTAGTGAACTGTTCCGGCTTCCCACGGGATAGGAACTATTATCTACACTATAGGTAGGTACAGTACGCGGCAGAAAGTAATGTTCACCGACCTTTAGAAAGAGATATACGTTTTGTAGAGCGTTCTGTCACTCATACCTATGTGACGTTTTGTCGGTCTCAACGACATCGTCATTTAACACGTCAAGAAAGCTCTGTGGAAGAAATCCGAAAGTGTGTCTGTCTGTCTGCTAGCTTTTCACGGCCCATTTGTATAAAAGTTTTTGACGTTTGGTACAAAGATAGCTAGCTGACTGACTGACTGACTTATAATATTAACGCACAGCCTAAACCGCTGATCCTAGAGACATAAAATTTGGAAGGTGTGTTACTTTGTAACGAGTAGGTATCCACTAAGAAAGGATTTTTCGAAATTCCACCCCTAAGTGGGTTAAATCGGGGTTTGGGATTTATGTAGTCCACGCGGACAAAGTCGCGAGCATAAGCTAGTCTATCTTCTATATATATAAAAGGAGAAGGTGACTGACTGACTGACTGACTGACTGATCTATCAACGCACAGCTCAAACTACTGGACGGATCGGGCTGAAATTTGGCATGCAGATAGCTATTATGACGTAGGCATCCGCTAAGAAAGGATTTTTGAAAATTCAACTCCTAAGGGGGTGAAATAGGGTTTTGAAATTTTGTAGTCCACGCGGACGAAGCCGCGAGCATAAGCTAGTATTCAATAAAATAGGTAAACCCATCTATGCGAATTCCGGCCTAGTTTCGAACATGATATAATCATAGTTGTCAGCCCATTGGCTGGCAGGCCATGCGATCAAATCCAATAACACAACTTGTATGAAACGGGGGCACAGAGATACGTTGTTATATTGTGAGTGATGAAATGGCTAAACTTCTATATTGAAACGACTACAACTAAGTCAATAAGTAAGTCAATTTATCAACTTTTAGGACATAGCAATGCTGGATTTTAGCATCAACGATCGGCGATTAGAAGGAGTTTCTATAGGGGTTTAAAAACTCTAAATTCTCATGAAAATACGTTGCAGGTACTTCTCACCTGTTCGGTACAGGAATAGCACGCATCCCGAAGATGTAATAGGCTACTTTTTATAAAGAAAAATCAAAGAGTTCCTGCGGGATTTTTACACACCGGACGAAGTCACAGGCATCATCTAATATTCTATAGAATAGGTAAACCATCTATGCGAAGTCCAGTCGAGTTTTGAACATGATATAATCATAGTTTGTCAGTCCATTGGCTGACAGGTCATGCGATCTAATCCAATCACACAACTTGTATGAAACGGGGGCACAGCGATACGTTGTTATATTGTGAGTAATGAAATGGCTAAATTTCTATAGAATAGAATAGAATAGAATGTTTTTTTATTCATGTAAACTTTTTAAAAGTGCTTATGAATAGTCAGGTTTAATTTACCACTGGTTCGGAATGCCGTTCCTACCGAGAAGAACCAGCAAGAAACTCGGCGGTTGCTCTTTTTAATTTTTCAATTTACAATGTTATTATACCGTACTATACAAGCCATTGCAGCCCCGTGCATTGCTGGAGCGAGTCAAATCCAAGCTTTTTTATCGTTTACATAGTCTGCGACTGTATAATATGCTTTTTTTAGGAGCATACTTTTAACACATTTTTTAAACTTGTGTAAAGGCAAGTCTAAAATTGCTTGTGGAATTTTATTATAAATATTACACTCATTCCCACAAATGACTTTCGCACCTTCCAGAGGCGGAGCGCAGGAGTAGCTAGCTTATTTTTGTTTCTAGTTTGCCTATCATGGAGATCACTGATTTTTTTGTAACTGTGAATGTTTTGTCGTACAAAAAAATTGCAACGCTATATTGCAACGAGAATCTATAATATTTATCTGACGTGACTGAAGGACAAACAAACACACTTTCGCATTTATCGCACTTAGGACGAGGAGAAAAGTTGAAATATTAAACTCGTATTAAGCGATCTTGGAGCAGAAAATGGTCAATAGTCAAAATGTAATAGCCTATTACATTTACTTGCTGGCAAGAATAATGGTCAATTCTACAGAAATCCACGTCTTCACGTCGAATGGGGGTAGAAGACTTTTATAAACGCTGCTGTTGAATTATTTGAAAGTTAGAGCGCGAGTCACGAGCGGTAGCGATTTCAAAATCACCAATTTTTTTAATTTTTAAGTGACAACTTCTTTGGGCGCGTTAGGTGATTTTGGGATGAGTAAAAACTTCAAGGTTGCGTCAGAAACATGCTTGATGCTATGGAAATAGCTTGGCTAAGGAAAGTTGTATTAAATAGATTTTTTAATCCGCGGGGTCATTACGTAAAACGTTGCAGTAGCGACAGCAACGCGACAGCAGTACCAATGCAGCAGTTCATTTGCTGTCTCTCTTCTTCTTCTTATTTGGCTTTGTGGCTATTGCTGTCTCTCTCTAGCCGGACGTGTGACAGCAATGTTCGCGAGATTTACGCGTGTCGCAAGCCTGTCGCGAGATACGTAATCACCCCGCGGGTTTCTGTTTAACGCCATGGAAGTAGGAAGTACTAAGCGGTCTTTAGTTCAACGAAAGCTGAAAGAGATAATTTAGTGTATTTAGAAACCTGAAACACTGCAGAAATTCGCGAGTCTGACTCGCACTCGGCCAGTTTTTAGGGTTCCGTACCTCAAAAGGAAAAACGGAACCCTTATAGGATCACTTTGTCTGTCTGTCTGTCTGTCTGTCTGTCCGTCTGTCTGTCAAGAAACCTACAGGGTACTTCCCGTTGACCTAGAATCATGAAATTTGGCAGGTAGGTAGATCTTATAGCTGATATTTGGAGAAAAATCTGAAAACAGCTAATTTAGGGTTAGATCACACAAAAAAAATTAAATTGTGGTCATGAACTAATAATTAGTATTTTCAACTTTCGAAGTGAGTGACTATATCAAGTGGGGTATCATATGAAAGGTCTTTACCTGTATATTCTATGACAGATTTTTATTTATTTTTATGCATCATAGTTTTTGAATTGTCGTGCAAAATGTCGAAAAAATACGACTGTAGTACGGAACCCTCATTGCGCGAGCCTGACTCGCACTTGGCCGGTTTTTTTGTATGGGAATAGGTAGAGAGAGCGCTACTTATATTAATTTCATTCCGCGGATAGGGTATATATAAATAGTGAACCACAGTGACACTTGGACCACACGCGATCACAAACATGGCCGTCGAATATAACTACGTCCATTGTCCTCTTCACTTTAAAATTAAAATTACAAGCCGTTCAGTGAATGTTTACTAGACGTTCCAGGTTTGATTCTTAGTTTTTTATTATCTATACAAACTGCCATACCCCTTCCAGGTTAGCCCGCTATCATCTTAGACTGCATCATCACTTACCATCAGGTGATATTGCAATCAAGGGCTGTCGTGTATCTGAATAAAAAAAAAAAAAAAAAAATCTATACCTTTTTTTGGTTCTACACTGCATCGTACCGGAACGCTAAATCGCTTGGCGGCACGGCTTTGCTAACTAGCCACGGCCGAAGCCGCTAACCAGATCAGATCAGGCATTAAGAAATTATTAAACTCCAAACCCCTGCCAGGAATCAAACCCGGGACCTCCCACTAATAATACCACAGTGTTTACCACTGTGCCAGGGAGGTCATCTCACTAGTAAGCAAGAGTCTCCTCTCCAAATGAGAAGGGCTTAGGCCACAGTCCACCACGCTGGTCAAGTGCGGAGTGGCAAACAAGCAAGCAAGCAATGTGTCTGTTGGTTTTTCATTTTGTATAGACGGGCCTTATTATCAAGTCTCTTAGAACGAAGAATTTGTCATAAAACACGGCTATTGCCTTTTTAATTTAACACCTTTTCCGCCATTTTCCCGTTTCCCCCACTTTGTACCTCTTCCTGTTTTTTCCGAGATATCATTAACCGCCTCAAATAGTCTGAGAGCAAGTGATCGGCGCGGCGGGGTGATTACGTATCTCGCGACAGGCTTGCGACAGACGTATATTTTTATTTCGGCTGACGTCAAAATGACGTCATTTCGATGTTAATGAGACACTGTTCCAGCGTAATAGCAATTTACGGGACTTATGCTTAGTTTATTATTTAGAGTTAATTGGTCGTACGTGTTGACAGGTGTCAAATTCGTCCGAACGCATCAAAAGTGCGGCTAGCGATCGACGCCTTAGACAAATCGGTCGCCGGTTCCTGAACTACAATTCCGAAAACAACTTTTTAATTAAAACTTGTTCACATTTTCCTCCACAACCTTAGTATTCTGCTCGCTCTATTTAAACATATTAACGCCGGACGCAAATGAGCGACATTATACGCCTGACGCAGACGAGCGACATTATTCGGCATGGCGAAATTCGGCGAAAACCACAGCATAAAAAAAATGTATTAAAACTTATGCTCCTTAAAACACTGCAATGAGGAACTTTCCTGACAACGTTCGATAAAATTTTCATAGATGTCTCTGAATACATAGATCGCCACTAAAGACGAAAAATACTATATCTACAGTCCGTTCACTATAACTTTTCCCCTGACGTCATGTTGGCACCATTGCTTTGTTTGCTTTATTCCTTAGAGCTTAGGGTTTATTATTGTGTGATTTGCAATGGTGCCAAATATAACGTCAGAGGTAAAATAAGTGTGAACGGACTGTATATGATCTATAATTTATGTCGAGTCAATCAATGACATAGATGAAGAAGCCTAGCGTGCACTGCAATTTTCTGTATGTTTCTTCCCCATAAAATCTGTGAACTAGGATAGAAGCGGCGCACTTCGTAATTAATTTCACATGTAGATTCTAACAGTTTAGTCTGTGGAATTATTGTTATGTATGACAGTAAAGGTGAACACACACTTGTCGAACGAAGTCATCATTTTCGTTTAAGTTTCGTTTTCGTTTTGCGGTTTTGTGATCTTGTAATTTTTTATTTACTTCTGCTTTACAACAAACTGCATAACCCTGGACTCCGATTACCGCTGCATAATTATGAAGATCTGCCTACGACCTCTGGATACCAATTCTATTGTACTCATCTTCTACTAGCTGTGTCAAATTCTTTGTTTATTAGTTTGTTGGTTTGTCCTTCAATTACGTCGCAACGGAGCAACGGATCGACGTCATTTATTGCATGGGTATAGTTTAAGACCTAAACAGTGACATAGGCTACTTTTTATTACTGTCACTGACATAAAATACGTCATCTAAATATATAAAAGGAAAAGGTGACTGACTGACTGACTGACTGACTGACTGACTGACTGACTGATCTATCAACGTACAGCTCAAACTACTGAACGGATCGGGCTGAAATTTGGCATGCAGATAGCTAATATCACGTAGGCATCCGCTAAGAAAGGATTTTTGAAAATTCAACCCCTAAGGGGGTGAAATAGGTGTTTGAAATTTCTGTAGTCCACGCGGACGAAGTCGCGGGCATAAGCTAGTCAGTTATAAGATTAAAATCGACCTCACATAAAAATCAGACGTCTGCGTTAGGCCTAAAATAGCCGCTTTTAATCTGACAGTACCTAAACGAGAAATTATATATATTTAACCCATTTTTCTCATAATTTTTCGCTACAACTATTATTATATAGTCTAGTACTTATATTAGAGCAAAGCTTGTGAAAGGTAAATCATTAGTTTTAATTCCAAGAAAACATTAAAAAGATATTCTATTCAATTTAAACGCAGAATGGTACAGTTTTTAACCGACTTCAAAAAAAGGAGGAGGTTCTCAATTCGTCGGAATCTTTTTTTTTTTTTTTTTTTATGTATGTTCCCCGATTACTCGAAAACGCCTGGACCGATTTTGAAAATTCTTTTTTTGTTTGAAAGGGTATACTTCAAAGTTGGTCCCATTTCAATTTGGTGAAGATCTGATGAACATCTTCGAAGATAGATACTGGAACTCCTCAACGGATAAGAGTAAATTGCTCGCGATCAGTGTAAAAGCTTAGTAAACAGTAGATTTTTAACTAGTCATAGCATAATTCCATGGGGCCACTAAAAATTGTGAAATAAAAAATTTTTACAAAAAAAATAAAAACCGACTTCGTTACACAAACACTAAAAATTGAAAAATAATTTAATTTATTACCGATTATATTATGTATACAAGAGTTAATATAGTTCCATAATAATATTTTTTGGGGTCGGTGCCAATGAGGTGCCATTGTGGAGTCCCATAAAAATATGAAGTCTAGACGATTCGCGCAGCTAAAGCTAATTGGCACCGGCACCAAAAAGTATTATTATGGAACTATATTAACTCTTGTATACATAATATAATCGGTAATAAATTAAATTATTTTTCAATTTTTAGTGTTTGTGTAACGAAGTCGGTTTTTATTTTTTTTGTAAAATTTTTTTAAATAAGTTGTTATCCTTTTGCGAATGTTGCGAATCTCATGGAGAGATCGTGTACGCAATACCACCGTGCTGCAAAGAATGGGGAAGTCCGCTGAGTTACTCAAATGTGTGCAAAGGAGAAAGCTCGAATATCTGGGCCATGTTATGCGCAACCCATTACAAAAAAAATAAAAACCGACTTCGATACACAAACACTAAAAATTGAAAAATAATTTAATTTATTACCGAATATATTATTATGTATACAAGAGTTAATATAGTTCCATAATAATACTTTTTGGTGCCGGTGCCAATTAGCTTTAGCTGCGCGAATCGTCTAGACTTCATATTTTTATGAGACTCCACAAATGGCACCTCATTGGCACCGACCCCAAAAAATATTATTATGGAACTATATTAACTCTTGTATACATAATATATTCGGTAATAAATTAAATTATTTTTCAATTTTTAGTGTTTGTGTATCGAAGTCGGTTTTTATTTTTTTTGTAAAAAAAAATTATTTCACAATTTTAGTGCCCCCATGGAATTATGCTATGACTGGTTAAAAATCTACTGTTTACTAAGCTATTACTCTGATCGCGAGCAATTTACTCTTATCCGTTGAGGAGTTCCAGTATCTATCTTCGAAGATGTTCATCAGATCTTCACCAAATTTAAATGGGACCAACTTTGAAGTATACCCTTTCAAACAAAAAAAGAATTTTCAAAATCGGTCCAGGCGTCATCGAGTAATCGGGGAACATACATAAAAAATAATAAAAAGAAAAATAAAAAAAAAAGATTCCGACGAATTGAGAACCTCCTCCTTTTTTTGAAGTCGGTCAAAAATACGATCTACTGCAGATTATAATACAGGGCAAGAGAAAGGGCAGACGTAGAGCTGGCCGTAGACGAATATCCTGGCTCAAGAACCTTCGCCAGTGGTTTAACATGAGTACAAGATCACTGTTTAGGGCAGCAGTAAACAAGATCCAGTTAGCCTTAATGATTGCCAACCTTCGGTAGGAGATGGCACTTGAAGAAGAAGTTATCCTTTTCCTTCGTGTCAGTCATTTCGAAATCTAGACAATTAGGGATTCCTAACTGTCTAAGTAAAGGACTAAGAAAGGAATTAGTGGACTGGCGATGCGATGGGTCGATCATAATGAAAAACCGACCGAGTGCGAGTCAGGCTCGCGCAACGAGGGTTCCGTACTACAGTCGTATTTTATCGACATTTTGCACGATAAATCAAAAAATACTTACTAGATCTCGTTCAAACCAATTTTCGGTGGAAGTTTGCATGGTAATGTACATCATATATTTTTTTTAGTTTTATCATTCTCTTATTTTAGAAGTTATAGGGGGGGACACATTTTACCACTTTGGATGTGTCTCTCACGCAAACTATTCAGTTTAGAAAAAAATTATATTAGCACCTCAATATAATTTTTGAAGAGCTATCCATAGATGCCCCCACACGTATGGGTTTGATGAAAAAAAAATTTGAGTTTCAGTTCTAAGTATGGGGAACCCTAAAATTTATTGTTTTTTTTTTCTCTTTTTGTGTAAAAATCTTAATGCGGTTCACAGAATACATTTACTTAGGTACCAAGTTTCAACAGGATAGCTCTTATAGTTTCGGAAAAAGTGGCTGTGACATACGGACGGACAGACAGACGGATTGACTGACATGACGAATCTATAAGGGTTCCAATTTTTGCCATTCGGCTACGGAACCCTAAAAACTGCCATAACCCTTCTAGGTTATACCTCTTTCTATCTTAGATGTATGTATTTAAATAAAAATAAAAGTTTACAAAAAATAAAAATAAAACCGGCCAAGTGCGAGTCAGGCTCGCGCAATGAGGGTTCCGTACGTATTTTTTTGACATTTTGCAGAATAATTCAAAAACTATGATACATAAAAATAAATAAAATCTGTTTTAGAATGCACAGGTGAAGACCTTTTATATGATACCCCACTTGATATAGTTATGTTACTTAGAAAATTGAAAATACTAGTTGTTAGTTCATGAGCACAATTTTTTTGTGAGATGTAACCACAAATTCACGGTTTTTAGATTTTTCCCCAAACGTCAGCTATAAGATCTACCTACCTGACAAATTTCATGACTAGGATCATGAAATTTGTCAGGTAGGTCAACGGGAAGTACCTACCCTGTATGTTTCTTCACAGACAGACGGACAGACAGATAGACAGACAGACAACAAAGTGATCCTATAAGGGTTCCTATAAGGGAACCCTAAAAATACAGAAAAAATACGTAAAGAACTTGGGAACGTGGGGGTGTTTTTTAATTTCAGAGTTTCAAGTTACAGGGTTCCTTGTCTCGTGCCTTCCGGTTCATTAACTCTTGCCTGTTTTACCTAAAAAGGCAAAAAAGGCAAAAAGGAAAAGGCTTGAGTAAAACTTTAGTAATTAAACGTTGCTTTTCGATTCAAGCGTTTGTTGACTACATTAGGTACCGGTCAAAAAGTAATGTACATCGGCCTTTAGAATGACATTTCGGCTTTGTAGAGCGTTGTCTCTGTCACTCATACGTATATGACATTTTGTCGGTCTCAACGACAGAGACAATGCCGCAAATCCTACAAATCCGCTATCTCCTTCTAAAGGTCGATGTACATTATTTTGTGCACGTACTGTATCTATCAATTTTCATTTTTTAGGGTTCCGTAGCCGAATGGCAAAAAACGGAACCCTTATAGATTCGTCATGTCAATCTGTCCGTCTGTCTGTCCGTCCGTATGTCACAGGCACTTTTTTTCCGAAACTATAAGAGCTATATGCTGTTGAAACTTGGTAAGTAGATGTATTCTGTGAACCGCATTAAGATTTTTACACAAAAATAGAAAAAAACCGGCCAAGTGCGAGTCAGGCTCGCGCAACGAGAGTTCCGTACTACAGTCGTATATTTTCGACATTTTGCACGATGATTCAAAAACTATGATGCATAAAAATAAATAAAAATCTGTTTTAGAATGTACCTGATGAAGACCTTTCATATGATACCCCCACTTGATATAGTCACTCACTTCGAAAGTTGAAAATACTAATTATTAGTTCATGACCACAATTTAATTTTTTTTGTGAGATCTAACCCTAAATTTGCGGTTTTCAGATTTTTCCCCAAATGTCAGCTATAAGATCTATCTACCTGCCAAATTTCATGATTCTAAGTCAACGGGAAGTACCCTGTAGGTTTCTTGACAGACAGACGGACAGACAGACAGACAGACAGACAGACAACAAAGTGATCCTATAAGGGTTCCGTTTTTCCTTTTGAGGTACGGAACCCTAAAAAGATGAAAAAACCGTATCCCTGGCAAGTTATTTCAAGTTTTTCCAGCGAATAAGTGTTTCATATTAGCAGTAGGTAGGACTGCACCCTCACTTACCATCAGATGAGACCGCGGTCACTAGAAAACCTACAATCAATAACAGTAAAGTAAAACACCCCTCGTTCTAGTCTAGGGGGTGATAAATAAAATAATAGCCCCTAAGAATTTTCATTAAAAAATTCAACCCCAAAGCGTTTTCTTTCAATTCTCTTTATTTTTTGCGTAAGGGTAGTTTATCCCAGGGGATTCTAGTGAGTTTGTCGCAATTTTTTTTTTGATATTAGCTGATGCCCACGACTTCGTCTACGTGAATTTAGGTCCACCTCGCGAAAGTGGGAAAGTCATTTGTGGGAATGAGTGTAATATCTCTACATAGTATAAAATAAAGTCGCTTCCCGCTGTCTGTATGTATGAACGCGTAGATCTTTTAAACTACGCAACGGATTTTAATGCGGTTTTCACTAATAGATAGAGTGATTTAAGAGGAAGGTTTATAGCTATAGCTTAAAATTGGTTTGTGTTAATTTGTTGAAATATGACGATATTTAAACAAAATGTCGGAAGAATCACTCCTCACTGTCACCACATTAGTATCTACATTGCACCCCATGCGAAGCCAGGGCGGGTCGATAGTCTACTTATATATAAAAAGAAATCGCTGAACGTGTTGCTGATCGCTGCACGGAGAACAGCTGAACCGATTTCGCTAATTCTTTTTTTATAATATTCCTTGAAGTAGGTACTAGGATGGTTCTTACGGAGAGAAAAATTTAAAAAAAATCCTGAAAAAGAATCGACTGTTAGGCGGTACGAAGTTCGCCGGGGCAGCTAGTTTTATAATAAAATTCCACAAACAGTTCTAGACTTGCCTAATTATACAAGTTTAAAAATCTATTAAAAGTGTGCTCTTAAAAAAAGCATTCTATACAGTCGAAGACTATGTAAATGATAAGTAAATTGATCTCTTTAAAAGAGCAACCGCCGAGTTTCTTGCTGGTTCTTCTCGGTAGGAAAGGCATTCCATGCATTCTATGTCTCGTACGTGACAGGTCGAGGGTCGCGTACTAAACATGATATTTCAGAGAGCTATGACTATAAATTAACCTATCATACAAACGAAGTCGCGAGCAAAAGCTAGTTAACCATAATGCGATGGTACTTAGTGACATTTGAAGTCGATTTTTGAAGTTTTTTTAATAATATAAAGCGAAAACATGAGCATGTTTCTATGAAAATGTTTGTACAGAATTGCAAATGGCGGACGAATGTTGCAGCTCATTACCGTCGCTTGCATTGTCGTGTTTTTGCACTTTTTACGCTTTTTGCGCCATTTCGCACCCATTCCCGCGGTGGATAGAATTATTTTGATGAATAACATTTAATATTTATATTACTAGCTGATTTGCGATGGACTATTGAATAAATGAACCAAATATGAAAGAGGTTAACCGCTGAATCCAACTTGGGTGAATAGCGTTTGGGAATCTTCGAGATGTCTTCTTGTCCAAAATTCCTCAGTGCTTGAAGACCAAAGCCTTCGCACAGTGCGTGTTGCCAGTGATGACATATGGATCCAAGACATGGTCGCTAACTATGGGCCTCATAAGAAAGCTCAGAGTCACTCAGCGGGCGATGGAGAGAGCTATGTGCGGAGTTTCTCTACGTCATCAAATCTGACATGAGGAGATCCGTAGGAGAACTTAAGTAACCGACATAGCTCAACGGGTTGCGAAGCTGAAGTGGCAATGGGCAGGGCACATAGTTCGTACAACCGATAGACGTTAGGGCCTTTGGGGGGTTGACAGGATAACGCTTTCTTGAACTTTTTAATGGGGAGTGCTCTGGAGAGCTTTTTGACCTCATTCCACCCTCATTTTTCTATAACCGCACCGCGCGCTGCCGTAAGGAATTTCACCCTCACCACCTGGGTGTCTGGTGCACTTCGACCGTCCGCTGTGCCAGATCCTTCTTTCCACGCACATGCTAACTGTGGAACCAACTCCCATCGGCGGTGTTCCCACTAGATTACAACATGGGGTTATTAAAGGGGCGGACCAACAATTTTCTAAAAGACCGGCAACGCATGGGCTGCAAATGTTCATGGGCGGCGGTAATCACTTAACATCAGGTGACCCGCCTGCTCGTTTGCTCGCTATCTCTATTAAATTTTTAAAAAAATACTAGGTATAGTAGATTGTTGGATTACGGAATGACTTGATATACTTAATTTAAAATTGCTTTGGTTAAACACCTCTGATTCCAGTCATTATTTAGAT
This sequence comes from Maniola hyperantus, assembly GCF_902806685.2. Classification (NCBI taxonomy): domain Eukaryota; kingdom Metazoa; phylum Arthropoda; class Insecta; order Lepidoptera; family Nymphalidae; genus Maniola; species Maniola hyperantus. The sequence goes on from NC_048563.1 coordinate 5,670,417, forward strand.
GGGAAACTAAACTATGTAATTAGAAAAGGTAAGAAAGTTATGTGAGGGGGTAACCCACCCTCACCGTGTCTAAAAGCCATCGTAAGGTATCTATCTATCAAGCCCCTTCCATACCACATAAATCAACCCCTATTATTATTTTCTGAGTATCACGCACACGCAGTATCATAGACGCATTCGGTTTATATAGACGTCTTTCGTGAAAAGTTAATAAACTTTATCTAAAAGTTAAAAATTAAATTAATTTTATTAATATAATTAATACCATTACCATAATTACCATTTGGACGGCGTATATTTTTTTTAAATATAAATTTTTTAGTGATAAGTTTTTCTGTATGTATATTGTATATATACTATATATAGTTTTTTTTTTGTTGTCTACTTAATAATAATTTCAAATAGATGCATATTCAAAATAAAGCGATACAATTTAAATGATTTAAAAATATAATTAATTAATTAAATAAAAGAGAGTAACTAAAAATAATTCGTAGAGAGGTAGGTATATACTTATTTTGTTTAATTTAATAAAAATATACCAAAAATTTGAATTTAAAATTACGAGTGGAAAGGAAATAAGATAAAAAAAATTATAGGTAATTTAGATGAAAAAAAGTGTACAATGATTTTATGAAAAAATATAAAGTTTTAAAAGTTATATTGAATTAACTTGTTCCCGGACTTTAAAGAAATATTTTTGTGAATAAAATAAATTGAATACTTTTATAAAATCATGAAATAGGCTTTTTTTAAATTTAAATAATTAAATTACTTTAATAACATCAAGACTTTATGCAGTTTAGTGTTTGTGTGATTTTGGAACTTTGGGAATTTTTAGGGTGAAGTGATCAATTTTGGATTAAATAGGTGCAATTAGTAGGTAAGGGGTTTTTTTTTGCAGTTTAATATAGAATTTTATTTCACTTTTTTTTTTTAGCTAGCCTTATCTAATTACTATATAAATCATGACCGCGTGGAATGGTGCCAAGAATATGGGCTGCATTTCCGCGCTGGACAGCCAGGCTGATCCGTTACGCAAAAAATGAGCCAGCCCTTCTGTCACCAGATGAGGCTATTAATCGCGGTGAAATGTCTCGTAAAAATTGTTTAGCACTAAAACTCCATGGCCCCAGTTGGTAAGGGGTTATCTGTTTGTAAGCGTATTTTTTTTTTCAGGTACAAGTTAGCCCTTGACTGCAATCTCACGTGGTGGTAAGTGATGATGCTATGTAAGATGGAAGCGGGCTAACCTGGAGGGAGTATGGCAGTTTTTAGGGTTCCATACCCATAGTGTAAAACGGGACCCTATATTACTAAGACTCCGCTGTCCGTCCGCCTGTCTGTCCGTCTGTCTGTCCGTCAGTCACCAGGCTGTATCTCGTGAACCGTGATAGTTAGACAGTTGAAATTTTCACAGCTGATGATGTATTTCTGTTGCCGCTATAACAACAAATAATGAAAACAGAATAAAATAAATAATTAAGGGGGCTCCCATACAACAAACGTGATTTTTTGGCTCGTTTTTAACCTCTAAAGGAAAAACGGAACCCTTATAGGATCACTTTGTTGTCTGTCTGTCTGTCAAGAAACCTACAGGGTACTTCCCGTTGACTTAGAATCATGAAATGTGGCAGGTAGGTAGGTAGATCTTATAGCAGACATTCGGAGAAAAATCTGAAAACCATGAACTTGTGGTTACATCACACAAAAAAAATTAAATTGTTGTCATAAATTAATAATTAGTGTTTTCAATTTTCTAAGTAAGATAACTATATCAAGTGGGGTATCATATGAAAGGGCTTTTTAGTATATTCTAAAACAGATTATTATTTATTTTTAGGCATAATAGTTTTTGATTTATCGTGCAAAATGTCGATAAAATACGATTGTAGTTTGGAACCCTCAGTGCGTGTGTCTGACACGCACTTGGCCGGTTTTTTTTATAGATAACTAGCTGATCCCCGCGGCTTCACCCCTGTGTATATAATATAGCCTATGTCACTCAGGAATAATGTAGCTTTCTATTGGTGAAAGAATTTTCAAAATCGGTTCAGTAGTTCCAGATATAACCCCCTACAAACAAACTTAACGACATTACCTCTTTATATAATAGTATAGAAGATATCTACTTCATCGGACGAAGTCGCGGGCATGATCTAGTAATAAACAAAATTTGTTCTTATTCTATTTTCCTATCCCCTCAGTTAAATCCGAAAACTTTATTAATTTTAAACCTATTAATCAATGAAAACCTCATTAAAATCGGCCCCACCCTCTTTACATTGAAATTTTACGACTTCTTACTTCACAACTATTTCTAAACGCGAACATTGGCTCTCAAAGTTTGCATTATTAAATACTTTTGATAATTTATTCATGGATCCATTTTATACCAATACTTAAATCTCTTTTATTTTATTAGAAGTTAGCCCTTAACTGCGATCTCACTGCGTGGTAAGTGATGATGCATGATGCAATCTAAGATGGAAACGAGCTAACTTGGAAAGAGTAAGAATGACAGTTTTTTATCCCATTATCAGTTTCTACATGGTATCGTACCGGAACGCTAAATCGCTTGGCGGCACCGCTTTGCCGTTAGGGTGGTATTGAACCCATATCTACTCATTATCATCGTACCGGAACGCTAAATCGCTTGGCGGCACGGCTTTGCCGGTAGGTGGTAACTAGCCACGGCAGAAGCCTCCCACCAGACAAATCATCACCGGCATCTTGGTGGAGAGCTGATAGCCTGTCACGCACCTCTAAGTTTTCGAAGTTATGTGCGTATTAAACAATTAAAATAATATCACTTGCTGAGGAAACCTGCTTATTATCTACCGGAGAGTTCTCCATAAATTCACCCCCCAGGGGTTGAATTTTCAACAATCCTTTCTTAGCGGATGTCTACGTCATAATAGCTATCTGCATGCCAAATTTCAGCCAGATCCGTCCAGTAGTTTGAGCTGTGCGTTGACATATCAGTCAGTCAGCTTTTCCTTTTATATATTTAGATCTCATGGACAACTACTATATCAAAAGCTACGTTTGTGACTCTACCACTGACGATGGTTAAAAATTTAAAATCTAGGCATTACCGTGCGCTAAGCCTAGGTCTAGATATATTAATCTCGCCGGCTTAGCTGCTCGATGGACGCAATATTGGTATCGGTCGTGTTCGCGATAGATTGGATTTTGTGCAGCTCGCACCTACTTTATTTGGTTTCAAAATCCTGCACACCATTTCACTACAGTAATACAAGTCACTACCCATCCATACTAATATTATAAACTACCTTATGCTCACGACTTCCATCATCATCATCAGCCTGTGGACGTCCACTGTTAGACATAGGCCTTCCCTAAAGAGCCCCACCCGGTCCTCAACCTTCCTCATCCAGCCACTTCCCGCCAGCCTCTTTATATCGTCGGTCCATCGTGCTGGAGAGCGCCCCACATACGCGGCCTCCACTCAAGGAATTTCCGGCTCCAACGGCCATCGCCTCTACGACAGGCATGTCCTGCCCACTGCCACTTCAGCTTGCTAATAGTTTGGGCTATGTCAGTGACCTTGGTTCTCCTGCGGATCTCCTCATTCCGGATCTTATCCCTCGGGGAAACTCCTAACATAGCCATCTCCATAGCTCGCTGAGCTACTTTGAATTTGTGAACAAGGCCATTTGTCAGTGTCCACGTTTCAGCATCATAGGTGAGGACGGGAAGACCACACTAGTTAAAGACTTTCGTCTTCAGGCACTGAGAAATTGACGATGAGAAGACTTGACTCAATTTCCCAAAAGCTGCCCAACCTAGCCGAATCCTTAGGGGTTTAATTTTCAAAAATCCTTTCTTAGCTGATGTCTACTTCAAAATGTCTGTCATTATCAGAACTCTACACTTTGAACGCTAGACCGCTCTCTGTGTGGACGACGCGTAATCCTCTAATTAAAATTCCCTATCAGTGCGTGTTTAATTTGTTGGCGCCTTCTTGTTCTAATACATCAAC